>NC_090448.1:122319571-122622601 GCF_031143425.1 Pleurodeles waltl | reverse complement strand
TTTGACAATTCACAAAGGAATTTAATGAAAAGTATTTTTATGTGTGGTGTCTCCGCCACAAGTGTGGAGGCTCTACAGTTATAAAGATACTAGTCATAATATTCTTTAGTAAATTGCACAAAATTGGATACTTGAACAAAGGTGAAAGTTTAGTTTTCTGAATCAGGCCCATTGTGAATAAATAGCGACAGCCTGCAGAACTGTTGATCATAGAACCATTTAACACAGTTAGGAGCAATAAACAAACAGTTGTGTTATTGTGCATAAACTATCATGTGATGTTCCAGTATGCCTCTAGGGGCAATTGCTGGAAACTATTGGGTTACTGCACAGCCTTCACCAGTTGGATTCTAAATTCTCTTAAGATTCTTTTCATGGTCTAGGAATTTTTGAACAGCATTTCACAAAACATTCTGAAAAGTAATCTAGTTGATTGATGCTGTGCTGATACCTCTGTATGAGAACAACCACGGAGTATTAAATCCACCTTTTCTGCTTGGTCGCCCCAGATATTTTTTCTTCTGTTGGACTTAGATCTTCGTGCATTTTTCTATTGTTAAACAGGAGAAAAGTGCCTGTTCTTCCCCTTTAAATAAAGTCACATTAGCTCACACCTAACTGACTTATT
This sequence comes from Pleurodeles waltl, assembly GCF_031143425.1. Taxonomy (NCBI): domain Eukaryota; kingdom Metazoa; phylum Chordata; class Amphibia; order Caudata; family Salamandridae; genus Pleurodeles; species Pleurodeles waltl. Next base: position 122,621,973 of record NC_090448.1, on the reverse strand, counting down.
TAACTTGTCTATCGGTCTCTAGTATATGGTGTGGAAAAAATAACCCAGATTCTGAAGTTAAATGCCATCTGTAGGTGGCAGCAACTATTGGTCCATCCACAGAGTTGGCATGGAAAACATGACTTCAGACTTGGCTTGTGCAGCTTGACTGCAGGAGCCTAAAACCTGTTTTCAAACCTTTTTGACTGGTGGGAAATCCGGCTTTTAAATATATATGTCACCCCTTGTTGCCCAAAAGGCAGGGCGACTGATATTTAACAGTGGAACATGCTTGAAATTAAAATTAACATTTTCCTCCAGTGACTAGGCCCTGAAAGCTAGTTTCACAGGCAGCAGTATAGCTGAATCCTAGGAGATGTCAGAGTACAGAATATCAACTTTAGCCTGTAACCTTTGAAAGGATATGTTTTTCTCCCTCTTTCAGGAAGACCAGTTAGGATGGACCCAGGAACTACATGAACTTATAAAGTTGGCCACTGTTTTGTAAGGTCAGACCTGGAGAAGGCAACGCTTTGTCCCCCCAGCCAGACTCACTTCAAACCCTGTGTGATGGAAGCTACCTCCAGAACTTGTTTTGAGTAACATATTTGGGTACTTCTCATTTGTCTGGACATATCTCTGGTTGTGCACACATGCTCTGCACAAAGGAGAAAGGGCTGCTTCATCTTGAAATTTAGGAGTAAGTTGTCAGGATGGAGCCAGAAGTCACTTGACCCACAGGTTAAAGCCAACCACAAATGTGTCACTCCAAGTCACCCTCTGCAAAATACTTTCATGGCCTGCAAAAGAACAGAAGAGAACTCAATCCTGCTTGTTGTTCTCTGAGAGGAGCCCTGAGGGACTGGACCTGATCCCTCCTATTTCCAGGATGAAGAAGTGGACTCCAATGGCCAGTTGGTTGCCTTCCTGTGTGGCTACAAGGACACAAATTACACAAGATCCTTTTTCCTGAATGGACCAGTTGACCAACTGGACCTGGAATGGCGATTGCTGGTGGCCTCTGCTGGAGTGAGCCCTGGCCCATAAGTGCTGTTATTGTGGTCCTTGGAGCTTTTAGAGTTGAGTCAGAAGAGCTGCTCCAGAAGTTATAAAAAGCTGGAATTTGGAAAATCTTTGTTTTTTTTCCTTTTAAAACTTTAACAATGTATATCTTCTGTCCCCTTATTGGGTTTCTGGCATTTTGGTGTCATTTTGCTTAAAATGTTTTAATCTTATTCTGTAATTCAGTTTGGGATTTGTATTATTTGCTGTTTTAACTTACTAACGTTTTTGGTACTGCATAAGTGCATATTGCCCTAAGTTAAGCCCGTCTGCTCTGTGCCATGGCTACCAAGTGGTTAAACTTAGGTTACTCTAGTGACTTTGGAGTTCACTCTGACAAGTTAGTATTGTTTTCCTTGAGGTGGGCAACTGCCCACCCCAAATTATAGCCCACTTTCTTCACACACATTATATTATTGAGTATAGGAAATGTTTGGGAGAAAAAGATACATTTCATGATATAAATTGAAAAGCCATCTAAGTAGATCACTAGATGGAATTTAGAAGTAAGCCTCCCTGTGAAGTAAAAGTAATAGATTACGTTGCTACAGTGAAAGAGAGAGAAATGGTTTGTGGTAGAATTTGTCTATTTGCATAATGTGTTAAGGTAGGTTGTAAATAAATTAAATCCAGGAGGCATAATTCAAAAAGTGAGATAGGTTAGAATCAGCTATACCTCTATAGAAAGTGATCATGAACATTTGCTTTTTATCTTGCATTTTGAGAAAAGATGAAAATAACAAATCATCTAGTAGGTTAGAGGAAAATGTTCATAAGGGGTAAATTGTTCTTGAACCTTCCTAAAATAAAGCAATGAACTGTATGTTCTGTAAAACCCTTCAACATACATTTTAAGGTTCAGGACATTGCTAGAAGTCTGACACAATCTATTGATTCAGTTTGCTTGTCTGACAGTAAAGCCTCCTTTTATTTTTGCTGTGATATATGCTTAGGGCCAATATGCACCACACTGTAAATGTACTTTTTCTGACTTTTGGGAAAATTACTTTATTTCTTATCTCTTCCAGACTGAAGAAGAACTAAACATATATAGCCTCAAAATTGATTCTTGGATTACTTCAAGGTTTGCCCACACTGTTATAACCAGCCGGGCTGTCAACAGGGCCAATGTCTCCAAGGAGGTGGAGTTTGATGTGGATCTTCCTAAAACAGCATTCATTACCAACTTTAGCATGTGTGTACATTATCATACAGTCATATTTGTCAGCCATACAGTAACTGTTATCTAATATTTGTAAACGCTTGCACATGTTTTCTACCTACTTTAATTTATGCTCTTTTAACTTCCAGGCCCCCTTTTCCTGGGGTTATAGCAGTCCTGAGATAATTCCACAAAGATACATTATGGTGATGATAGGAAAGAAATGTGCTATTGAACATTACACGTTGGTTGACAGATGGGTGATGTTATCTGTGAGCCTCACTTGATTTCATAGTGACATTGACATGGCTGACCATAAAATACAGTTCTGTATTTCTCAAACACTAACCTAGGTTGGATAGGCTTTTTTTCCAAAGGAACACCAACATCTGGTTGACTTGACTCAATCCAGGACTCCCACCTATTCCACTGCATTTTTAATTGCTGAATAAACATTTCTCTGTCACCCTTACCTTTCAGTGTGTCTCTGGAGTTACTGGAGGCACAATGGTGCAGCAAGATGCCTCCTTCTTCCACTGTATTCATGACAATTTATTCTGTCTTAGACCAGAGTTATATCACCATAACCAATAAGTATAGGGCCCCTGACCAGCGAGGGTGGGATGTGTGTCATTATTTCAGGAGTACCACAGACTATGTAAATGATTTGTGTTTAAATTAATTGTATGTACATTTATACCATTTGGTCAGTCAGAAACCTGGAATTAATGTATCCAATCTTCTTTATTGTGGCCATCCCTGACTTCAATATTCGTTCATCATTACTTTGAATACTGGTTATATAGTTACCAGATATCACGACATGAATAGTAACATATTTCGTTCAACCAAATCCATACAATTTATAGAACCCTACCCTCATTTTCAGTGTGTCAAACTTTGTGCTCAAGCAATGGCCAAAAGAAATGCAGGCAAAGGTGCAAAGGTGCCTGCATTATGAACATAGTTGATTTGATGCAGGAAGGGACACCTTCCTTCACAAAAACAATTCCTAAAGGCATTTTCCCTTTTCTATGTGGGATGCTAAATGCAAAATATTTCTCCTTGTTACGCTTAATTCTGGGATGGGCACTATTTTGGCGAAATCCCAGATTTACAGACTTTTGTAAATCAGGGCTTGCATGAGAAAACTTAATCTCCGCCCATGGAACACCTCCTTTGTGCAAGGTAATGCAAGGTAGCGCTATGCACTGGCTTTTGTTACTTTTTTTTACATTACATTTTGTATCATGGTTGTTCCAATAAAGTGGCACAGCCACAAGGAAAAATGTTGGTAAATTTGTCCCTCAGTGATTAGGCAGAATCATAACAATAGTAGGGTCCAAACTCACAAGGGAACATGCTTGACTTGACCCTCTCTGCAGAGACACTCCAACCTTTTGCCTTCATTCCTCCTATTTTTTCAGAGTGAGATTTTGTTAGCTTCTACCACTACTAACCAGTGCTAAAGTGCTTGTGCTCTCTCCTTTAATCTTGAAAACATTGACTTACACCTGTTTGGCATATTTAATTTACTTATTAGTCCCTTGTAGAGTGGTATTCTATATACTCAGGTCTGTAAATTAACTGCTAATAGTGGGCCTGCAGTACCTATTACGCTACCCATTTAAGTAATCCATTAAAACATGTCCCAGATCTGCCATTGCAGCCTGAATGCAGTTTTATTATGCTAGTTTGCCTTGGCAGTATAACCCCCTTGCCAAGTCTTAAACTCCCCGTTGTTTGCAACTGATACCCCTTAGGAAGGCCCTCAGTACCCCATAGGGCAGGCTGCATTGCAATGAAAAGGTTCAACATTTACTTTTAAGTTTTACATGTCCCAGTATTGAAAAAAACATGGAATAAGTGCTAACTTTTGATTGCGAACAGGTGAGCATTTCATGTTTGGTGCCTAAGGAATTGTAATTCAAAATCTTTTTTATTGGTAAAGTCAGATTTTAAGTAACAATTTTGAAAACTGCCACTTTTAGAAAGTTGTCATTTTCATGGCCTAACTATTTGGTGCATGCAGCCTGTTACTTGGTCACATGACTGGTTATAGTTAGAACTTAGACTTTGGGGGTCATTACAACATTGGCGGTAAAAGCCGCTTACCGCCGTGCAGAAGACCGCCAACACACCGCCGCAGCTGCGGAATTCCGTCACAGCTATTATGACCCACATCTCGGAATCCGACAAAATTCAGACACCCACACAAGTCCGCCACACCAAAGGTCAGTGATAAACTGGCGAAAACAAAACCTCCACCGTCACGCCAACAGAAATACTCTGTACGCTATCACGACCCACGAATCCACGCGGCGGTCTTTCAACCGCGGTATTCCATTGGCGCTACACACCGCCGCGCTCAAAATACACACACATACAAAACGCCGCCACATTGGACAATTCTAAATACACACACCTGATACACATACACACACCACACCCACACACCCAATACAATATAAAACACACACCCACATCACCCACAAACCCCTACTACCAAAAATTCCGAAAGAAGGCCAGAGAGAGACACCACCATCCACAAACTAGCAGCCACAGGCACTCAACACCATCACCCACACAACTTCCACGCACAAAACACCACACACCACTACATATCACCACACACACCACCCCACACATCACCCACACCACCCCATGGCACGGCAAAGACACCCCAGGTTCTCGGAGGAGGAGCTCACGGTCATGGTGGAGGAAATTGTCCGGGTAGAGCCACAGCTATTTGGATCCCAGGTGCAGCACACCTCCATAGCTACGAAGATGGAGCTATGGCGAAGAATAGTCGACATGGTCAACGCAGTGGGACAGCACCCAAGAAATCGGGACGACATCAGGAAGAGGTGGAATGACCTACGGGGGAAGGTGCTTTCCGTGGTCTCAAGACACCACCTGGCGGTACAGCGGACTGGTGGCGGACCCCCATCTCCTCACCCACAACTAATAACATGGTAGGAGCAGGTCTTGCCGATTCTGCATCTTGAGGGCCTCGCAAGAGTCGGTGGAGGAATGGACTCTGGTAAGTCAAACCTTTAACTATCATATCCCCCACCCTACCTGCATGCTATCACAGACCCCCACCCTCACCCCCTCCCCTATCACTCCAACACCTCACAAATGTACTAATAACACTAACCACACATCCCAACACCAAGCCCTGCATGACACAACAAAGCATGGACACCCATCACTAAAGCATGCCCACTGAACATACCCATAACACCCCCCTCAACCATCATCACACAAGCCCCCACACAGGAATGCTAGCACTGGGGTAGACGGTCACCCACCCATTGCACACCATGACACACACAGATGCAATAATCATGCCTTTCCACCCCTGCAGGACCACTACCCAACGTCACCAGACAGGAGGGTCCAGACATCTCCACCCCACCCACAGAAGAGGCCCCCAGTGATGACAGCAGCTCTGTCCAACTGGATCCAGATGACCAGCCCGGTCCATCGTGGGCCTCGGGACAGTCGGTTCCCCTCACACAGGCACAGCCCACCACAGACCTTCCACCCTCTGGTAACACCAGCACAGCACCCACCCAGCGGGCTCATACCTCTGTCCCTAGGACACATCAATCAGCTGTGTGTCCACCACTACAGGGAACCCAGGATAACCCACCACCCCAACAACAACAGGGACCTGGGGGCAGTGGCAGGGGGCACACGGTCCAGGGGACGGAGGCACAGGAACACAGGGGAACTGGGAGGGCTGCCGTGCGACAGGGGGCAGACAGGCCAAGGGAACCCACTCTCCACGAGGCCCTCTCCTCCATCATGGGAGCCTACCACCACTCCCAGGAGACAATGGCAATGGTCCTGGTCAAGTTTCAGGAGACCCAGCGCATGCAGGAGGAACTGTATTTGGGGTTCAGGGAGAAACTCAGAACCATCAGCTCCGCCCTGGGCACCATCGTAGGGGTGCTGAAGGAAATACTTAACACCAGGAGGGACACTGTGGCACAACAAGGGGCCCCTGACACTAGCATGGATGATGAATTGCCCACCACCTCTGCCGGCGCTAGTGGACAGGAGGCACCGCCACAGGACCACCACACCAGCACCCCACCCCCTGCAGACGGAGAACCACCCCGCAAGCGGTCCCTGAGATCCAGGAACAAGACAGAGCACAATGCCAAGACCCCCGCCAAGAAATTAGACCACCCTGATTGTCAAACCACTGTCCCACTTTGTAACCCTGTCTATATTGGAACTGCCCCAGCTCCACTTCTTATGCCCATATGGGCAATGCAAATGTGAGACTAATAGGCTGGACTCTGCCATGGACATTCCTCCACCATCCCCCCTCACCGTTTTACAACCCCCTCCAATATTGAGCACTTCAATAAACACCCTTGAAGCACAAAACAATCTGGAGTCAGTCTGTGATTTCAAAATTGTGTATTAGCAATGACAGTGACAAAATGCTTTTTCAAATGTAATGTCAACATACCTATGTCACACATCTCAAGTCCATGAGGAGTCTAAGCAGATGACACACGTTGGAAAGCACACCTGTGAAACTGTAAGGGAAAATGACAACTCAGTGACCATACACTGGTTGAAATCGACAGACAGGATAGAGGTAGAGTGTTAAAGTACTTGTAGTAGGCAGGAGTGTTTTCTCACCTGTGTGTCACTGGAAATATTGCTGGATGTCTGAGTCCCTGTTGTCAATGTCTTCTTCCTCTGCTTCCTCCTCATCACTGTCCACAGACTCCACAGCTGCCACAACACCGCCATCTGGACCTTCCTCCTGCAGAAAAGGCACCCGTCGTCGCAAATCCAAGTTGTGATGCATACAACAGGCCACGATGATCTGGCACACCTTCTTCGGTGAGTAGAATAGGGAACCATCTGTCATATGGAGGCACCTGAACCTGGCCTTCAGGAGGCCGAAGGTGCGTTTGATCACCCTCCTAGTCCGCCCATGGGCCTCATTGTAGCATTCCTCTGCCCTGGTCCTGGGATTCCTCACTGGGGTCAGTAGCCATGACAGGTTGGGGTAACCAGAGTCCCCTAATAGCCACACCCGGTGCCTCTGGAGTTGACCCATCACATAAGGGATGCTGCTATTCCGCAGGATGTAGGCGTCATGCACAGAGCCAGGGAACATAGCATTTACCTGGGAGATGTACTGGCCTGCCAAACATACCATTTGTACATTCATGGAATGATAACTCTTCCTTTCGGTTCCTGTACACCTGTTCACTCCTTTTGGGGGGGACCAGAGCTACATGGGTCCCATCAATGGCACCTATGATGTTGGGGATATGTCCCATGGCATAGAAGTCACCTTTCACTGTAGGCAAGTCCTCCACCTGAGGGAAAACGATATACCTCCGCATGTGTTTCAGAAGGGCAGACAACACTCTGGACAACACATTGGAAAACATAGGCTGGGACATCCCTGATGCCATGGCCACTGTTGTTTGAAATGACCCACTTGCAAGGAAATGGAGCACTGATAGCACCTGCACTTGAGGGGGGATTCCTGTGGGATGGCGGATTGCTTACATCAAGTCAGACTCCAACTGGGTACACAGTTCCTTGATTGTGGCACGGCCGAACCTGTAGGTGATGATCAAACTTCTTTCCTCCATTGTCGACAGGTCCACCAGTGGTCGGTACACCGGAGGATTCCGCCATCTCCTCATATGTCCCAGCAGACGGTGCCTATGAAGGACAACAGTGACCACAGAGTCAAACAACTCAGAGGTATGTACCCACAGTCTACACAGAACACCATTCATACACAAAATGTGGCCTGTATTTGTGTTGTGAGACAAGGCCTAGGTATGTGTGATGCAGTTGGTAATTAGGCCATGTGGGCCCCTGAAATGGCGTCTGCCTAACCTCTAAAGTGGGACAATGGGATGTGAGGTAACTGCGCTGGCGTTGTACACCGTCGCGGTAGGCGGTCGAAGACCGCCGCGCAATGCTACATTGGTTAACATTGGACATTGGACCCTATGGGTCCCAGGAGCCAATGAAGATGTACGCCGACGGTGATGGTATGCACTGCCGCGGACGTGACCGCCATTTTCTAGCTGTTGAATCACTCGATACCTGATCTTCGACAGGAGAGGACCTACACTGCAAGTGCTGTTGTGACCTCGGTTTGGAAGAGACAATGGCTTGTGCGTCTGGGGAAAGGGCCCCTGCCTTCACTGCAGAGGAGTTGGAGAAGCTCGTCAACGGGGTCCTCCCCCAGTACACGCTACTCTACGGTCCTCCAGACCAACAGTTAAGTTGTCATGACCACACAAACTTGCCAAGTCAAATCAAAGAAGTGCATGAGAAGAGCAAAGAGATATCCTCAGTGGAGACAGCAAAGCCCAAACTGGAAGAAGGTTTGTAGAGTAATCTTGCGCTTATTTCAAAGGAAGAATCAAGAAGAGAAGATCCAAGATGGCCGCTGTGAGTCCTGAAGGTTAGTTACAGTTCTAGTCTTGCAATCGGTTGGTTGCTAGGTTACGAGCTCTCCAGCTGGAAGCCTTGCACTTCCACTGAGGTCTGACGGGAATCAGCTGTGTGGGGAGAGAGCGCGCTTCAGAACAGAAACTCCTGTGAGGTAAAATTACATTTGATGATTATATTACAGAAAACAGATAAATATTGTCAAGGTTTATTCGAAGAGTTTGATAGTAGACCGTTTCTGTGGGAGTCGGCAAGGCTACAGAGTTAATGTATGAATTAACCTTATGTTTACAAGGTTCTTGTTTAAGATATTAAAGTCAAAGAAAAAACGAACTTTAAAAGAGCAAGTATTTACAAATGTCAAGGTGATAAACGAAGGCCAAGTTTAAAGGAGAAACGAACTGTTGACAAATAAGCATTTACAAATTCAATGGTAATAAACCAAAATAGAGTTTAAAAGAGAAACAAACTTAAATAAACAAGCATTTACAACTACAAGTTATCGACATATGTCGAAGTAAGGAAGGAGAAACTAACTGTAATAAACAAGCATTTACAAATACAAGTTATCAACAAATGTCGAAGTAAGAAAGGAGAAACAAACTTTAATAAACAAGCATTTACAAATACAAGTATGGACAGAAGTCACAATAAGACAGGAGAAATTAAATAACATCAGCTGATTTGAAGAACGCATTATCACCAACTATATATATATATATATATATAGCAACATGAAACCAATCTCTAACAAAGGTTGAGAAGTTCTTCCAGAATCAGTAATAAGCATTTTTTTAAGAAGAGCTTTCATTTATAGAGAGAAGCAAGACTACAGAGAGCTCAGGGTGAGTGAAGAAATAATAGAATTAAAGAGAATTAAGTGTTGAGAGTAGAAAGTGAAAAACTGATGTTGTATGTCCCTAGTAATTGCGACTGTGACTCTTGCAGGTGCTGTATCCAATCTTAGATTTGAAGAGGCAGACTGAGTACTGGCGTTCATCATCTCTGTGGCAGTCTCTCTACCATCCCATTCCCCTTTCCCCCTCCGGGGTACTCAGCAAGAAGGATTAATATTCGTTGTGAGTAGCTCGGGTCGAGACTGAGGAGTTATCTTCTGCTTCTGAGGAAATCGAATTGAAGTATCCTGACATAAGTACACAGGGAGCATGTTGTCTGGGCTATGCCTGTGTGAAGAGGGCTGGTTGTAAGAAGGAAGGGGGCACAGTTCTGCGTGCATGAAGGACTGTGAATGCATGTGCCACATGCAAGGGTAGGGATGTGGGCCAGTCACTTTGACGGTGCAGTTGGTAATGACTTCTCTTCTTCCCATGTACATGTCATGTAGGTCAGCGCCCACCAGAAGAAGGATATTTGGCGTGCCATCGCCAAGGACGTCCAGACCATGGGGGTCCACCACAGACGGAGCACCCACTGCCGTAAAAGATGGGAGGACATTCGCCGCTGGAGCAAGAAGACGGCAGAGGCTCAGGTGGGGATGGCCTCCCAACGTGGGAGGGGTGCCCGTCGAACCATGACCCCCCTGATGTTCCGGATCCTGGCGGTGGCCTACCCTGAGTTGGATGGGCGCTTGAGGGCATCACAGCGGACAGAAGGGGGTGAGTACACTATCATTCAGTGGACTTTGGGCACAGTGAAGGTGTCTGGGTGGGGAGGAGGGCTGTGGGTTTCCCTAGGCCAGGGCGAGTTCCGTAGGCTAGGCCCCTCCGTAAGGCAGGCCATGTGGCACCCCAGCTCTGGAGAGTGCCAAGTACAGGTATTCATGCCCCTGTGCCATCTATGTGTGCAGATGTCGTCCATAGCCTTGTAGGCCATTTCCCAGGAATTGCATCTGTAGAGCCCAACAGCGCGACGTAGTGCAGGGGGCTGCTGTGTCTGTATTGTCCGCCAACGGTAGCAGTAAGCCATGCACTCAACCTGTCTTTCTTCTGTCGCTCTCCCATTTTTGTGGTCTCCCTGTTCTTGTGTGCATTAGCATCATCAGGCGGAGGTGCAGTGGCACCGGAGCACGAGGGAGCTGCATCCCACATGGCCATGGAGGGCCACACTACGGACTCAGAATACACCAGTGGGACGGAGGGCGAGGGGAGCACCACGGCGGTCACATGATCTGCAACCAGCGACACAGACTCATCCTCCGATGGGAGCTCCCTTGTGGTGGCGGCAACATCTGTGCCCCCCACTTCTACAGGTACAGCCGCCACCCCCCCTACCAGCACCGCCCTCCCAGCAGCCCCTCAGCCTTCGCCCCGTACACCTCAGCCCCTGCCCCTGTCACCTCTGCACGCCCTCAGTGAGTAGGCCATTGACCTCCTCAGGTCCCGCACTGTTGGGCAGTCTACCATTTTGAATGCCATCCAGGGTGTAGAAAGGGAGTTGCAACACACAAATGCATTCCTGGAGGGCATTCATTCTGGACAGGCTGCCCTTCATCAAACCCTTCAAACTCTGGCCTCAGCACTGATGGCAGCCATTGTCCCTGTCTCTAGCCTTCCCCCTCCAACTTCCTCCACCCAGACCCAATCCCCTGTACCTCTGCCTATCCCAAGCACACCATCAGACCAGCCTGCACACACCTCTCCACACAAGGGAAGCTCAGGCAAACATAAGCACCACACATCCCACAGGCACTCACGCAAGCATCACAAACATACAGACACAAAACATCCACTGCCTCCACTGTGTCCCCCTCCTCCTCGTCTCCCTCCTCCCTCCCAGTCTCATCTGCACTCACACCTGCATGCAGTACCACTACAGCCACTACGTCCCGCACCAGCACACCCACCACCACACCCCGCTCACATGCACTCACCACCCCCACTACCATTTCCACGTCCCCTGTGTCCTCTCCCAGTGTGTCTGTGATGCCCCCTCCGAAGATACACAAACGCAGGCACACACCCACCCAACAGCCATCCACCTCACGACAGCCTCCAGCCCATGCACCTGCACCCAAATCCACAAAAGTTACACCTCCTACAACCACCACCTCTTCCTCCACTCCCAAACCCCCTCCAGCTACCCACCCCAGTGTCTCCAAAAAACTTTTCCTGTCCACCCTTAACCTATCCCCCCCGTCCAACTCATAGGTCCCGTACTAGCACCTCAGCCAAAAAATCTCTTGGACCAGTGGTGCCTGTTGTTACAGGTATGTGGAGTGCACCAGCCACCAGGACAGCCAGTGTGGCACGGAGCCACAGCACAGCCAGTCCCCCCCTGTGAAGCACCAGAAGTTGGACAGTGCCCGGCGGGAGAGGGGGAAGACTCCAGCCAGCAAAGCCGCTCACAGGGATGCCGGGGGGAGTGTCGACTCAGCTGTGACTCCTCCCAAGGTGGGGAAGGGGCAGAAGAAATCTCCAAAGTCTGGGAGGAGCAGCACAGCGGAGAAGACTGCCATCATCCCCGCTGCCGAGGAGGCCTCCGCCAGACCCATCGTCACTGCCCAGGAGGCCACCGCCAGCCTCATCGCCACTGTCCAGGAGGCCACCGCCAGAGTCACTGCCCAGGAGGCCACCACCAGCCTCATCGTCACTGCCCAGGAGGTCACCACCAGCCACAGCCCAGCTGGCCAGGAGGCCATCGTCACTGCCCAGGAGGCCACCGCCAGAGTCACTGCCCAGGAGGCCACCGCCAGCCCCATCGTCACTGCCCAGGAGGCCATCACCAGCCTCATCATCACTGCCCAGGAGGCCACCGCCAGAGTCACTGCCCAGGAGGCCACCACCAGCCCCATCGTCACTGCCCAGGAGGCCATCACCAGCCTCATCATCACTGCCCAGGAGGCCACCGCCAGAGTCACTGCCCAGGAGGCCACCGCCCGAGTCACTGCCCAGGAGGCCACTGCCAGCTCCATCGTCACTGCCCAGGAGGCCACCGCCAGCCCCATCGTCACTGCGCAGGAGGCCACCGCCAGCCTCATCGTCACTGCCCAGGATGCCACCGCCAGAGTCACTTCCCAGGAGGCCACCGCCAGAGTCATTGCACAGGAGACCACCGCCAGCCCCATCGTCACTGCCCAGGAGGCCACCGCCAGCCTCCTCATCACTGCCCAGGAGGCCACCACCAGAGTCACTGCCCAGGAGGCCACCGCCAGAGTCACTGCCCAGGAGGCCACCACCAGCCCCATCGTCACGGCCCAGGAGGCCACCGCCAGCCACAGCCCAGCTGGCCAGGAGGGCCCCGCAAGCCACAGCCCAGCTGACCCATGAAGGGCCGCCAGCCACAGCCCTGCTGGGCAATGAAGGACCGCCTTGGCAAGGACCGCTGAACAGGGCAAAGACCGCCATGGAAATCACCGCTGAACAGGTCTGACACTGGCAACTCAAGCACCGCTGAACAGGCCAAGGACCGCTGAGCAGGGCAAAGACCGCCATGGAAAGCACCGCTGAACAGGTCTGACACTGGCAACTCAAGCACCACTGAACAGGCCAAGGACCGCTGAGCAGGGCAAAGACCGCCATGGAAAGCACCGCTGAACAGGTCTGACACTGGCAACTCAAGCACCGCTGAACAGGCCAAGGACCGCTGAACAGGGCAAAGACCGCCATGGAAAGCACCGCTAGCCCATTTGCGGCAGGGCCAGTGATGCAACTGGGACCGTCACGGGGTGTGTGCTGCACTCTGGGCACCAGTCCCCCTCCAGAACCAGTGGAGAACAGCATCCACTCCGTCTGTCCTGCACAGGATGAAGCACTCTGGGCACCATGCCCCCTCCAGAACCAGTGGAGAACAGCATCCACTCCGTCTGTCCTGCATATGATGAAGCACTCTGGGCACCAGTCCCCCTCCAGAACCAGTGAAGAACAGCATCCACTCTGTCTGTCCTGCACAGGATAAAGCACTCTGGGCACCATGCCCCCTCCAGAACCAGTAGAGAACAGCATCCACTCAGTTTGTCCTGCACAGGATGAAGCACTCTGGGCACCAGTCCCCCTCCAGAACCAGTGGATACTGTTATCCACTTGAGAGACTGTAGCTTTGCACTCCCCAGGATTGAACAGTGGGCAAACCACCCACCGTAGAGACTTGTGAGACTGTGGCTTTGTACTCCCCAGGATTGAACAGTGGGCAACCCACCCACTGTATAGACTTGAGAGACTGTGGCTTTGCACTCCCCAGGATGCAGCGGTGGGCAAGGCACCCACTTGTGAGACTTGAGAGACTGTGGCTTTGCACTCCCCAGGATTGAACAGTGGGCAACCCACCCACTGTAGGGACTTGAGAGACTGTGGCTTTGCACTCCCCAGGATTGAACAGTGGGAAACCCACCCACTGTAGAGACTTGTGAGACTGTGGCTTTGCACTCCCCAGATTGGCACAGTGGGCAACCCACCCACTGTATAGACTTGAGAGACTGTGGCTTTGCACTCCCCAGGATACATCAATGGGCATGGAGCCCCCTCGTGGATCTGGCGTGATGCACTCATCCGGCTGAGGTGCCCCCTTCCCTTCCCCCTGAGGTGCCTGTTGTATTTCGATCTGATGCCCCTGCAGTGTTCTCTCCATTTGGATCAGGTATCTTGTGTGGGCCTCGCCCATGCATTTTGGGCCCAGTGGTCCACGGACTATGAATGGTGCAATACCTGCACTACTAATCGTGGTGTATATTTTGTTTATTCTGTATATATATATATATATGTATATATTTGCTTACTGTATTTTGATATATTACAATGGTTCCACTCATTTCCTTTTGTCTTTGCATTCTTCCGGGGGGGTTGGGGGTGTTACTCTAATGTATAGATATGCATTGGTGTGTGTGTTGTAGTTGGTGATGGTCGGGTGGGGGTTGGGGTGGTGAGTGTGTGTGTCCCTGTGTTTTTGCTTCGCCCCTCCCCTATGTCGTAGGTGCTGTACTCACCGTGGTCTTCGCCGCCGGTGTTGATGATCCTCGTAGAGGAGCAGGAAGACTAGCGCTGGCAGAATATGGAGTTCCGGCTCCATGGTGCCCTCCTTCCTCGTGGAGTGTGTACAAGTGAGCGTTTTCCCTTTGAAATGGCTGTTTCTGCCGTGTTTTTATCCGTGGTGAATCCGCCCTGGAAATGGTGGCGGATTGGTAGGTTGTGATACTGTGAGCGGTACATTGTCTTCCGCCTGTCTGTTGGCGGTGACCGCCGCGCTGTTTGTTTATACCGCTGTGGCGGTCGGAGTGTTAAAGTAGCTGTCTTTGTTGGGGGTTTCTGCCACCGTCGTAATTCCAATATTTTTACCACCGGCCTGTTGGCAGTCTTACCGCCGCTTTAACACCGTCCGCCAGGGTTGCAATGACCACCTTTGTATTTTCCTCCCAGACAGCCACACAATAGAGGGATTAGGTGTGCCTGGATGGGGCCCCCAATGGGGGGGAAGGCAGGGGCTGGGCACAGCCCCACTTGCAACTGAATGAGCAGTTGTAACCCTTCACAGAAAGGAATTGTCACCCTTGCATTGTGTATGCTGTCAGCTTGGAGCCATGGTAGGGGTGTCAGGAAACTTTAAACGTTGTAAAGAAAATTCCCTACAAACTTTCTCTACTTTAGGAAAGGCACCAGTTATTAAAGTAGACCCACTCTTCAATTCACTTGTCTGGCCCTGCGGAAGGGCTCTCCGTGGGATTCCTGCTGCTGTAGCCTGCTGTGTACTCTACAAGACTGCTTTTCTCACCTGGAAGGATTGCTTTGCTGACCGGAGCCTGCCTTTAACCTTCAGAGGCCTGCTCCACGGCTCTGCTTGAGCCCTGTTTCATCACCTGAACCCAGTGTGACTCCAAAGGCTAGTTGGCTGACCTCCTGATCAGAGGTTCAGGGACATACAAATTTCAAACCATCTTGAACCCTCACCTGGACCCTGGCTGAGTGAGTTCTAAGCCCCGAGTGGTGCTCCTCCAACTGTAGACCCTTTACAGTGGTGGTGTTAAGTGTGCCCAGATAAATGAAATATAAAATCTGAGACTTGAAAAATGTTTGGCTAAAAACTGAGAACCGAGAGAAGACTGGGACCATCCTGCTCGTCTATCCGCCCTTGGTGAATTGCCAGTTGGCCTGACATTGAGGCAGCTCCTGCTACGTTCTTCTCCGCAGCAACAAATCCTGGTCAGCTGTCCTTCTTCAAAGGGGTATCTAGCCTTGTGGAACTCTTGTCAGCTACAGCCTCCAGCTTCATCTTGCTGGAGATTTTCAATGTCCAAAATAGTGACTAAGTCAGGATGTAGAAATATTCACTGCAACTTTGTAAAGCAGCTCCCCTATGATGACACTCCCTCCTCAGAAAATGCCTGCAGCCTTGACCTGCTGAATTTTACCTTCTCTGAACAATTATCTGCTTTTTGTACCTGACTCATGCTCCATCGCTGTGTACCATATGTTTTTTACTTTTAGGCACTAGGGCCTATATTTATACTTTTTTAGCGCCGCGTCTGCGTCATTTTTTTATGCAAAAGCGGCGCAGAATTACAAAATACAATTATATTTTGTAAGTTTGCGCCACTTTTGCCTAAAGAAATGATGCAAATGCAGCACTAAAAAAGTATAAATACGGGCCTTGGTTTTCCTTTAAACTTTAAAAAAATATAACTCTAGTTCTACTGATTTGATTTCTGTCATTTTGATGTCAAATAATGTATTCAAAAAACTATTTTTTTCTTCTGTTTTGTAACTTTATTGCTGTTTATGTGCTGCATAAATACTTAATACATAGCCTCTAAGTTAAACCTGACTGTTTTTGTGCCAAGCTACCAGAGGGTTAAGCAAGTTAATTTAGTGAATTTTGTGGTTCACCTCGGCATGAATTGTGGCTTTTTCTTGAACAGGGGTGACCCCCCACCATTCAACCAACAATCCAATTTCCCAATGCACTTCTCCACATATGAGGAGAAGTGCAATCTACAGATGGGAGATGAGCATTTGAACCATTTTACAAACTCTTACATGCCTTTGTGAATTAGCCCCACAAACTTTATAATAAGAATCAATGGGACCATTCAGGGAAAATTCATAAATAATTAAAATAAGTAGAAATGAATGCAAGAGTACATGAAATTGTTCACCTGTAGTCTTACTTCTTGTACTCAGAAATGCTTTTGTGAATTGTGCCCTTGATGTCCCATTTCTGTAAGCTGGTATCATCTTGAAATGTGATTCCTGTCTACTTTCAGACACATTTACAACTGCTTCATCCTCAGAATGCTTTGCAGGATATTCAGATGGCTCCTCACGCACACAAGACGCAAGACCCAGGCCCTTGTATCCACTAGACCTGACTACGGCAATGCACTCTACGTCAGCATCTCCAATCTTCTCATGCAAAGATTCCAGACCATCCAAAACACCACTGCCAGACTCATCCTAGACATGACAGAAGCACTCAGGTCACTCCCAACATCAATGAACTACACTGACTGGCTCCCCATACAGAAACATTGCAAATTCAAGTTGCTCATCCACACCTATAAAGCCCTCAGCAACACTGGGCCAGTATACCTCAATGAACGACTTCAAATCTTCCAACCTTCCAGACAGCTATGCTTCACCTCTCTCTCCCTAACATGGGTCTCCCTTATGCACAGAAGCAAGCAGGAGAGAGTGCCTTCTCCTTCATTGCTGCCAATAACTGGAGCAAAATTACTCATCACATCAGGACTGCTACTTCACTTCTCAGTTTCTGTAAGAAACTGAAGACCCGGCTGTTCAAGTTGGAGCACCACTATACCTACATTCCTGCTCCAATGCCTGGATATCCTCACTGGTGATAAGCTGCATCATACAAATTGACAACATAACAATATAGCATAATACTTGCAGAAAAGATTGGCCACTGCCAAATCAAACATGTATCAAACTCCAGGAGAAAACTTAGGTGTATATCATGTTCATGCCACTTAACGAGGCATGCCACTGTTTATACCATGCACACAGAGTGGTTGTTTCCACGATGTCTTAGAAGTTTGTTGAAGATCCTTAAACCATCATGGTCTCCTGACACTTTAATGAACTTGCCTTTTAGAACTTCCATATCCAAAGACCAAAAAACATAAACTGGATGGGTGTTTACATCCACTTTCTTGGACAACCTACTATAGTGTGTCTGTGATTTGAGGGCTTGCAATGCGGTGGGATGGTCGAAAGATGTAAAGTCTGCTTTAGTTTGATATGTTGTTTGCTCATGCATAGATTGTTCTTGGTAATATTATTAGAATGGTGCTACAGATAAATTCCCTCTTGGTGAAGTTCTTCATTGTTGTTACTTGTTTGGCCATTAAATATGTTGCTTACATGTTGCTGGGTTTCTAGACAGAGGCACTCCTCTAGCAGGATGCCATCATAACTGAAATACGCTGTCTGTTGTACTTTGTGTTCGATGGTGGGTTCTGGTGGTTGTGCTTATTGGTGGTCAACTTCAATGGGTTGGGTGATGATGGTTCATAGAGTGCACAGGGCAGTGGTTATAGTGGTCATATTAATATATTGCTGGTATCTTGCATTCCAGTGGTGTGGAGTTTTCTGTTCATGTTTTTTACCCATTGTTTGTCCTACCTTACTATTGTTAATATGTCTTATGTGCTTGCAATAATCATTCATTTATTCCATCCACCTCTTCTGTGCATTGCAGAGATTTTTAGATTCTAATAATTTGAGCACAGCCAGATTTAGAGTTTGATGGATGGACTACTGTCTGTGCATTGCTTTCAAAATAGCAATGAATGGTGGACGGTTTTGACAGCCATTCACCAAACCTTTTCACATTTCTTTTTTGTGTGAAAAAATAAAACCTCCCAATATGGGAGTTTGTTTCTGAAAAAAAAAAAAAAAAAAGCCCCTTCCCCCCACAGCCTGGGCATTTTCTCCTAGTTTCCAGGGCTCATTATTGTTTTTTCCCTGTCTCTCACCTCTAAGTTTTTCTCGCAATAAGGTACAAAAAAGAGAGATTACATTGTCCACCCTAACTGCGTTTCTGAATTGGTCTGTAAAACCATTTTGTGAGTTGGAAGTACCTTTTAGACTCTCAAAATGAGTTTAATTTAAAGTAAAAATCAATTTTGCGGTGCTAATGCTGTGATTTTGTATATCACATGGTTTGTGACAGCAAACGGTTTTGCATATTAGGCCCCTTTCTTGATCATTCTGTCTATGTTCACTATTGAGATAATACCTGTGCAATGCTTTAAAACCTCTTTGCTTGTCCTATCCCTTCTGTGACAGGGTACTTCTGGCAACTTTGGATTGCGGGTACCACCTGTATTAAGGTATCACTGGCTCCTTCTAAAATAAGAATTCAATTGTAATATTGATATGCGGTGTCCTGCTATTATTGAGCATTTGCATCCTTGTGTCTTGCTACCCTTGTCTTGTGGTCTTTTGGTATACATTGAACAGTGCATGAATAGACAAAAAATGCTGCTGTGATTAGATACTGCAGATGCCCCCTCTAATGTGGATACTGTTTCCATGAAGCATGTGCTAAACTGTAAACTAATATCCATTATTTGTTCTTCTAGGACTATTGACGGGATAGTGTACATGGGAACAGTGAAAGAAAAGGAAGCTGCACAAAAAGTATATCAAGAAGCGGTTTCACGAGGCCAGTCTGCTGGTATTGTCAAGTAAGATTACATCAATACTTAATTGAGCTCAGTAATCACAACCTACCTGTGTTGATCTTCAGGGCATAGTTGCCAGGCCTGGTAACCATGGTGTGATGTGTTATGTTACCATGGTATGATGTATTGGGTTTTTTGAATCCAGAGTGGAGAGGAACAAACCACAGCTAGATGGTTGGGATGTTGTTCTTGTACGGAGCAGTTCTGGTGTGGACTATCAACTATATGAGAATCCTGCACTACCTCTTGAGATGTTAGAGATTGTCTTGTTAGGGTAATCCTTGGTGATCAAAATGCAATGTAGTTGTAAATTGAGTACGGAAGTGATGGTAAATGTTGTCCATAGAAACTGTGTAATTGAAATTAGCCCATGAGGTGCTATGCTAACTAGAAAAGTAATTTCTTTTCAAACGATCCCATCCTACCAACTGGTCTAGCAATCATCCTACAAGTTTCTAAATGAGCAGTCAGGCTAAGTAAGCAATGATAGGGATTTCAAATTATTAAATAAAAAATATGATTGACAACATTTATTGCAAAGTTTCCCATAATTAAGGAGTTTTAAGTACAGGAAGTCGTACTTCTTTAGTGCTACTTCACATACTCACAAATGCCACTCAAGAATCTGCAGTCAGAGATATTCACCTCTGCCTTTCTTATCTTGTATGTGAAAATATGTGACATTAGTGTTGGGATCCCTGAACACAAAGGTGTAGGTCATTGTAGTAAACGTAGGAGGGAAAAGAGAGAGTAGTTAGAAAGCACAGAATATTCACAACTGAATGGGTAGGTAGAAGCAAAATGTAAGGAGGAGTTTAGGGAGAGATCTGCAATTATTAAAACACACACGATAGTGTAAGACAATTGACATTCCAAAAGTTACATCTACATCTGCTACAAAACTAACACTGACTAAAGAAGCTTAAATCTACTTTAACCTCGGAGGAGGTCAATCATCACACTTGGCCAATCACTGGTGTTGCACCACACTCTCAGAGATTAGAAATAACAACCAATTCCACAAGGAACAAATGGAAAAATAAATGGAAATATATTTTTTAATTTAAAATAATATTTTATTAAATTTGTAATTTTATTATTTATTAAAAATAAAAAGAACATTAATTTTATGTTCAAGTTACATACAAAACATATTCTAGCAAGGCTTCAAACACACTCAACACATCTGCTACTGCAACTTGAGGGTGTGGCAAGGAAGTGAACAGTCGGGACAAAACAACACCCATCAAAAGATTAAACGTATAGCCATATCTATCAATCAAACATTTGTTTCACAACACCATTACGTGACGTTGCCCTTCATTTCGAAGAACAATTTAAGGAATAGAGAGAGGAGAAAAAAGATATACGAACATATTTCATTAAGTAAGTTGGTAATTGTAGGTTGGTAACATGTAGTTTACATTATTTTCTGAGTAAGTGTTGCTAATGGAGTGAAGTGTTTTGAGCTGGCAGAATTGATGTCAGCTTATCTGAAGGGTCTGAGGAAGGACAGAGTGAAACAAGTTTTCATACACAAACTAATTGTGAGACAAGGATGCTGAATATTTACCTGGCCTATGGGTTCCCTGGGATAGACAGGGCATATAGGAGATAAGACTCCATGATGGTGAGGGCAGGCTGCTTGAGAGAGAAGAGAGAGAGATGGTCAGCCGCCAGAAAGAGCAGGCTGCTTGAGAGAGAAGAGACAGAGATGGTCAGCCACAAGAAAGAGCATTTGCCACCTGGCTTATCTCATCCTGTCACTTTTTCTGTGAGCCCCCCATGATGCATGCCTCCACCACAAGTACAGTTATAGTTCTTTGCTCTACTGAGGGAGTACAAAGGCAGACAATGTAAATCCTTGTAATTGTCAAAAACAAAGGTAATTAAAAGGTTTAGCTTCTTCTCAGTGAAGTTCCTCTTCCTATTAAGTGGGTGTTTCTGGAATTTGTAGCTGTTTTGAGTTGTCCTTTTAGTAAGGCAGTCAAAGAAGAGGGCATAGGCCATGCAGTGGGACATAATTATATCAATGGACGGTTAATGTGTAGCAGATGTTTGTGAATTGGGTCTTGTATATGGTGTTTTCCTGTTGTATTCATTTGGAGTGCTCCGCCCAGGTGGTGAAACTCTCCACCTCAGCGGGGTGCCCTCAAAAAGTGTATGATAGAAATCCAACTGTAAATTTTCTTCACATATAGGGTGATGAAGACTAATAAAGCCAACCAAGAGGTGGAGAGTTCCACCTCAAATTGGTGAATAACATCCAGGCAGAGATCTCAGCCTAGGTGTAAACAGAAACGTGCGCATAGGGATTTCCACAAATTGCCTTCCTTTTCTGAACATTCTCCTTCCTATCTAGCAAGCTACAGGTTTGATTGATAGTTCTGTGGGGGAACTCTTGAAGTAATCTATTACATGAAACTGCACCACATCACCTGCTAATATTCCCCTGAAGCGCAGATACATGCTAAAGGGTAATATCTGTGATTATTGCTTTTCCAGAACAGACAATACCCATTTTAGATACTGTGCAGAAGATGTGGGGCCTGAGTGACAAATATTTGGCTGTGATGTACTATGACTTTCTCTTTCAGTACTCTTTAGATCTCCCTGAATGTACTTTGGTATTCACCAACGTTCCCACTGGCATACCTGGAAAGACATGCCAAGTACAGGTTTCTAGATCTACTACTGGGAATGTATGAAGTGGGTAAAGAGAGGGTCTTATTGATTATTTAGTGTGATCTTAATACTTCCTCCCTACTTATTACCTGTATACTGAAAACATATCAGAAAACCTAGCAATGTATATTTTTATTGTTGGACTTTTTTCCTTATGCAGGGTCATCCCCAATCTTTTTGCCTCCTGTCTCCTATTTTTTCTGACCTGTTTTTGTTGGCTTTAGAACTCTGAGCACTTTACCAGTGCTAACCAGGACTAAAGTGCACATGCTCTCTGTGTAAATTGTATGGTTGATTGGATTTCCATGATTGGCATATTTGATTTACTGGTAAGTCCCTGGTACACTGCACTAGAGGTGCCCAGGGCCTGCAAATCAAATGCTACTAGTGGGCCTGCGGCACTGGTTGTGCCACCCAGATTAGTAGCCCTGTAAACATGGCTCAGACCTCCCACTGCAGTGTCTGTGAGTGCAGTTTTAAACTGCCAATTCGACTTGGAAAGTGTACCCTCTTGCCAGGCCTAAACCTTCCCTTTTCTTACATGTAAGACACCCCTAAGGTAGGCCCTAGGTGGACCCATGGGCAGGGTGCAGTGTATGTTTAAGGGAGGACATATACTAATGTGTTTTATATGTCCTGACAGTGAAATACTGCCAAATTCGGTTTTCACTGTTGCAAGGCCTATCTCTCTCATAGGTTAACATGGGGGCTACCTTTAAAAATTATTGAAACGTAGATTCCCTTTGGGAGCAGATAGACATGTGGAGTTTGGGTTCTCTGACCTCACAATTTAAAAATACATATTTTACTAAAGTTAATTTTAAGATTGTGTGTTTGAAAAGGCTACTTTTAGAAAGCGAGCATTTTCTTGCTTAAACCATTCTGTGATTCTGTCTGGTTGTGGATTCCCTGTCTGGGTCAGTTTGATAGTTGGGCTGTTTGCACCTCTCTCTAGACAGTGACACAAAGGGAGCTGGGGTGTAGCCTGCATATCCTGATGAGCCATCTGTGTTAGGAGGGAGGAAAGGAGTGGTCACTCACACCTGAAAGGGCTGTGCCTGCCCTCGCACAATGCAGTCTCCAACACCCTGGTGTGTGTCTGGGGCCTGGCCTGGGCAAGGCAGGATTTCACAAACAAGGGAGACTTTCCTTTGAAGTAAGCCTACTTCAAAGGCCAAAATGGGTATAAGAAGACCACCCAAAACCACAGACTTTAGATCACGTCTGGACATCAAGAGAAACCTCTGCCTGGAGAAGAGCTGAAGAGCTGAGGAGAAGTGCTGCCCTGCCCAAGACTGTGCTTTGTGGAGCTATCCTGCAGTTGGTGCTTCTGCCTGGGGATATGGGACAAAGATTGGACTTTGTTGTGCATTCCTGCTTATGAAGAAATCTCCAAGGGCTTGTCCTGAACTTGCCTCTTGTTGTTGAAGTTTCAGGGCCATCAAAGACTTCTCCTGAAAACACCTGGACTCTTTGCTGAGACTCCTGCCCTGCCAAGTGGTACCCTATCCAGTTCCTGGGGTATTGGAAGGTGAAGCTGGCAGACCAAGACTGAAAATTCACACACAGACCGATGTGCTGGGAAAATATCAACGCACCTTCCGAGATGTGGCTGAAAAACGATGCGCCACCGGCTTAGTGGCAGAAACCGATGCTCCACCGGCATTGCTGCTGGAAAATCGACACACGTAGCTGGAAGAACGACACGCAACACCCGCAGGTGGAGGCTGATAACGTTGCAACCCACACATGCACGGTTTTACTCATACCGTGCAGCAGGATTTTTAATGCAAACCTTGCTGGGCGTGGAAAAACAACACAAAGCCTGCCCGGACCCGAGTGCTGCCCGGATCAATGCATCACTCCACTGCGGGGGGAAAACGACACACGCTGACTGGACTGGAGAAGGAGAAAAGACACACAGTCTCGCTTGCGGGTGAGAAATCGATGCACTGCTTACCTTTTTCAGTCCACACTTGCCCGTGCGTGTTATTTTGATGCTACCCAGGTACTTTTCAACGCTAACAGTGTTTTACCTGTTTGCAAAAGGATTTAAGACTCTTTTGTTTTTAAAATTAATAACTTGACTTGTGTATGTTGGATCTTTGTCGTTTTGGTCTCGTTTTGTTTAGATAAATATTTTCTATTTTTCTAAACCTGTGTTGAGTCACTTTGTAGTGTTTTCATTAAGTTACTGTGTGTGTTGGTGCAAATACTTTACACCTAGAACTCTAAAGTTAAGCCTGCCTGCTTGTGCCAGGCTACCAAGGAGGTGAGCGGGGGTTAGCTGAGTGTGATTCTCCTTTCCGCTGACTAGAGTGAGCATTCTTGCTTGGACAGGGGGTAACCTGACGGTCAACCAAAGACCACATTTCTAGCATTTATGTACACACAAAGGCAGATTTGATTGTTCACTCTGAAAGTGTGTTGCAGAGTGATTTTTCCAAGAGCCCTCTCAATTGGTTTGAGCCTTTCAAGACACCTCTACGGTTAAAAATAGGTACCTTATTGTGAACAATGGTTCTTTTATTATTAACCCATTAATGGATACTTTGGATGATCCCAGATGATCAATCAATCCTTGATGAAATCTGAGTGTAAACATCTAACATGTTTGCATTTGTTTGTAATTATTCAAAATGTATCATGGTGCTCCCATTCTAATTATTTTAAATAAGGGAAATCACTTCATTCTATGCCATTATGTACACTTGTTCAACACATGGGCTTTGCATTTTCAAATAATTGCAAATATGTGTGTTAGTCTAATTAGATCAAACTATGCAAACCAAGACTACAATAACCAGAATGCATTATGCTTTCAGACAAAAGATCAGAACTGAAAATAGTGTCCCTAATGACATTAAGTGAGGTGCTCACCTATTTTCAATGGACAGCATCTTGATCACTGAGAGAAAGGTCTTAATTCAAAGATTGAAAGGTTGAGGGCTATGGATTTTGAAGGGATACTTATTAAGGGTGGACGTGTCAAAAAGTGAGTTATTAATTTGGAAACAGGGAGCCCTGGCCAACTTAATAAATACACCAGAGTTAGGTCTCAAAACAGGTCTAAGTAAAACCCTACTCAAATCCAGGTAGCTATGCAATAAGCTTCAGGTAATTTGCAGGGGAAATGTGTTTTAAGTTCAAGCAGTACCAATAATTCTAAAGTGCAGAAAACAAGCAAATAAAAGTCCTAAGTGAATTAAGAAAATTAGAGACAATTTAATGATAATCCCCAGCCAATTGGATAACGGAAACCAGAAATATGCATTTTTCAAGTCTCAAGGAAAAAAGCACGCTGATAGAGTAAATCGCCAATGTCAGTTTGCAATTTTCGACTACAGGGCAACTGCAATTTAGTGGAGGTCTGACACAAAAAGTGGGTCACCCTAATCAAAGTTTTTACCTTCTGACCAAGTCTAATTTTTGGAACTCTAAGTCATCCAACAGGGCAAGGTCCAAGGCTTAAGCTGGTGATGGTTCATCGCCAAACTTCCACTCCAGCTGTTGGGTTTGGGGGCAAAACCTGATTTGGAAGCTTCCAAGATTGCTTTGATGCTCTGAAAAATTTGCAGCCTCACTGTGTTCCAAACATTTACCTTCAGATTTAGTCACTTTTTTGACGGCCCCCATATTCTCTGTGAAGACTTCTAGGCACCAGGACTCTCTCCAGCTAGGTCTCCTGCAGGATTCAGTCCCATTTTGCCAGCTGGATCATAATGGTGCCAGGAGTTCTCTGGTCTTTATGTTACGGAGACAGGCAACCATGAGGTCTGACACCAGACACTTGGAGAGTCCTTTAGTATTCTTTCTTCCAGCAAGGCCTTCTTCTTTAGATATAGTCTACCCAGATTCAGGTATTTTCTGATGAGGTGGAGGTGTGGTGCCAGTCTTAACATTCTGTGATGAGGGTCTTATGAGTCTTACAAGTCTTTGATTGGAGAATTTCTCCCACCCAGCCCTATCTAATTCCTCACCCTATGCCTACCTCCTTTTGTAGTACGTCCTTTATTATTTACTGTACTATTTACCAGCATCCCTAAACCACTCCTCTATTTATAAAAGGTCTTCTCTTTCTGTCAAGGCCAAGAACCAAGTTTTTCCCTGCTGTAACTAGAACCATAAAGTCTAGGAGGGCTCTGGCTAATGAATAGGAGCAGATTTCATCAACCCCATTTGGCACTGAATGGAAACTAACTTTGAATCATTTTGATTGCATTTTCCCATGTGAAGGTATACATTAAGCATTTTAACGAAACCCAGGACTGCTAATGGAAATCTAGCTTAACCTGCAAAGAGAAAACCATTTTCAAATCTTTTGTTATTGTGAGGGCACAGTATTTCAAATATCTTGTGTGCTTCTTTTTGTTAAATACTAAGCAGCGAGCCCCCATGACTTACAAGACGAAATTTAGGGATGATTTATTAATATATAAAAATAGATTTCTCTATGTGGCGAAGGAACTTTTCATTTCCAGTTGTCGCTGCAGTACTTTTAAGCTGCATCTAAGCCAGAGCACAGTGGTGTTCTTGTCAACCACATATTTTTGTCATGTATGTGGGTGTTACAAATAAACACAACATCCCACATACTATGCCATTGGTGCATTTTCCGCACCCTTTACCATTGCCTCATAGGAAGGCTATGTAAGTCAATTACATAAATCCAGTGCAAAGTGCATGTTATGGGGTACAGTACTACTTTATAGGAGTGGTATGGTGGAAAGAGCCTGAAAGCCAGAAAAACAAGACAGGAAAAATTGATGGACCATGACAAAATACATGCTTCTACGTCACCAAGATATAGACATAGATTTTTCAGCTAGAGAGCTTCTAGTGGGGTAATGAGTATCAGGGCATGGTACTGGTGGTGTTTGTCCTGTCTGCTGATAATGTCTGCTTGTAAAAAACAATGTAAACTAATCCGTCATTAGTAACTGTAGCTGCTGAGGCCTTGACCAACAGTTCTTGAGTTTTGCCCCCATAAATATTGATTAGCAATGTTTTAGGGTCTGCCCGGGCTTCTGCTGGGTACTACACCTAAAGTTCTATTTGTATTCATTTATAGGGCTTCTGGAAGGAAAATGGAGAAGTTTAAAGTTTCTGTGAGTATTGCCCCATCAGGCAAAGTAACATTTCAGCTTACATATGAAGAGCTGTTGAAGCGAGTGTTTGGAAAATATGAAATGCTCATTAGAGTGAAACCAAAACAACTTGTTGACCAGTTTCAGGTAACTACCATCCATGATGCCATAATTTCAGCATTTTTTAATGTGATAATAGTGTTTACCTAAAGTACCCTTCATTGTGGGCATTATCATTTACTATTACTGAGTGTGAAGTAGTGCCAAGTCATTCTCACACACTTGTCCTCTCTGACCACTTACTTACTACCCACTTTCATTTACTTATACTTGTAGTAGCTGCAAAGAATAGCCTATGTCTGTTGTGAGCAGGCACTGGGTACAGTACTCTTGGGACATAATTTGCATCTTTGCCATGTTTTACGTGTCTACTGGCCACATCCATTGCATATGCCTCTACCACCAATTCCCACAGACTTGTTTGAGGCCACATCCTGGATGTATCCTTGTTGCCTTGCCCTCTAGGTAGTTGTTCTCCTATTGTCAATGCTTTTAGGGCATATCCAGTGCTATTCCATGCAAGTACTTAGCATTTTGAACAGATATATGCACACACCACACTGTGTATCCTAAAAACATGGCATGATTTCAGCTATGTTTTTATTCAGTACCAATGCTCACAGTACACACAGTCATATTCTTTACTAGTGATATGCTGGCAATGTGCAAA
This sequence comes from Pleurodeles waltl, assembly GCF_031143425.1. Classification (NCBI taxonomy): domain Eukaryota; kingdom Metazoa; phylum Chordata; class Amphibia; order Caudata; family Salamandridae; genus Pleurodeles; species Pleurodeles waltl. The sequence continues at coordinate 122,594,221 of NC_090448.1, read as the reverse complement.
AAATGAATCCTCGCCCTGGCCTGTGACATAATTGTTACCTAGAGTACCCATGACCACAGTTCTTGAATATGATTGGGAAAGCTTTGTCACCCTGCCCTGGATTATGTTCAAAGGTGTTGTTCTGTGTTCTTCTATTGTAGGAGTCCATGACACAACCCTTTGACAAGAGGTTGGAATCCTTGAAAATGCTACATGAATGTCTAGAGTGTTCATTTCAGGACTCATGTGTATTTAATTGCAGAAAAATGGTCTTCTGTTATTTATTAGAATGTGTATCAGTAATTCGCTACCTATATGTTAATAGCTTACAAAACAATTACTTACATTCTTTCCTTATAACGTGTTTTGAGCCATCGTAACTGTTGGAGTCAAGGTGTAAAATGCAAATTTATTGTAAAACGTAGTGTCTGCAACATTTTGTAAGAGTGGAATGTTCTGTACTTTTGTCACAAAGCAGAGACATCAGGCCTCCTGAGACACAAAGCTTACTAAGGCCCTCATTATGAACTGCCTGTAGTATTATTGAGGGAGGAATACCACTCCAGGCAAGTACAAGTTTTCTTATGTCCAAAATGATCAGGCCCCCTAACTCCAGATTTGATAATTCTGGGCCAGTAGCCACTGGTCAACGAGGGTTGTAAGGAGTTGCACGGGCTTCTGGCAGCTGCTGCACCAAACACTGCCCTCCCTCATACGTCAACATGAGAGTTCCAAGGAAAAGAGGCCCCACAACATTTCCCACCTGCTCCAAGCAGGTGATAAATATTTGTGGATTTAAGCCTCATTTTCCCTGGAAAAGAAAAAAAACATGCAGAACGGGACCCAATATTCCCTTGTCTATATGCTATTCCCCCATTCCAAGGTAAATAGTTCATAATCCCAGTTGTAAGTGCAGTGGTGTCTCTGAGTGACTTAGAACTACCATGGGCTGCAAGGGGAGGACAAAGACATGGTAATTAAGCTCTTTTTGAAGGCAGGCCTGCTCCATCACCTTTGTCCAGGGACTCAGATGCTCCATACCAAGAAAGGTATTTGGCTAATGGAAGTTAATCACTCTCACCCACCTCATCTTGAATATGTTCTACACTACCTAGTTCCTCTAGCATCTCCTGGAACTCAGGCTTTACACATCCCACAACACTCCCACTATGCCATCCAAAAGTGCACTCCGTATGGGGCTGGTTGGAGAATGTCAGAAGCTTCTGGGTATGATCAGTGTGTGGAGGGGTGGATGAGAGGCCTCCTGACTCTAGTATATCAAGGAAAGACAACAGCCATAGGGTTGAAGCCAGGGTATACATATGTTGCCTGTATTTTACTGTTGGTGTCTACAAGCAGGAATGTGCCCATTATGAAACTAGTAGCACGTGCTGGGTGCAAAGAAAGCTAAGCTTGTTAGAGGACCACCTAGAAGCAAGCAAGAAGCCACTGTGTTTTCGGAAGTGTGATCAGGGGTGTTGCTTGTTTGGGGGGGGGGGGGGCGGGGTGGGGTGTGACTCTTCCAAATAAATGCATTCTTGACCCGGTAGTTGGGCCAAGGGGATATACATCGGTTGGCTGAATTTCAAAATGTGAAACCAGATAACCTGCAACCAATACCAACTTCCCTGCTTGTTCAAATTTTGGGAACCTAGTGAAACATTTTTTTTCACAGAGCCTCCTTTTACTTTATTATCACGTATTAAACACTTTAGTTCAGAATTTGCACTGTACAAACATCTCACATGATTAATTTAATAGACTTTAATGTTGCTCCATCCACAATAAGAATGTTGGCCACATTTAGGGTTTACATGACTACATTAGGGTTTGCACGAAGGGCCTTGGGCTATTCATAAACTACATTTTGTAGTTCATTCTGTAGTACAATAGCAGTAGAAACATACTACGAAAGGCTATTCCCAAACTGCACTTCTAAAGTACTACTGTCTTTTTTGCATAGTAGTTTAGTAGTGCTGTTTGTGAATAGCAATTTGTAGTTGTTTGTAGTTCTACAAAATGTACTACAAAATGGAGTTTGTGAAAATCCTCAGGCCCTTCAATTTGGTGAGATCTAAGTTAAACCTTTGGATTCAATATAACACTCTGATTTTTTGAATAGCCAAAAAGTAGTAATCCTACTCAAAAGTGTAAATGTTTCAAAAGTGTAATCTACCTCTGTGAATCAGACCCATATAGTGACTGGTTTATCAAACATATAGTGAATATATGCCATAGAAGTGCTCCTTAAAGGGGTGCGAAGGTACTACTTTTTTAAGTCACAAACATTGGTAGTAGTATACTCGGAAAGCTGTACCACTCCCAGGTTTCCAGACATACTGCGGGCAAACACCTAAAAGGTGATGGGAGGACGTCTTTCAAATAGTCTAACCAGTGGCAATCACTTGGGTAGTATTCCAACCCGTAGCTTTTTACCTACTGTGCCTCATCGAAACAGTTCATCCCAGATATTGGTCATCTCACCCCTCCAAACTGTAGCCCACTGTTTTTTTTAGTTGAGACTAAGCTACGCCCCTGAGAGTGATAAGCCAGAGAGCCACCAACAGTAGCAATTGAAAAGTCCCCTCACAGAGAGAGACTGGAGAATAGAGGCCACAGAGACCGGAAACCAACATAGTCAGCAATTTCCACAACTTCACTATTTAAAGGTGAGTTAACTGCAAGAGGGTGTCTTTTAAGAATATGAGTTTTCTTCTTCTGTTAGAAATTGGGGTTTCTAGTTGGCAGAGGTATGCACCCTGTCCATGTAGGGACCACAATCCTACTCAGGGCAAATTACAACACAATCCAAATTACCCTGTGCTCACCCTTTGATAGCTTGGCAGAGCGCAGGCAGGCTTAACTTAGAAAGCAATGTGTAAAGTGTTTGTGCAATAACTCATACAGTAACACAGTGAAAACACCACAAAGTACGCCACCCCAGTTTAGAAAAGTACATAATATTTATCTGAATACAAAATGTAAAAATGTCAGGACACACATTTTTAAAGATTAAAACCCAATAAAGTGCATAGAAATGCAATAGCTCCAACTGGGGCTAACACGACATCGTTGATGGAGTCGTTTCCAATAGTCTGACACCACTAGTGCTGTTAATGGAGCCGCACGGACCCCCAGACACAGTACGTCTGAAAACGATGAAACAAAGACGTTGCATAGAGTTGGGATGGTGAGGCTTTGCTGGAGCCGGTGCGTGGTTGGTCCGTTGAAGTGACAAGAGAGGTGATGAGTCAGTTCCATACTGCAAGGCAGGGGAGGTGAGGCATCGGTTCTGTCCAGTTGCAGGAGAGCTGATGTGGCGTCGGCAGTGAGGCATTGGTTCCTTGTGACACAGTGGGGTTGATGAATCCAGTCAGTCAAGATGTGATGTGTCGACTTTCCTGTGTCGCGATCACACTGTGGAACATCAGTGGCATAGTGGCGACATCGGACTTATGTTGTAGGCCGTGGTCATTGCGTTCACTGAGGACCACGAAGCCAGAGCAGGCAGCGGTGTGGCATTGGCCAGCTGCATCGGTGCTAGACTCACTGAAGTCAGTGAACTAGCTAGAAGCTAGTAGATGAAGTCTTTGTTGGCTCTGAGACTTCAGAACAGGAGGCAAGCTCAGTTCAGGTCCTTGGAGAGTACTTTTGGAGGAAGGCAAAGTCCTTTCAACACAGTCAGGGGCTAACAGACAGCAGGAAAACAAGCAGGGCAGCAGTACTTCCAGCAAAGCAGTCCAGATGAGTCCTTTGGGCAGCCAGGCAGTCGCTCTGAAAGAGTCTAGGTGTAGGTCCAGAACTATCTGATTTGGTGGGGTCAGAGATCCGATATATATATACACACAAAAATGCCTTTGAAGTGGGGGAAACTTCAAAGAGTGAATCTCACTTTTCAGCCCAGTCCCCTGCCAGAATCCCTGTGGGGGGTTATTAGCCCTGTGTGTGAGGGAAGGCCACTGGCATTGGAAGTGTACGAGAGAGCACAACCACACTTCCTGCCCAGGGAGACCCATTCAGTGTGCAGATGAATACAGATGTGACTGAGTGTCTTGTGTTTATGGCTGTCTGGGGGGAATGCACAAGGGGAGGTGTGAACCAGAACAGACCAGATGTGGATTGGAGACGGCTGTAAAGGCAAAGATGGCAGTAAGTGCAGAGAAATGCCCACTTTCTAAAAGTGGCATTTCTAAAACAGTAATATTAAATTCAACTTCACCTGTAAACAGGATTTTCTATTACTGTCTGGCCATACTAAACATGACAGTATTGCTCCTTTCAGATCAGAATCTAAAACTTGAAAGTATATAAGGGCAGTTCTAATGCTGGCCTATAAGAGGAGCTGGCCTCACAGTAGGGGAAAACAAATTTGTGAGTTTTCCCCTACCAGGGCATGTGAAACACTTAAGTACATGCCCTGCCTTTTACTTACATAGCACCATGCCCTTTGGGTTAACTAGGGCCTGCCTTAGGGGGGATCTATATGTAGAAAAAGGGGAGTTTAAGGCTTGGCAAGTAGGTTCAAATGACAAGTCGAAGTAGCAGTGAAACTGTACACACAGGCCTTGCAATGGCAGGCCTGAGACATGGTTAAGGGGCTATGTATGTGTGTGCCACAACCAGTGCAGCAGGCCCATTAGTTGCATTTAATTTATAGGCCCCGGTTACCTCTAGTGCACTTTACTAGGGACTTTCAAGTAAACTAATTATGCCAAGTGAGTAGGAACCAATGTTGCCATGTATAGGGGAGAGAACACATGCACTTTAGCACTGGTCAGCAGTGGTAAGTGTGCAGAGTCCTAAAACCAGCAAAAACAGGGCCAGAAACATTGAGGGAGGCATGCAAAAAGTTGAGGGATGACCACCCTAAGGCTGGCAGGTCTAACATCTTCATTTTGTCCAACTCCCTGATTAATTGACAGTCCCTTATTCCTGCTTGGATTTGTTCTGTGTGTTGTTTCTGTTTTGCCTTCCCTTTTTTCTTTTTGTGTTGTTGTTTGCCTGATCTATATTTTGCATTTTATTTTGTGTTTGACTAGTTTTCTATTGTCTTTGTTTTAGCACAAACATTTTTCTCATCTTAGACAGTAACCTGTTTTTCCTCTCTCCTGTGTCTTCCGAAGCTCCCATGTGCATCATTATATTTTTTATTCTTTTTCTTGCTCCACTTTTCAAAGTTTATTCTTATGAAGTCAGCACAGTTATGTCCATTGGCGTAGCTAGGTTGCCATAGGCCCTACTACAAGAACAGTAACTGAGACCCCCTCACTATTGTGACATCCCAGTCTCTCAGATGCCCTTGACACTCCTCCACCTCCTTGGACAGATTCTGCATCTGCCATATCAAAAGTCACTACCATTCTCATACACACACTATTCTATTTCCACTCTTTGCACTGTATTTTTGCAACTCATAGCAATAGCCCTAAAAAGCATTAACAAAGCTAATCGGTTTGGCCCTTGTAAAGTGCATGCACACAAAAACACAACATGCAGGAACGCCACATTCACACTGCTACCCTCAAAAAGGTATATGCCTCACCCTGCACTCACACAGGCATATGCCTTGCTCTGTATTCACACAGGCACAACATTCAACCTGTATACCACTTCACCTGCAGTCACAAAATACAATATTAATCCTCTATTCTCAAAGGGACACCCTTCACAATGCACTCACTAACCATGCCGGCTAAATCACACTCATACAACTACACTGCTCAAACATAGGTACACCACTCACTAGAAACTATACTATACTTATAATAGATGGTGGCATAGGAGGCACAGGTTGAGTATCTGGTGCATCAGGCCAATAACACAAGTCAAAGCTGTTGAGATACGCTACACTGAAGCCTGAATGTCCACTGAGGATATCTTATCTCCCATTAGCCACTCTTGGACCAGCTGATCTTTGTGGATTTTTGGAGAAATGTGTCTTGGCATCAAACAATGTCCTACTTACCTTTTAAAAAGCAAAGTGACTGTTTTCTTTGTAGTACAATGATGTCCTAAAATAAATAAAGAAACAAAATGGCAACCAAATCTGGGGGGCATATGCTTCAATAAAACATTAAAAACATGAGATTCACATTGGGCTACCATCTTGGAAGAGTAAAACATATATGCATAAAATTGTTTCAAGATACTGGCATGGTTTTGAGGTGTGCAGCAGTGATGGCTTGTGCTATGCATAAGAAAGTTGTAGTCCAGTAGGAATGGCAGCACAGCTGCTGGTACTCTCATTACTCATTTAGCACCTGTCTGCATTTGCATGAGCTGCTGGTGGATAAACTTAAAGGAAATATCTCCGGAGGGTGGACTCCTCTGGTTGTGCTGTGACACAGGGTAAGTGGACAAAATATTGTTACTCAGACTCCTGACATCCTAAAGACCAGCGGTTTTCTACAGCCAATGGCTGAGGAGGGCTGATGCTCTGCCCAATTGTATGTATGCTGTTCTGAAGAGCTGAACTGATATGAATGACACTCTGTTTGATGAATAATTGAAGTGGGCTTACCCAAGGCTCATTTCTCAAATCAAGATTATGTATTATTTGTGTGAAAGCAAGAGGCTGGTGAGACAGCTAAAACAGCCTTTTGGTCACACTAAAAACATGCAGAAATAGACAGATTGCAGGGGGCAGATGCAGGGCATAGGGGGTCCTTTGCTCACACGTATATAACTGTTAGACGTGGCATCCTTGGTGTGGTCTCCCCTAACTTTGTGCCTCTCTTTCCCAGGTTTTTGATGTGTGCTGGACTCTGTTTTGCTGTTTTGATACTCTGGGCACTTTACCAGTGCTAACCAGTGCTAAAGTGCAAGTGCTCCTATGTAAAATGTATGTGTAAATTGGCTTAACCATGATTGGCATACTTAATTTACTAGTAAGTCCCTAGTAAAGTGCACTAGAGGTGCCCAGGTTCTGTAGTGCTACTAGTGGGCCTGCAGCACTGGTTGTGCTACCAACATAAGTAGCCCTGTTAACATGGCTCAGACCTGCTACTGCAGTGTGTGTCTATGCAGTTTTAAACTGCCAATTCAACTTGGCAAGTGTACCCACTTGCTAGGCCTAAACCTTCAATTTTTATACATGTAAGGCACCCCTAAGGTGGGCCCTAGGTAGCCCCAGGGGCAGGGTACAGTGTATGTTAAAGGTGGGGCATGTACTGATGTGCGTAACGTCTGACAGTGAAATACTGCTAAATTCAGTCTTCACTGTTACTAGGCTTATATCTCTCATAGGTTAACATGGGGGCTTCCTTTAAATAACTTTAATGTGCAGATTCCCTTTGAGAGCAGATAGAAATGTGGAGTTTAGGTTGTCTGAGCTCACAATTTAAAAATACATCTTTTAGTGAAGTTGGTTTTTAGATTGTTCGTTTGAAAATGCCACTTTTAGAAAGTAGGCATTTTCTTGCTTAAACCATTCTGTGACTCTGCCTGTTTATGGATTGTCTGTCTGGGTCAGTTTGACAGTTGGTCTGTTTGTAAATCTCCTCTAGACAGTGACACAAAGGGAGCTGGGGTGTAGCCTGTATATCCTGATGAGCCATCTGTGCTAGGAGGGGAGGGAGGAGTGGTCATTCACACCTGAAAGGGCTGTTCCTGCCCTCTCAAAATGCAGTCTCCAACTCCCTGGTGTGTGTCTGAGGCCTGGCATGGGCAATGCGAGATTTTGTGAACAACAGAGACTTTCCTTTGAAGTAGGTCTACTTCAAAGGCAGAAAGAGTATAAGTATTTCTGGATACTGGAGGAACCTCTGCCAAGGAGAAGAGCTGAAGAGCTGAGGAGAAGTGCTGCCCCTGCCTGTGACTGTGCTTTGTTGGGCTATCCTGCAGTTCTTGTTTATGCCTGTTTGTGAAGAATCTCCAAGGGCTTGAGTTGAGCTTGCCTCTTGTTTTGAAGTCTCAGGGCCATCAAAGACGTCCTCTGCTAACATCTGGACTCTCTGCTGAGACTTCTGCCCTGCCAAGTGATGCCCTATCCAGTCCCTGGGCCATTGAAAGGTGAAGTTGGCAGAAGAGAGCTGAAATTTCATGCACAGAATGTCATATGGGAAAATTTGTGATGCACCATCTGCAACACAGCTGATAAATGACACGCCACCAGCCTCGTGGCTAAAATCGACACTCCACTTGCATCACGGCTGAGAGATAGATGCATCGTGGCTGGAGAAATGACGTGCAACACCGCTTGTGGATGCTGATAATGACGCAAACTTCACGCAGTGTGGTTTTCTAACACCGTGGGACAGGATTTTCCATGCATCGTCCCTGGGCTTCAAAGTCAACCCGACTTTGCGTGGACCTGAGGTGCCCGTCTGGAAATCAACGCATCGCTCTCTTGTGAGGGAGAAGAAATTATGTATCGCCGACCTGACCGGAAAAAATGATGCACGGCCTCCCTTGTGAGGAAGGAATCTATGCACCGCTGCCTTTTCCGACACGCGCTCACCCGTGCATCTTTATTTTTGACGCTAACCCGGTACTTTGTGTAACAACAACATTCTCATTGTTTTCTAAGGATTAAGGGGGTCATTACAACCCTGGCAGAAGGTGTTAAAGCTGTGGTAAGACCGCAAACAGGCCGGCAGTAAAAAAAATGGGAATTATGACCGTGGCGGAAACCACCAACAAAAACAGCCACTTTAACACTCCGACCGCCACGGCGGTACAGACAAACAGATTGGCGGTCACCGCCAACAGACAGGCGGAAGACAAAGTACCGTCCACAGTATCACAACCTACCAATCCGCCACCTTTTCCTCTACACACTCCACGAGGAAGGAGGGCACCATGGAACCGGAACTCCAAATACTCCCTGCGATAGTCTCCTGCTCCTATACGACCATCATCAATGCCGGCGCCGAAGACAATGGTGAGTACTGCACCTAAGACATAGGGGAGGGGGAGGCAAAAGTCAGGGATACACACACGCAACACCCCCACCCCGACCCTCACCCACTACAACACACACACCGATGCATATCCAAACATTACAGTAACAACCCCCAACCCCCCCCCGGAAGAATGCAAAGACAAAAGGAAATGAGTTCAACCATTGTAATATATCAAAATGCAGTAACCAAATATATACATATATATATATACACATTCAACAAAATATACATCACGATTAGTAGTGCAGGTAATGCACCATTCAATGTCCGTGGACCACTGGGCCCAAAATGCATGGGCGAGGCCCACATCAGATACCTGATCAAAACGGAGAGAACACTGCCGGGGCATCAGATAGAAATACAACAGGCACCTCAGGGGGAAGGGAAGGGGGGACACCTCAGCCGGATGAGTGCACCATGCCAGATCCACGAGGGGTCTCCATGCCTATTGATGTATCCTGGGGAGTTCAAAGCCACAGTCTCTCAAGTCTCTACAGTGGGTGGTTTGCCCACTGTACCATCCTGGGCAGTGCAAAGTCACAGTCTCTCAAGTCTCTACAGTGGGTGGTTTGCCCACTGTACCATCCTGGGGAGTGCAAAGCCACAGTCTCTCAAGTCTCTACAGTGGGTGGGTTGCCCACTGTACCATCCTAAGGGAGTGCAAAGCCACAGTCTCTCAAGTCTCTACAGTGGGTGGGCTGCCCACTGTACCATCCTGGGGAGTGCAAAGCCACAGTCTCTCAAGTCTCTACAGTGGGTGGGTTGCCCACTGTACCATCCTGGGGAGTGCAAAGCCACAGTCTCTCAAGTCTCTACAGTGGGTGGTTTGCCCACTGTACCATCCTGGGGAGTGCAAAGCCACAGTCTCTCAAATGGATAACAGTCTCCACTGGTTCTGGAGGGGGACTGGTGCCCAGAGTGCTTCATCCTGTGAAGGACAGACGGAGTGGATGCATGTCTCCACTGGTTCCGGAGGGGGACTGGTGCCCAGAGTGCCTCACTCTCCCCGTGACGGTCCCAGTTCCGTCACTGCCCCTGCCGCACATGGGCTAGCGGTGCTTGAGTTGGCGGTCCTAGCCCTGTTCAGCGGTCTTAGCCCTGTTCAGCGGTGCTTGCCATGGCGGTCTTTGCCCTGTTCAGTGGTGCTTGACTTTGCAGTTTCTGACCTTTTCAGCGGTGCTTGCCATGGCGGTCTTTGCCCTGTTCAGCAGTGCTTGCCCTGTTCAGCGGTGCTTGACTTTGCAGTTTCTGACCTGTTCAGCGGTGCTTGCCATGGCGGTCTTTGCCCTGTTCAGCGGTGCTTGCCCTGTTCAGCGGTGCTTGACTTTGCAGTTTTTGACCTGTTCAGCGGTGCTTGCCATGGTGGTCCTTCATTGCCCAGCTGGGCTGGGGCTGGCGGTCCTTCATTGGGCAGCTGGGCTGTGGCTGCTGGGGCCCTCCTGGGCAGCTGGGCTGTGGCTGGCGGTGGCCTCCTGGGCAGCTGGGCTGTGGCTAGTGGAGGCGTCCTGGGCACTGACTCTGGCGGTGGCCTCCTGGCCAGTGACGATGGGGCTGCCCTCCTGGGCACTGACTCTGGCGGTGGCCTCCTGGCCAGTGACAATGGGGCTGCCCTCCTGGGGCTGCCTCCTGGGCATCGGGGATGATGGCGGTCTTCTCCGCCGTTCTGCTCTTCCCAGACTTTGGCAATTTCTTCTGCCCCTTCCCCACCTTTGGAGGAGTCACAGCTGAGTGGACACTCCCCCCGGGACCCTTGTGAGCGGCTTTGCTGGCTGGAGCCTTCCCCCACTCCCGCCGGGCCCTGTCCAACTTCTGTTGCTTCACTGGGGGGGGACTGGCTGTGCTGTGGCTCCGTGTCACACTGGCTGCCCTGGTGCCCGGTGCACTCCACATACCTCTAACAGGCATCACTGGTACCGGAGATTTTTTAGCTGAGCTGCTAGTACGGGACCTATGAATTGGAGGGTGGGGGTGGGAAAGAGGTCAAGCTTGGTCAGGAAAAGCTTTTTAGGAACACTGGGACGGGTAGCTGGAGGGGGTCTGGGAGTGGAGGAAGAGGAGGTGGTTGTAGGAGGTGTAACTTTTGTGGCTTTGGGTGCAGGTGCATGCGCTGGAGGCTGTCGTGAGGTGGATGTATGTTGGGTGGGTGTGTGCCTGCGTTTGTGTACTTTGGGAGGGGGCGTCACAGACACACTGGGAGAGGAAACAGGGGACGTGTAAATGGGAGTGGGGGTGGTGAGTGCAGGTGAGCGTAGTGTGGTGGTGGGTGTGCTGGTGTGGGACCTAGTGGCTGTAGTGGTAGTGCATGCAGGTGAGAGTGTAGACGACACTGGGAGGGAGGAGGGAGATGACGAGGAGGGGGACACAGTGGAGGCAGTGGATGTTGCTGTGTCTGTATGTGTGTGATGCTTGCGTGAGTGCCTGTGGGATGTGTGGTGCTTATGTTTGCCTGAGCTTCCCTTGTGTGTTGAGGTGTGTGCAGGCTGGTCTGATGGTGTGCTTGGGATAGGCTGGGGTACAGGGGATTGAGTCTGGGTGGAGGAAGTTGGAGGGGGGAGGCTAGAGACAGGGACAATGGCTGCCATCAGTGCTGAGGCCAGAGTTTGCAGGGTTCGATGAAGGGCAGCCTGACCAGAATGAATGCCCTCCAGGAATGCATTTGTGTATTGCAATTCCCTTTCTACACCCTGGAAGGCATTCAAAATGGTAGACTGCCCAACAGTGAGGAACCTGAGGAGGTCAATGGCCTCCTCACTGAGGGCAGCAGAGGTGGCAGGGGTTGAGGTGCCTGGGGCGAAGGTGATGCCCACCCTCCTGGGTAAGCGGGCACGGGGCGAAGGCTGATCGGCTGCTGGGAGGGCGGTGCTGGTAGGTGGGGTGGCAGCTGTACCTGTTGAAGTGGGGGGCACAGATTGTGCCACCACCACAAGGGAGCTCCCATCGGAGGACGAGTCTGTGTCGCTGGTTGCTGATCCTGTGACCGCCGTGAAGCTCCCCTCGCCCTCCGTCCCACTGGTGTATTCCGAGTCCGTGGTGTGGCCCTCCATGGCAATGTGGGATGCAGCTCCCTCGTGCTCCGGTGCCACTGTACCTCTGCCTGATGATGCTGATGCACACAAGAACAGGGAGACCACAAAAAGGGGTGGGGGGACAGAAGAAAGACAGGTTGAGTGCATGGCTTACCGCTACCGTTGGCGGACAATACAGACACATCAGCCCCCTGCACTACGCCGCGCTGTTGGGCTCTACAGATGCAATTACTGGGATATGGCCTACATGGCTATGGTGGACATCAGCACACATAGATGACACAGGGGCATGTATACCTGTACTTGGCACTCTACAGCGGTGGGGTGGAGTACCACATATCCTGCATTACGGAGGAGCCTAGCCTACGGAACTCGCCCTGGCCTATGGGAACCCACAGTCCTCCCCCCCCACCCAGACACCTTCACTGCGCACAAAGTCCGCAGAATTATCTTGTACTCACCCCCTTGTGTCTGCTGTGATGCCCCCAAGCGCCCATCCAACTCAGGGTAGGCCACCGCCAGGATCCGTAACATCAGGGGGGCCATGGTTCGACTGGCACCCCTCCCACGTTGGGAGGCCATCCCCAGCTGAGCCTCCGCCGTCTTCTTGCTCCAGCGGCGAATGTCCTCCCATCTTTTCCGGCAGTGGGTGCTCCGTCTGTGGTGGACCCCCAGGGTCCGGACGTCCTTGGCGATGGCACGCCAAATATCCTTCTTCTGGTGGGCGCTGACCTACATGACATGTCAAGGGGAAGCTGAGAAGTCATTACCAACTGCACCGTCAAAGTGAGTGGCCCACATCCCTACCCTTGCCATGTGGCACATGCATTCACAGTCCTTCATGCACGCAGAACTGTGACCCCTTCCTTCTTACAACCGAGCCCTCTCCACACAGGCATAGCCCATACAACTTGCTCCTTGTGTACTCACCTGTTGGTCTGGAGGACCGTAGAGTAACGTGTACTGGGGGAGGACACCGTCCACGAGCTTCTACAACTCCTGTGCAGTGAAGGCAGGGGCTCTTTCCCCAGACGCACGAGCCATTGACCAAGGTCACAGCAGCACTTGCAGTGTAGGTCCTCTCCTGTCGAAGATCAGGTATCAAGTGATTGAACAGACAGAAAATGGTGGTGACATCCGCGGCGGTGCGTATCATCACCGCCGGCGCACTTCGTCATTGGCTCCTGGGACCCATAGGGTCCAATGTTAACCAATGCAGCATTGCGCGGCGGTCTTTGACCGCCTACCGCGACGGTGTACAACCCCAGCACAGTTACCTCACATCCCATTGTCCCAGTTTAGAGGTCAGGCAGCCGCCATTTCAGGGGCCCACATGGCTTCATTTTCAACTGTGTCACACATACCTAGGCCTGGACTCAACACACATACAGACAACTTTTTGGATTATGTTTCATGTTCTGTGTAGACTGTGGGTACATACCTCTGAGTTGTTTGACCCTGTGGTCGCTGTTGTCCTTCCTAGGCACCTTCCGCTGGGACATGTGAGGAGATGGCGGAATCCTCCGGTGTACCGACCGCTGGTGGACCTGTTGACAATGGAGGAGCGACATTTAATCATCAGCTACAGGTTTGACCGTGCCACAATCCAGGAACTGTGTACCCAGTTGGAGCCTGAGCTGATGTCAGCAATCCGCCATCCCACAGGGATCCCCCCTCAAGTGCAGGTGCTATCAGTGCTCCATTTCCTTGCAAGTGGGTCATTTCAAACAACAGTGGCCATGGCATCAGGGATGTCCCAGCCTATGTTTTCCAACGTGTTGTCCAGAGTGTTGTCTGCCCTTCTGAAACACATGCGGAGCTACATCGTTTTCCCTCAGGTGGAGGATTTGGCAACAGTTAAAGATGACTTCTATGCCCTTGGATATATCCCAAACATCATAGGTGCCATTGATGGGACCCATGTAGCTCTGGTCCCCCCCACAGGAGTGAACAGGTGTACAGGAACCGGAAGACTTATCATTCCATGAATGTACAAATGGTATGTTTGGCAGACCAGTACATCTCCCAGGTAAATGCTATGTTCCCTGGCTCTGTGCATGACGCCTACATCCTGCGGAATAGCAGCATCCCTTATTTGATGGTTCAACTCCAGAGGCACCGGGTGTGGCTATTAGGGGACTCTGGTTACCCCAACCTGTCTTGGCTACTGACCCCAGTGAGGAATCCCAGGACCAGGGCAGAGGAACGCTACAATGAGGCCCATGGGCGGACTAGGAGGGTGATCGAACGCACCTTTGGCCTCCTGAAGGCCAGGTTCAGGTGCCTCCATATGACAGGTGGTTCCCTATTCTACTCACCGAAGAAGGTGTGCCAGATCATCATCGCCTGCTGTATGCTTCACAATCTGGCTTTGCGACGCCAGGTGAATTTTCTGCAGGAGGATGGTCCAGATGATGGTTTTGTGGCAGCTGTGGAGCCTGTGGACAGTGATGAGGAGGAAGCAGAGGAAGAAGACATTGACAACAGGGACTCAGTTATCCAGCAATATTTCCAGTGACACACAGGTGAGAACACATTCCTGCCTACTACAAGTACTTTCACACTTCTACCTCTATCCTGTCTGTCGATTTCAACCAGTATATGGTAAATGAGTTGTACATTTCCATTACGGTTTCACAGGTGTGGTTACCAACGTGTGTCATCTGCTTACATTCCTCATGGACTTGAGATGTGTGACATAGGTATGTTGACATTACATTTGAGAACGGATTTTGTCACTGTCATTGCTAATGCACATTTTCAAAATCACAGACTGACTCCAGATTGTTTTGTGCTTCAAGTGTGTTTATTGAAGTGCTAAATATTGGAGGGGGGGTGGTAAAATGGTGAGGGGTGATGGTGGAGGAATGTCCATGGCAGAGTCCAGTCTATTAGTCTCACAGGTGCACTGCCCATATGGGCATAGGAAGTGGAGCTGGGGCAGTTCCAATATGGAGAGGGTTACAAAGTGGGACAGTGGGATGACAATCAGGGTGGTCTCATTTCTTGGCGGGGGTCTTGCCATCGTGCTCTGTCCTGTTCCTGGATCTCAGGGACCACTTGCGGGGTGGTTCTCCGTCTGCAGGGGGTGGGGTGCTGGTGTGGTGGTCCTGTGGCGGTGCCTCCTGTCCACTAGCGCCGGCGGAGGTGGTGGGCAGTTCTTCGTCCATGCTAGTGTCAGGGGCCCCTTGGAGTGCCATGGTGTCCCTCCTGGTGTTCAGTATCTCCTTCAGCCCCCCTACGATGGTGCCCAGGGCGGTGCTGATGGTTCTGAGTTCCTCCCTGAAGCCCAAATACTGTTCCTCCTGCAGGCGCTGGGTCTCCTGAAACTTGGCCAGGACCGTTGCCATCGTCTCCTGGGAGTGGTGGTAGGCTCCCATGATGGAGGAGAGGGCCACGTGGAGAGTGGGTTCCCTAGGCCTTTCCGCACCCTGTTGCACAGCCGCCCTCCCAGTTCCCCTGTGTTCCAGGGCCTCCGTCCCCTGGACCATGTGCCCACTACCACTGCCCCCAGGTCCCTGTTGTTGTTGGGGTGGTGGGTTATCCTGGGTTTCCTGTAGTGGTGGACACACTGCTGATTGACGTGTCCTGGGTACGGAGGTATGGGCCTGCTGGGTGGGTGCTGTGCTGGTGTTACCAGAGAGTGGAAGGTCTGTGGTGGCCTGTGACTGGGTGTGGGGAACTGACTGTCCCGAGGCCCACGATGGTCCGGGCTGGTCATCTGGATCCAGTTGGACAGAGCTGCTGTCATCACTGTGGGCCTCTTCTGTGGGTGGGGTAGAGATGTCTGGACCCCTCCTGTCTGGTGACGTTGGGTAGTGGTCCTGCAGGGGTGGAAAAGCATGATTATTGCATCTGTGTGTGTCATGGTGTGCAATGGGTGGGTGAGCGTGTACCCCAGTGCTAGCATTCCTGTGTGGGGGCTTGTGTGATGATGGTTGGGGGGTGTTATGGGTATGTGCAGTGGGCATGCTTTAGTGAGGAGTGTCCATGCTTTGTTGTGTCATGCAGGGCTTGGTGTTGGGATGTGTGGTTAGTGTTAGTAGTACATATGTGAGGAGTTGGAGTGATAGGGGAGGGAGTGAGGGCGGGGGTCTGTGATAGCATGCAGGTAGGGGGATCTGATAGTTAAGATTTGACTTACCAGAGTCCATACCTCCACCGACTCCTCCGAGGCCCTCAGGATGCATAATGGTCAAGACCTGCTCCTCCCATGTTGTTAGTTGTGGGGGAGGAGGTGGGGGTCCGCCACCAGTCCGCTGCACCGCGATGTTGTGCCTGGAGACCATGGAACGCACCTTCCCCCGTAGGTCGTTCCACCTCTTCCTGATGTTGTCCCAATTTCTTAGGTGCTGTCCCACTGCGTTGACCCTGTCAACTATTCTTTGCCATAGCTCCATCTTCCTAGCTATGGAGGTGTGCTGCACCTGGGATCCAAATAGCTGTGGCTCTACCCAGATGATTTCCTCCACCATGACCCTGAGCTCCTCCTCCGAGAACCTGGGGTGTCTTTGCCGTGCCATGGGGTGGTGTAGGTGATGTGTGGGGTGGTGTATGTGGTGATGAGTGTGGTGATGTGTAGTGGTGTGTGGTGTTTTGTGCGTGGATGTTGTGTGGGTGATGGTGTTGTGTGCCTCTGTGTGGTGGGGTTGTCTATGCTGTGCTGTCTCTCTGGCCTTCATCAACATTTTTGGTCGTAGGGGTTTGTGGGTGACGTGGGTGTGTGTTTTATATAGTATTGATTGTGTGGGAGTGGTGTTTGTATGTGTATCAGGTGTGTGTATTTCCAATTGTCCAATGTGGCGGTGTTTCAGAGATGTGTGTGTATTTTGAGCGTGGCGGTGTGTACGGCCAATGGAATACCGCGGTTGAAAGACCGCCGCGTGGATTCATGGGCATGGGCGTGTTTCTGTTGGCGTGATGGTGGAGCTTTTGTTTTCGCCAGTTTATCACTGACGTTTAGTGTGGCGGACCTGTGTGGGTGTCTGAATTTCGGCGGATTCCGAGATGTGGGTCATAATAGCTGTAGCGGAATTCTGCGGCGGTGTATTGGTGGTCTTCTGCACTGCGGTAAGCGGCTTTTACTGCCAATGTTGTAATGACCCCCTAAGACTCTTATTCTTTTGAAAATTCATAACTTGACTTCTGTATGTTGGATTTTTGTCGTTTTTGGTCTTGTTTGATTTCGATAAATTTTACCTATTTTTCTAAACTGGTGTGGTGTCCATTTTGTAGTGCTTTCACTATATTAGTGTGTGTGTTGGTACAAATACTTTACACATTGCTTCCGAAGTTAAGCCTACCTGCTCATGTCAAGCTACAAAGAGGGTGAGGGGGGGTTAACTGATGGTGATTCTCCTTTACCCTGACTAGAGTGAGGGTCCTTGCTTGGACAGGGGGCAACCTGACTGCCAACCAAAGACCCGATTTCGAACAACAACATACAGCAGTAGCTTAGGGCATCACAGTCTTCCCTTAACGACACTGAACAAGTCTGGTACTGCAGGTGTCCCTTCCTGAACATAAACAATCAATAATGGCAATTTGCTAGTTCTATGTGTGCTGCAGGATGTGTGCAACACCCATTGCATGCCCCTCTGCCACAGAAAACTGTCAGCCCCATATTTTCAAGGCGGAGTTAAGCCACGCAAAGTGGCTCAACGCCACCTTGTAAATATGGAAAATGGCACAGCGTCACCAGAGCATCACTAAAAGTGATGCCCTGGTGGCGCTAGAGCCTCATAAATGAGGCCCTAAGATTCTCGTTCTGGGGATCCACATCTTATTTTCTGAGATCCTGGCAGGTTTGCACGTGTCTCAGAAGGATAGCTATTCCTACTTCTAGGTTTAATAATGAAGCATTAACAACACCAAGAAGTTGTTTTAAAACTAACTGTGCAACACACAAATCATTATTTTTACCAATTCCATCACTCTGTTCAATAGTAAGTCTATTTTCACCTCACAACCTAAACAGCGTCATGTAGATTTGCTGAGCACACTTGTCAGAAGTGAGGGTTTCCACGTGCTTCAGAGTTAGCAAAAAGTGCTTAATTTGTGCTTTCCTAAATTTTTATTTATTTTGAAACACTTGTACTGTTCATTTGTAGATATTTAAAGGTGTTGTGTTAGAAGAAAACAATATCATACAGTCTTTCCTTTCACACAAGTAAAATTGTCACATAGGTCACTTTGCAAAGTCCTCAAACTTTGCTGTAAGTGAAAGGAAGTAAACACCAGCCTCCATGTTAAAAATCATAAGCAGCAGATTAAGACTAGCCTATTTCATGTCTATTATCGAACACAGCAAATGTGAGAGGGTAAAAACAAAATATACTGTCTTCTTTAATACTCATTCATCTTCAGAACTCCAGAATAATTGTTTAGGTGCCCTCTCAGGGCTCTAGGGGCTGCTGTAGTTGGGCCCTCTCACACCTCTGGGGCCAGAGCATTGCACCGGCTGCACCACTGGTACCTACACCCTTGTTGTGTCCCAATTTAGTTGCCTTGGGTGCTTAATTTGAGCCGTGGTTTCTGGGGCTCAGCACTGGCGCTTAATTGTCAACATTGGTACTTATGATGGTCTGTCAAATGGTGGCACTGTTTGGCTGATTTTGAGTTGGGCACAACAACAGTTGTTGAATAATTCAATATACATTAAAAATGACTAATTCATGTCACCCCAGCCATTCTTATAGCTTTGGGTGGTGGGAGCACGCAGGGAAGTAAAACGCACTCTCTTAGTAAAATCATTAAAGATTTTTCCCCATTGGTCGTATGGACCTTTTTTTGTTAACATGAAGCATTGAAAGGGAGTCAACATTAAAAAAAATATATATATCTTGTGAAGCCAATGTGACCCCCACAATACGGACCAGAAATCTGTAACTCTAGTAACAAGGGTTTATTTCAGGCTATTAATCAATCCAGTACATAATCATGCCAGTAATATACTCCAACGGGCAAGCTGAAACATCTCAGTAAGTTCAGCCATAGCAAAATAAGGTACAGAATAGTCATAGCTACAGCAATACAAAAACTGAGAATAAGAAATAGGTGTTCCATAAAAAAAAAATGCACTACCTCACTCCAATTTCTTTGTGCTAGGGGACTTTACTATATAGGCAGAAGACACTGCAAACATCCAAGGTACAGATTTGTTAAGTTTGTGTGATATTCTAGGAGTAGAACAACTGGTAAAAGGTCTAACACATCAAGGGGGACATACCCTTGATTTGATAATTGCCCCAACAGACCTAATTAAAGAAAGGGACATGATTCCTGTAAGCTGTTCATATCATATACTAGTAGCCTCTGAAATCTGTAGGCCTAAAGTAATGGAGGAAGAGAAAACAACTAAGGGCCAGATGGAGCGAGCAGTTTGCATGGTGCAAACTGCGAAAATCGCAGTTTGCGCCATGCAAAATGCTGTTTGCGATGCTCATTCACAATTTGCAAGTAGGTACCGACTCGCAAATTGTGAATGCGACTCGCAAATAGGAAGGGGTGTCCCCTTTCTATTTGTGACTCGCATCGCTATGCTAAATTGCTTTGTGACCGCGAATGCGGTCGCAAAGCAATTCGCAGCTACCAACAGTTTCACACTGTGGTAACCCATTCGCAAAAGGGAAGGGGTCCCAATGGGACCCCTTCCCCTTTGTGAATGTTGCCAAAAAGGGTTTTTGAGAGCAGGCAGTGGTCCAATGGACCACTGCCTACTCTGAAAAACTGAAACCAAATGGTTTTGTTATTTTTTTTATTTTGCAACTCGTTTTCCTTTAAGGAAAACGGGCTGTAAAATAAAAATAAAAAACTGCTTTATTTAAAAAGCAGTCACAGACATGGAGGTCTGCTGTCTTCAGCAGGCCACCATCCCTGTGAGTGCAGGGACTTGCTATGGGGTCGCAAAATGAGACCCACCTCATTAATATTAATGAGGTGGGTCTTTGCGACCCCATAGCGACTCACAGACGGTGTCTGACACAATTTTTGATTCGCAAAATCGGACCTACCTACATCTGGCCCTAAGAGTGTAGTTCTGGAGAGAGCATTGTACAATTTAAGGAAGATGAAAGAGAGAAAGATATTCAGCACAAAAAACTGTTATCATGAGGAAGGGATAGTGGATGAGAGCTATGAATATCTACAGGAATCAATTAAAGTTACCCTAGACAAAATAGTACATGTAAAAACCCTGCCACAGTGAGGTAGACCATCAGCACCATACTTTACAGAAACTCTGTAAAAAAAACGTTGAATCAAATGTGAGAAACTTGAAAGGCAATGGTGGAGGATCTCTAAAGGAATTGACAAACCACGTCTAATAATTGCACTTAATAGCTACAAAAACAAAATCAGGAAAGCTAAAGAAAACTACTATACTAAAACTATTATAGAAGCAATAAACAGATCGAAAAAATATTTGCTATAGTGAAAGACCTAGAAAACCTATGACATTTAAAACAAACCTTGAAACCGTCACAAGAGCTGTATGATAGTCTGTCAGAATGTTTCAACAAAAAATTGAGTTAACCATAACTGGTATAAAGAAAGATTCTCTGGTTGATGACCCACCGCTATGTGATGAGTTTATCACTAAAATGCTACAAACAGAGGTGATCAGTATAAAATTAGAAAATATAAAATGATGAAAGAGTCGGAATTCAAATGCGCGGGCCCTGACAATCTCTTCAGGCACTTCACTAGGTCCAATACCATCTAATGTGTGAGAAAGAGCGGATTAATTATATCCAGATTTACTGAAAGTGTACAATCAATCTTTGTCAAAAGGCTCAGTATCATGTTCCTGGAAGAGAGTTTTAGCCACCCCACTATTGAATAAGCTAATGGGAGATATAAATGACCCTATTATTTATCACCCAATTTCCCAGCTCCCTTATCAAGTAACAATAGTAGAGAAGTATGTCAGCAAAAAATTAGCTAGTTATATGGAAAATAATATTATTCTGGAGAACGAACAAACAGGTTTCAGATCAGTACATGGCACAGAAACAACTCTGATTCTAGCCAAGGATGATGGCTGACACACGTAAAGTTGCAGTTCTGATATTACTAGATCTGTCAGCTGCATTTGAGACTGTTAATCATCAACACTAATTCTCAGATTGAAAGGGATAGGGGCGGAAGAAACCTTCTTGGAGTGGATTAAATCCTACATGTCCGCTTATACCAAGCAATTTCACTCCCTCCTTTCCACACGGAGTTTATGATAACTGCACATGGGTTACCCAGGGATCAGCTCTAAGCCTTATTCTCTTTAATATATATCATGTCCGCTATTAACCCTGATCAAATCCTATGGGATCTCATTTGTAAATTATGCAGATGATACTTAGCAAATGATGCCCTTAGAAAAAATTAGCTATACCCTGACAGAAGGGCTTCAATCTTGCTTAAAAGAGATGGCAAGCTGGCTTAGGAAGAACTCACTAAGGGGTTCATTCTAACCCTGACGGTTGGTGATAAAGCGGCGGCCAACCCGCCAACAGGCCGGCGGTCCAAAAAATGCAATTCTGACCCTGGCGGGAACTGCCAACACAGGCCGCCGCATTAACACTCCGACCGCCACGGCGGAACAAACAAACAGCGCGGCGGTCACCGCCAACAGACAGGCGGCAGACAATGTACCGCCCACCCTATCACGACCCACCAATCCGCCACCTTCTCCGGGGCGGGAGCCCCGCCGATAAAAACACGGCGGAAACAGACATTTTCAATGGAAAACGCTCACCTCGAGACACTCCACGCGGAATCCGGACAGCATGGAACCCGAATTGAACATCATACCTGCTCTCGTCTACCTGCTCATCTACCACGAGTACGAACTCCGGCGCAGACGTCAACGGTGAGTACTGCACCTACGACACACGGGAGGGGGGAGGACGAAAGGTTACGGGCATACACATATGCGACCCCCCCACCCCCCCAATATGTACACACCAATGCAGAGCAACAAGTCACAGTGACACCACCCAAACACCCTTTAAAAATACAATGACACAACCAAATTTGGAATAAATATTTATGTACAAAAAAAGCACCTGGAAATTATTGAGCAACCGTGATAAATATTTACAAAAATAAAAAATATATACACATCAGTGTATCACTGAAGTAACAAGTCCTGCACATCCTACGAATCTAACATGTCCGTGGGCCAATGTTCTGCGAAACAAGGGCAAAGCCCACACACGAGACCTGAGTCCTTTGGAGAGAACACTGCAGGGGCATCTGATGTTAAAACTACAGGCACCTCAGGGGGAAGGGAAGGGGGGGCCACCACAGCCACATGAGTCCACGACGCCAGATCCACGAGGAGCCACCATGCCCACTGGACCATCCTGGGGAGTGCAAAGCCACAGTCTCTCAATGTCTCTACAGTAGGTGGGGTGCCCACTGGACCATCCTGGGGAGTGCAAAGCCACAGTCTCTCAATGTCTCTACAGTGGGTGGGCTGCCCACTGTACCATCCTGGGGAGTGCAAAGCCACAGTCCATCCGGTGGATGACAGTCTCCACTGGTCAAGGAGGAGGCATGGTGGGCACAGTGAACCATAAACAGTGCCTGAGACGGCGGTACCCAGCGCAGCGGTGCATGACATGGCGATGTCCAGCGGAGCGGTGCTTGAGAGGAAGGGCCCAGCGGAGCGGTGCTTGAGAGGAAGGGCCCAGCGGAGTGGTGTTTGCAGGAAGGGCCCAGCGGAGCGGTGCTTGCAGGAAGGGCCCAGCGGAGCGGTGCTTGAGATGAAGGGCCCAGCGGAGCGGTGTTTGCAGGAAGGGCCCAACGGAGCGGTGTTTGCAGGAAGGGCCCAGCGGAGCGGTGTTTGCAGGAAGGGCCCAGCGGAGCGGTGCTTGAGATGAAGGGCCCAGCGGAGCGGTGTTTGCAGGAAGGGCCCAGCGGAGCGGTGTTTGCAGGAAGGGCCCAGCGGAGCGGTGTTTGCAGGAAGGGCCCAGCAGAGCGGTGCTTGAGAGGAAGAGCCCAGCGGAGCGGTGTTTGCAGGAAGGGCCCAGCGGAGCGGTGCTTGACAGGAAGGGCCCAGCGGAGCGGTGCTTGAGAGGAAGGGCCCCGCGGAGCGGTGCTTGAGATGAAGGGCCCAGCGGAGCGGTGTTTGCAGGAAGGGCCCAGCGGAGCGGTGCTTGAGAGGAAGGGCCCAGCGGAGCGGTGTTTGCAGGAAGGGCCCAGCGGAGCGGTGTTTGCAGGAAGGGCCCAGCGGAGCGGTGCTTGAGAGGCAGGGCCCAGCGGAGCGGTGTTTGCAGGAAGGGCCCAGCGGAGCGGTGCTTGAGAGGAAGGGCCCAGCGGAGCGGTGTTTGCAGGAAGGGCCCAGCGGAGCGGTGCTTGAGAGGAAGGGCCCAGCGGAGCGGTGCTTGAGATGAAGGGCCCAGCGGAGCGGTGTTTGCGGGAAGGGCCCAGCGGAGCGGTGTTTGCAGGAAGGGCCCAGCGGAGCGGTGCTTGACACGGCGGGGCCCTGTTCAGCGGTACCTGTCTTCACGGCGGGGCCCTGTTCAGCGGTGCTCTTCTGCACGGCGGGGCCCTGTTCAGCGGTACCTGTCTTCACGGCGGGGCCCTGTTCAGCGGTGCTCTTCTGCACGGCGGGGCCCTGTTCAGCGGTACCTGTCTTCACGGCGGGGCCCTGTTCAGCGGTGCTCTTCTGCACGGCGGGGCCCTGTTCAGAGGTACCTGTCTTCACGGCGGGGCCCTGTTCAGCGGTGCTCTTCTGCACGGCGGGGCCCTGTTCAGCGGTACCTGTCTTCACGGCGGGGCCCTGTTCAGCGGTGCTCTTCTGCACGGCGGGGCCCTGTTCAGCGGTACCTGTCTTCACGGCAGGGCCCTGTTCAGCGGTGCTCTTCTGCACGGCGGGGCCCTGTTCAGCGGTACCTGTCTTCACGGCGGGGCCCTGTTCAGCGGTGCTCTTCTGCACGGCAGGGCCCTGTTCAGCGGTGCTCTTCTGCACGGCGGGGCCCTGTTCAGCGGTACCTGTCTTCACGGCGGGGCCCTGTTCAGCGGTGCTCTTCTGCACGGCGGGGCCCTGTTCAGCGGTACCTGTCTTCACGGCGGGGCCCTGTTCAGCGGTGCTCTTCTGCATGGCGGGGCCCTGTTCAGCGGTACCTGTCTTCACGGCGGGGCCCTGTTCAGCGGTGCTCTTCTGCACGGCGGGGCCCTGTTCAGCGGTGCTCTTGCAGTATGTCAAGGGAGTCAGACCTGGCCTGGACACCCTGCTCACTCGCCCTCCGACCGTGCAGTGTCAGGCCCCTTCGGGGACGGAGTCCTGGGCCCTTTGGTGTCGTCCCTTGCAGCCGGGATGGGGCTTGTGGGGCCCTCCTGCTCCGCGCTCCTGGTGGTTGTCCTCTCCGCCCTGCTGTCCTTCCGCTCCTTAGATGGGGCTCTCGGGCCCTTGCCTCCCCTGGCTGCTGTGGCCGGTGAAGTGGCCAGAGTCACCTCCTTGGGGGCAGCCGTCTCTGTCCGCTCACGGCGGCCCTTCAATTTCCGGGTCCTCTTGCCTGGGGGGGTGGCTGGCTGTCCCCTTGCTGCTCACCGAAGTGTCACTGCCGCCAAAGGGTGGACTCCACATGCCATGCACCACTTGCACTTTAGAAGCTGGGCTGGTGGTGGCTGAGGTACCCTTGGGACTTTTCCCAGTTGGAGGGGGTGGGTCGGGGGAGGGAAAGAGGTCAAAATTGGAGAGGTAGTATTTCTTGGGACCAAGGTAAGGGGTAGGAGTAGTGGTGAGAGAAGTGGAGGAAGAGGATGTGGTTGGATGAGAGTCAGGTGTGCTGTCCTTGGGTGCAGGTGACTGGGACGTAGGCTGCTGTGAGGTGGTTGGCTGTTGTTTGGGTGTCTGCCTGCGTTTATGTGTCTTGGAAGAGGGGGTGACAGACACAGTGGGAGAGGACACAGGGGACGTGTAAATGGCAGTGGGGGTGGTGAATGCAGGTGTGCGGACTGTAGTGGAGGGTGTGCTGGTGATGGAAGAACTGGCTGATGTTGGTGTGCATGCAGGTGTGAGTGTAGACGTCACAGGGAGGGAGGAGGGAGACGAGGAGGACGGGGACACAGAGGTGGTAGTGACTGTTGGTATGTCTGCATCTGGCTGTTGCTTGGGTGAATGCTTGTGTTTTCTGTGGTGCTTATGTTTGGATGAGCTGGCCTTGGGTGTTGAGGTGTGTGCAGGCTGGTCTGATGGTGTGGATGGGATAGGTTGAGGTACAGGAGACAGAGAAAGGGTGGAGGCAGATAGAAGAGGGAGACTGGAGACAGGGACAATGGCTGCCGTCAGTGCTGAGGCCAGAGAAGTGAACGCTCGTTGATGGGCAGCCTGACCCGAATGAATGCCCTCCAGGTAGGCATTGCTCCGATGCACCTCCCTTTCCACCCCCTGGATGGCATTCAGAAGGGTAGTCTGCCCAACAATGACCGTCCTCACCAGGTCAATGAGCTCCGCACTGAGGGCAGCAGGGGTAACAGAGGCAGGGGCTGAGGTGCCTGGGGCGAAGGAGACGCGCGCCTTCCTGGCCGAGCGGCCACGGAGCGAAGACTGAGGGGCTGCTGGGAGGGTGGTGCTGGTGGGCTGGGTGGCGGCTGTACCTGTTGTTGCGGGGGGCACAGATGTTGCCGCCACCGCTAGGGAGCTCCCAAACGAGGACGTGTCCGTGTCGCTGGTGTCTCCACCGGCCCCCGTTGTGGTGCTCCCCTCGCCCTCCGGATCACTGGTGCCCTCGGTGTCTGTGTCAGTGCCCACCGGGGCCTGGTGACCTGCAGCTCCCTCCTGCTCCGACGCCAAATCTCCTCCGCCTGATGATGCTAAAACACAAGAAGACAAAGATTTAGGGTGGGGGGAGAAATTAAACAAAGTTGAGTGCATGCCTTATCATTACCCTTTGCGGAGAGGACAGACACAGGTGCCTCGTGCACTAAGTCGCGAACTTGGGGTACACTACTCAGTACTTCTGACTAGGCAAACAGGTCTAGGGACAACAGACGCGCACATGTGTGATGCTGGAGCATGGGTAGCTGCACTTGGCACCCTACAGAGGTGGGGGGCGGGGGCACAGGGCCATGCCTAAGGGAGAGGACTACACTACAGAGAGCGCCCTGGCCTAATGTCACCCACAGCCCTCCTCCCCCACCCAGACGCCTCCAATGCGCATACAGATAGGAGAATGTGCAGATACTCACCCCCTTGTGTCTGCTGTGCTGTCCTCAAGCGCCCATCCAAATTAGGGTAGGCCACCGCCAGGATCCGGGACATCAGGGGGGTCATGGTGCGACTGGCACCCCTCCTAGGTCGGGAGGCCATCCCCAGCAGTGTTTCTGCGGTCTTCCTCGTTCCGCGGCGGATGTCCTCCCACCTCTTGCGGCAGTGGGTGCCCCGTCTGTTGTAGACCCCCAAGTTCCGGACTTCCTTGGCGATGGCACGCCAAATATCGATTTTCTGATGGGCGCTCACCTGTTTGACATGTACAGAGTGGGAAAGAGAAAACGTCACATATCTGCATGTTTGGAGTACATGCCCCCCCTCCCCAACCTTGCCATGGTTCCCATTCTCTCATCTGTCGTGCGTTACACTCCTCATTCCCTCCACACCCCACCAACTTACATCCCCCCCACTCCACACAGGCATAACCCATTCAATGTGCACTCAGTGTACTCACCTGTTGGTCTGGAGGACCGTAGAGTAGCGCATACTGGGGGAGGACCCCGTCCACGAGCTTCTCCAACTCTTCTGAACTGAAGGCGGGGGCCCTTTCACCAGTAGCAGCAGCCATTGTCACTTCCAGACCGAGTTCACAGCAGCACTTGCACTCTCCTGTGGATGATCAGGTCTCGAGTGATTAAGCAGATAGAAAATGGCGGTCACGCCCGCGGCGGTGCGTACCGCGGCGGTGCGTACCGCGACCGCCGGCGCACATCGTCATTGGCTCCTGAAACCCATAGGCTTCAATGTTAACCAATGCGTCTTCGCACAGCGGTCTTCGACCGCCTACCGCCACGGTGTGCACCGCCAGCGCAGTGACCTCACATCCCATTGTCCCACTTCACAGGTCAGGCATCCGCAATTTCAAGGGCCCACATGGCTTAATTTCTAATGCGTCACACAGGCCTAGGCCTTGCTATGCACACATACAAACATATCAAACCATACATTTACCTGTACTGTGCAAGCTGTGTCGTACGTACCTGTGAGTGGATTGACTCTGTACTCCATATTGTCCTTCCTAGGCACCGTCCGCTGGGACTAGCGATGAGAAGGAGGAATCCTCGCGTGTACCGGCCGCTGGTGGACCTGTCGACAATGGAAGAACGCCATATAATACTACGATACAGACTTGACCGAGCCACCATCCATGAACTGTGTGCCCAGCTGGAGCCAGCCCTGATGTCCCCCATCCGCCAACCCACAGGAATTCCCCCTCTAGTGCAGGTTCTGTCTGTCCTCCATTTCTTTGCAACTGGCTCATTCCAGACAACAGTGGCCATGTCATCTGGGATGTCTCAGCCTATGTTTTCCAAGATCTTATCCAGAGTGTTGTCTGCCCTGATGAAACTCATGCGGAGCTACATCATTTTCCCAGAGGAGGGTGATTTGCCTACAGTGAAAGCTGATTTCTATGCCCTTGGACACATCCCCAACATCATTGGTGCAATTGATGGGACCCATGTGGCTTTAGTCCCCCCAAATGACGATGAACAGGTGTACAGGAACAGGAAGAATTACCATTCTATGAATATCCAGGTGGTCTGTTTGGCTGACCAGTACATCTCCCATGTAAATGCCAAGTTCCCTGGGTCAGTGCATGACGCGTATGTTATGCGAAATAGCAGCATTCCCTATGTGATGGAACAGCTACAGAGACAACGTGTGTGGCTAATTGGTGACTCTGGTTACCCCAACCTGCCGTGGCTACTGACCCCAGTGAGGAATCCCAGGACCAGGGCAGAGGAACGGTACAATGAGGCCCATGGGCGTACTAGGAGGGTGATTGAGCGAACCTTTGGGCTCCTGAAGGCCAGATTTAGGTGCCTGCATATGACTGGTGGATCCCTAATGTACTCACCAAAGAAGGTGTGCCATATCATCGTGGCGTGCTGCATGCTTCACAACCTGGCTTTGCGACGCCAGGTGCCTTTCCTGCAGGAGGATGGCCCAGATGGTGGTGTTGTAGAAGCCGTGGAGCCTGTGGAGAGTGAAGAGGAGGAAGACTCAGAGGACGACACAGACAATAGGGACAGAGTGATACTACAGTATTTCCAGTAACACACAGGTAAGAATCACCCACGCCATTTCACTATTGCTTATCGCCTCCTGCATCTGTACTTTCTGTGGTTCCCCCCAGATATTTTTCATTAATTTTTCCCTTTCCCTTCCCTTCTTAGTGCTGTATGACTCAGTGCCTGACTTCTGCTTGGTTTGCCCATGAACTACAGCGTATTGACATTGGTATGTTGTCATGACTAATTGACAGAACAGATATTGAACAGTAATATGTAATACATTTGTTAATAATACAGCATGACTCAAAACTGATTTGTGTGCAAAATGTGATTTATTTACAGTGCTAGATATCGGTACATGTGATTCTAAGGGTGATGGGTGGGGGTGGAGGAATATCCATGGCAGAGTCCAGTTCTCAGTCTCACAGGTGCATTGTCCTTTTGCCTGTGGAAGGATGGAGCAGAGGCAGTTCATGGTTGGACAGGGTGGCAATGTGGGACAGTGGGAAGACTTCAGGGGGTATGTCCTGCTGGCGGGGGTCTTGACATCCTACTCTGTCTTTTTTTTTTATCTCAGGCTCCTCTTACGGGGTGGTTGTTCTTCAGCAGGAGGTGGGGTTCTGGTGAGCTGTCGTGGTGTTGGGGCCTCCTGTCCACTAGCGCCGGCGGAGGTGGTAGGCTGTTCCTGGTCCGGGCTAGTGACAGGTGCCCTGTGTGGTGCACCATGGTCCCGCAACGCGTCTTCTATCCTGTTGAGGGCCAGGACGATGGTCCCCATTGCGGTCCCGATGATTCTCAGCTCCTCCCTGAACCCTATGTAGCGTTCCTCCTGCTGTGCCTGGATCTCAGTGAACCTGGCCAGTACCGTCGCCATCGTTTCTTGGGAGTGGTGGTAGGCCCCCATGAGGGTGGTGAGGGCCTCTTTGAGAGTGGGTTCCCTGGGCCTCTCCTCCCCCCCCTGTCGCACAGCAGCCCTCCGAGCTGCCCGGTTTCCCCCGGCCTCTGTCCCCTGGACGGTGTGCCCGCTACCACTGCCCCCAGGTCCCTGTTGTTGTTGGGGTGTTGGGTTAGCCTGGGTGCCCTGTAGTGGCAGACACACCGCTGATTGAGCTGTCCTAGAGACAGAGGCATGGGCCCGCTGGGTGGGAGCTGTGCTGGTGTTGGCAGAGGGGGTCGGGTCTGGTGTGGCCTGTGGCTGCCTGAGGGGAACCGACTGCCCAGAGATCCCTGATGGTCCGGGCTGGTCATCAGGTTCACTGTCGACAGACCTGCTATCCTCAGTGTGGGCCTGTTCCGGTGGTGGGATGGACATCTCTGGACCCTCCTGGCTGGTGTGTTGTCGTTCGGGTCCTGCATGGGGTAAGAGAGTTTGGTTATTGTTTCTGTGTGTGCAATAGCGTGCGTGTTATGGGTGCCCTTGTCCCCCAGTGCAGGCATTCCCTTGAGGGAGGTGTTGTGAGGGTAGTTAGTGGGGGGGGGGGGTTAGTGCAGTGGTCATGCTTAGGTGATGGGTGCCCATGATTTGTGTTGGCATGCAGGAGTTGGTGTTGGGATGGGTGGGTTGTGCTGGTGAGACATTGTCAGGGAGGATGTGTGCTGGGGGGTTGGGGGTGAGGGTGGGGGTGTGGGTTGGCATGCTGGTGGGGTGGGGGGGATATAGTAGTTGAGATTGGACTTACCAGAGTCCATTCCTCCGGCTACTCCAGCGAGGCCCTGAGGATGCAGGATGTTCAAGACGTCTTGCTCCCACGATGTAAATTCGGGAGGGGTGGGTGGGGGTCCGCCGCCAGTCTTCTGGACCGCGATGTTGTGCCTGGAGACCATCGATCGGACCTTCCCCCGTAGGTCGTTCCATCTTTTGCGTATGTCCTCCCTATTCCTGGGATGCTGTCCCACCGCGTTGACCCTGTCCACGATCCACTGCCATAGCTCCGCCTTCCTAGCTATACTGGTGTGCTGCACCTGCGAGCCGAAGAGCTGGGGTTCCACTCTTAGGATTTCCTCCACCATGACCCGGAGTTCTTGGTCCGAAAACCGTGGGTGCCTTTGGGGTGCCATGGGGTGGTGTGGGTGAGGTGTGGGGTGGTGTATGTCATGATAAGTATGTTGGGGTGTGGTGCTTTGTGCTACTATGTGGTGTGTGTGATGGTGTAGTGTGCCTCAGTGTGTCTTGCTATGGATTGTCTGCTGTGTCTCTCTCTCCTTCTCTCAGTAATTATGGTCGTAGGGGTTTGTGGGTGATGTGGGTGTGTGTTTTATAGTTGGTTGATTGTGTGGGAGTGGTGTGTGTATGTGTATCAGGTGTGTGTATTTGGAATTGTCCAATGTGGCTGTGTTTTGGTGCTGTGTGTGTATTCTGACCGCGGCGGTGTGTAGCGCCAATGGAATACCGCGTTTGAATGACCGCATGGGCGTGACGGTGGTGATTTGGTCATCTCCAGTTTATCGCTGCCCGCTGATGTGGCGGCCTGCAGTGGAGGTCGGATTTTTGGAGGTTTGGCCGTTGTGGGTCAGAATGACCGTGGCGGTTTACCGCGGCCGCGGCGGTGTTATGGCGGTCTTCTGACCGGCGGTAAGGGCCTTTTACTGCCGAGGTCAGAATGACCCCCTAAGTGTATTGGAGATAAAAACAGTCCCCATACTGCTGTCCCTCCAGAGAACCCTGCTCACTCCCGAGTAATTTCTGGCCCTCTGTCAATTCAGAGAATCTTAAGACATCTCAGGCAGTACGAAATGTGGGAGAATATGTGGATGAAAAATTATCCATAGAAACCCATATTAACAAAATGCCAGCCACATGTTTAGGACTGCTGAGGAATCTTAGAAAAATTGTTCCACAACCGCCTCAACCAGAAGAGGAAAATTAATAGTACAAGACCCTGGGCCTGATTTAGAACTTGGTGTATGGAATGCTCCACCACAAATGTGATGGGTATCCCTTCCCCATATTACAATCCCCGTAGGAAATAATAGGATCATAATGAAGCAGACAGGATATCTGTCACATTTGTGATGGAGTATTCCCCTCCCACTCCTACTGGGAGCACCAGAGTACCTAATTAAAAGGTTTTAGAGGGTACAAACAATAGCAGCACAACTTGCACTGAACAAATCGAGATATGACTCTGCCTCCAGCACCCTGAGAAAGCTACTCTGGCTTCCAGTTAAAGAAAGAATTTCCTTTAAATCATTATGTGTGATCTACAAAGGCCTTCAATGGAACAGGTCTAGCGCTGCTACAAAGGAAGTTCAGCCACTACAGGCCTCAGAGGAACCTCCTAAGGTCCTCGCCTGCCAATTTAGTCTGTGTGCAGAGTTTCAGAGAGTGAGGTCTGGGAAAGGTCCTTCCAGTTCAAGGCAGCTCAGTTAGGTAACAGGCTTCCAGCCTCCCTCAGTGCCAGTGACAATCTTAATAGCCTTAGGAAGAACCTAAAAACCTGGCTCTTTTCAAATGAAAAACTAAGGGACCTGATCAAAAGGTATATCCGGTGCAGAAGTAGGAATGTTTTGCATTTAGGATTGTTGTTACAGTGCCAAGATATCTGCAAGGTGAGCGCTGCACTTTATATATGTTTGTTATTAATATATTATTATTATTATCATTATAATTTCAGTTTTCTCACCTAAACATAGGATAGCTATACAATCACCTAATCAAGTTCTAATTTCTGAGTTAAGAAGGTTCAGGATGATGTCAGCATCCGTAGAAGCCTTCAGGAAAAAGGAATAAGTGTTTAGTATGAAGCTTCACACTTACAAGAATAAAGGAAGCAGAGAGGTCTGTATCCCTCAAATTCTAAAAGGAATCTGTCCTGTCAGCTAACTGTGTGAACACTAGTTAAAAGCATCTGAAACTTCAACAACATTCATATTTTTTCCAACACTCTCCAGGAACAAATCAATTCATTACTTGTGATGTGCATTTGCAACATCACTCCGATTTCTCATTGCATTGAAACTGAGACAGTAGCTGCAACCTTGAATATCTCATGTTCCTGGTGCATGATGAACAGGAGGCTTCTTCAAGCTCTTTGCCAAGTTTCTCTTCAAGCATCACTATCAGCCGTCTAATACATACAATACTCCTTTCTCTAGCAAATGAGAATCGTGATAAGGCTCCTGCAAAGAAATAAAGAACACTCTGGCAAGGCAAAATGTAGGCCTCAACTGAAATACATTTAACCTAATTAAACTATCATTTAATATGAATTTGAATACATGTTTATGCACACACAAGTCTAGCTTTCAGAATAAATGCAAACCATAAATAAAATAATGCATGTTTACTTATGCACTTATACCTTGAAATGTAAGTGTAAAAAGTGAATGATTGCAACTAAATATATTTCAACTGAACTTTAGTGCACATGTGTCCAAATCTTTTAGTCTCTGCAATGACTACATTTCATTAATACGTTTAAATGCTCCACACGCGTTAATAGGATTAAGGCACACACTGTGTATAATTTCGTATAAAAATGCATGATTGTGCAATGGTGACGGGTAAAGGATGGAGTCTAAATTGCGCTACGGCAGTGGCCTGGAAAAGTCTAAATTACTCGCTTGTAGGAGTGTGATGGTTTTGTTGGTAATATCACTGACAGCTGTGGCAAGGGCAGTGGTTGGTGTTAGCTGCAGTAGCCTCCTGATAAGGAGCTTAGCAATTCTTTTTTTTTTTTTTTACAAATTAAGACCTTGCTGCCCTTAACATACCTCCAACTTCCACGAAATGTGGTATGGGGTGGCTCAAGGATGCCACCTATCATAGGGGGGAAAAGGAAAAGAGACAGGCAACAGGGAGAAAGAACCCTCTTTTAAATTGCAAAACAATGACAGGTGGAATGGAAGAAAGAAAGAAGCAATGACATAAAAGCATGATTTGAAAGAATGTCAATTTTGAGCAAAAGGATGTATGTATATGGTATTTCTATTGCGTGAGGTTATCCAAACTGCAGTAGGGCTGCACAGGAGCAGACGATTCTAGGAAAGAAAAATATCCTAGGATTCTAAATACTCAAAAAATAGTTTTAAAAAGCCATTTAAATAAGCTGCTTCTAATAAAATACTGAAACATATTGATTTAAAACCACCCTTCAGATACTTACATTATTGATCAAATACATACTGGGAGTAATAAAGCAATCACCATAAATTACTACTCTTAGCAGGCACTTTCCTGGCAAACACTTTTCGAGAAATGTTCCTGTCAAACACAATTTACTTATCAGAATATGTGACACTTTGGATGGGCTGTGCTTTGATTTAATGACTGAGTGTACCAATCAATGCTCAGCATATGTATATACTTCTTTTGGTGTAGTCGTTTTCTATCCTTCACTTTGCTGTAGTCTTACATTTTAAATCTTTTTTTTTCCGTGAAAAGATTATCTTTAACCTATAGTTCTGCTCCTTCCTACGCCCCTTAGATTGATGTTCACATTTCTGAGACACAGGCTATCACATTCTTGGAAGCGGAGGCATCCTTCTTGACTGATCAGTTGAAGGAGAATGTGCAAAAGTCGGTCGCCGGAAAGAAGGTGAGGAAAAAAAAAGCATTGATCATGACAGGGAGTTGTCACTTGTAAATAGATTCAGCCTCAGATAAAATAACTAGACAATTGTGTAATAGCAGAACATGGTAAACATTACTGCAGTAGCAAGGAACGGCATTTGCAGGTTTCGAATGCCCTTGAACGTTCGAGAACATACACACACAATTTGTGATTTCACAAACGTATTAATGAACTATTCTAATATTAGGAATGATAGCAGATTTAGACCTGTCAAGCCCTGGACTGAATACCGTTCGATGGTAGGAATCAGGGGTGTACCACTGGCCCCTCAACCCCCGCATGGGGGGCGGGGGAGGGGTGCTGTGGGAGCTCCAGGGAGCACCCTCAGCACTGCTCTTGGCCTGAGTCCGGATGGGGGACCCCTTCATGCTCTTTGCAGGGGGGGCATCCAGTTTCGTTAAGGCACTGGTAGGACAGAGTTGGAAACACGTAAAATCGGGGGAGTTTTCTCATGTTGAAGAAAACAATTACAACTGCAGGCATTTTTACACACTCAATAACAGGCTGGTTAAAATGATCCTGTAGAAATGTTTCCGCCTAACACGGCTAAAGTATGAATCCAGAAAATTATTCCACATGTACTGTTTTTAAAACTTTGGGATTTGGAAAGTTTGCCAACTTTTTGAAGTTCATAAAAATTGCAAAGTTTTTAAATATATATGTGAATTTGCAAAGTAAAACGTTTCACAGCTACACACACCCCATAGCTTAAGCATGAGCATCTGTTCCTATCATAATTTATAGTTGCAAACCCTGTAATAAATACCATGGTCAGTATTCTCTGTTATTCACATTACATGTATGTAGCATGAACGATAGTGATCACATGACATTCTTCTGGCATTCCTATGCAGGGTCATGTCTTATTCAGCCCAACAGTTGAGGAACAGAGAAGCTGTGCAGATTGTCCCACGTCCCTTCTGGATGGGGACTTCCTTGTTAAATATGAAGTTGACCGAACCAACTCTGCAGGCGAAATTCAGGTATATTTTTTAAAGAGGGAATACATATTTATACCTTTTCACTTAACATCTTCTGGGTCATTTTAATACACGATTTTCTGTATTATAGATAGTTAATGGGTATTTTGTGCATTTTTTTGCACCTGAAAATATTCCACCAATGCCGAAGAACATCATATTTATAATTGATAGGAGTTCCTCAATGAGTGGGCGTAAGATTCAACAGGTGAGTTTGCTTTACTTTTCATAAAATAATTGTATATTTATGTAATCGTCTCTTTTTAATAAATATAATGGTGATGAACACTTAAATAGCCATTCTTCGTGAGGCAATTCGCATTTATGGAAGGGAACTGAGTGATGTACTTTTTCAATTAAGCTGCTGAATTGTTTGGTTTTAGGAGTGGAGAATGAACTTGTGAGTGAACTATATATTACCAAGTGTGGACACGGAAGCAGTCTTCTGTTTCTGGGCAATATCTCTACGGCCCAAATCCCGTCATTAAAAGAGGACACTAAAAAGGATCATCTCATGAAAGAATCATGGGGATGACATGTAAAGAGTGATGGCGCTTTAGCCTTTGGCACAACATCCAGGTTGGCCACTAAGGGTGCCGAGCATACTGCTCACACAGGACCATACATTTAGGAGTAGAGAAGAAAGTGTTCTGCAAGTAGTGAGTTAATTCACACAAACTTGGAACCTTGGATGAAGGATTCAAAAAAGAGCTGAGGAAGGAAATATGAACCCAATCACAAGTAGGGAGACACCACACTACTGATGGTATTGACTGAACCTTTTGCATATTGGAGATAAGTTCTGATACTGATGGGGCATGTGTAGATGCAGGCAAGAACGAATGGCCATTACAAGTTTAAAAGGGAAAGGGAGATTGAAATATACTTACATTTTAGATCACTCAATAGAATAGATGCTGTGTATTGTGCTATGGAAACATGCAGGTCTCAGATCAAAGGACTATTTTCTTTAAGCTGTATGCCTACTTTTTTAAATGTCTTTATTGAGATTTTTTTTATAAATATTTGCACCTTCTCCTCTCTCCGTCTTACTCCTCATCAATGCTTTAGAGGTGCCATTTGTGTAACATTTTTCTCAATTTATAGGAATCACAAAACAGCATTAACAACTCTTAGTATCTGTTACAGTATTATTCTGTATACAGTATGCCCAGCAAGTCAATGCTATCTCCTCCTCCTGCTTCAACACATTCTGCATGCTCCGAAAGATCTACAAATGGATACCCATGGAAACCAGAAGACCAGTCACCCAAGCCCTCGTAAGCGGCCAGCTGGACTATGTAATGCGCTCTACGCAGGTACCATGGCCAAACTCCAGAAGAGGCTGCAATGCATCCAGAATGCCTCCACACGCCTCATCCTGGACATCCCCCACCACTGCCACATCACAGAGCACCTGAGAACCCTGCACTTCGTCCCACTCAACAAAAGAATCACCTTCAAACTCCTCACCTCTGCTCACAAAGCACTGCCCAACACTGGACCATAATACCTCAACAGACGACTCTCCTTCTACCCCCCGACCCAGCGTCTCCGCTCCGCCGACCTCTCAACTATCCCATGCATCCGCAGAACTACAACCAGTGGTAGATCATACTCACACCTCACTGCCAAAACGTGGAACATTCTTCCCACCCACCTGCGCCAGACCAAAGACCTCCTTACCTTCAGGAAACCTCTCAAGACCTGGCTGTTCGAGCAGTAGCAGCACCTCCCTTCCTTCTTCCACCTCCTCAGCACCTTGAGACCCTCACAGGTGAGTAGTGCGCTTTACAAATTCCTGATTGATGTCCAGATGGGCATAGTGAAAGGTGTATGTCTAGTCTTTTGAATTGCTGGGTCCCAGCATATGAGTGCAGTTCTATTCTTAAACATACATTTGAACACTGCCACAGCCATGGTGCTGTGAACAGTATTGGGCTTTTCCCCTCACCAGTTTAATCATACCTGCTTCCTCTGGCCAAATTTCAAAAGTATTCAGACGTCATCCTATAGGTCTGCTATTGGGTTCTTTCATAATTCTCAGTCTTCCTCCCCTCTTAGCGTCACCCCTTCACTCATCCATCCAGAGTATGAGGATCCTTCCTCCACCTGCCATCCAAGTTATTGCTGTCAGCCGCTTAGCTAGCACTAGCACTAGATCTAAGAAACTGTTAGCTACTTTTTTAGGCTTCGGACACTGAGACAGACCCAGAAACAAATCTAAGGTTTATAAGCCCTTCCCTGCTTAATGTAGTCTCAAAATGTATGGGTACATGCTCCCAGTATCTAGTGTTTAAGGGACAACTCCAGGCCATATGGAAGTAATCTGCCACTGGGGATTTACATCAGGGCACAGCAGAGTTTCTAAGTCAATTATCTAATGGACGCATTACTGTGACCGTCCACTGCTCTCTTTTTCAGGCGCTACTTTTTATTACTTTTTGTTTAAGCACTCTACAAAAGTTCATGTGTTTTTCAGCAGTCTCCCTTTTGTACTTTTCCCTTCTATGTTGTTCCCTGTTTAACATTTTCTGTTGTCCATGTGATTTCCCACCCTCCCGCCCATATCCAGTTAACCAGGTGAATCTAGATTTGCTTCCAATGCCCTTCCTGCCCACCCTACATTGTCCTTGAGCTTCCCCCAGGCCATCTCATCCATTCTCAGTTCTCTGTGTCTTTATCCCAGCCCCTCCTGGCCACACTCCATTGTCCATGTGCTTGCTCCAAAGTCTAGCTCACCCTCCTTTGTCCGTGTGCCTGTTCCAAAACCTCTCACCCACACTCTGTTGTCCCTGCACCTCCCCTAGCCACTTCTGCTTACCCTCTGTTGCTTGTGTGCTACCTATACCCTCTCATTGGGCCTTTCCCCCGTGACTTTTTCTCACACCCTCTCTCCATGTTGCCTCATCCCCCAACCCACTGCCCCTTTTTTGGGGAGTAAGTTAAGGAACAAGGCAACACAGAGGGTGGGAGGGTAGGAGAGAAGGCTTTTGGTGTGGGCAGAGAACAGTCAAGAGTGGGTGGTAGAGCACATGGCTAAAAGTAATTTTAAAAAGTGCTAGAGTTTGGCCAGTATGCTGGCCACAACATAGCACTTTTTAATTAAATTATCTTTAGTCATGCTTCACAGCAATCACAATGCTGTTCAGCATAACTACAAATCTTTGACAAAGCCAATAGCCAACATAGGCAAATGAAGTCACGAAATGTCTTAACATTTGGAAATGTGTCCACATTTTGGAAATATTAATACTATCTCGCAAACAATTATGGAAATTAAAAACATACACATGGACTTTATTTAGAGGCCAAGAGAGGCTACAGGAGTTATCCCTGGAATTAAACTTGTTTCCTCTGCCACTGTCCTTCTGAGCCCTAGACTTGGATGTTTCTGGAGCACTGTGTCACAAGGGTAAGGTAAACAAGGGCATGTAATCGACCTGTTCAGTTTTCTTTTTACCTCTCACATCTTATCAATCTTCAATACCCTTAGTAGCAACGAGGATGCCGATGAGAGGCTTGTTGTAGTACAAGGAATTTGAACTTTCACCCCTTGTCCCTTCCCAAAGTACTAGGAAACCTCCTATTTTATGTTGAAGGGTCAGAGGAGTGGCACAGAGTGAGTATAATTCCACCTTTTCACCTGCCTAGGTGAATAATTGATTAAAAAAACAAAGACTGGCAAAGAAAATAGCTCTGGTGTTGGTGGCTACAATATTGGCCATGACAATGCTTGCTTTGTTTTGTTATGGCTTTTGGAAAACTGTGTAGTTTGGGACACTGCTAGACCCACAAGAATCTTAACAAAATTGAATAAAACAATAATATTTATTTGGTCTCAAAGAACACACCTTGCCGTAGTAGTCCCTTCGACTTTGTGTGCGAGTCTGCTCCGTGTGAAAGAGCAGAATGTTGTCACTCACAGTGTAGTTAGCCAATAGCTGAAGCGGGCTGCCTGCTGCCCCATATGGTGTGATGTAGTGGGCAGAAGAAAAATGTGAATGACATAACAGTACAGTGGATGAAAATGGCTGACTGAAAGCCTCTATAAGTACGTATATTATACATATGATTTAAGTAGACCTAAAAAAAGACCACATTGAAGAGTTGAACAACAAACATTAGGAATGAAGGCATCTAGTTGAATAAAAAACTGAACAGACTTTGAGGGACAACGTTTTGAGTGGGGTTAAAGTGAGCATGTTGAGGGGGAAATCAGCTAGCTGGGAGTAAAGCATGCAGCCTCCTGTAGAATAGGAAGCCTGGGGAACAAGAGAAGGCTAAGAGGAAATTTGCCAGACTCAGTGGAGAATGGGCAGGCAAGTATAAAGTGGGTAGAGTGAGGGGAAAGAAGGCATTCTTGGGGAAGAAAGGGCATATTGTGGAAAAATGGGTAGGTAGAGGTGACAGTATCGAGATTCTGAGGTAGAATGGTCAGTTTATGGAGAAAGTGGGCAAACTTGGTTGGAAAACAAGCAGGCTGAGGAAAGAGCTGAATGACTGTGGGGATAATGGTAACAAGGGGCAAAGCTCGCAAACTGAGGGAAAATGGGCAGCCTGAGTAAGAAAGAATCAGAGTTGGGAAGAAGGCCGTTCTAGAATAAAGTGTGCAGATTGAAGGAAAAGAAGGCAGACTCAGAGCAAAGAGAGGATAGAAAGTGGAAAGCCAGAGGAAAAAGTCAACAGGCTCTGAGGGAGACTAGGCGGGAGAATATGCAAATGGTGGGAAAGAAGCTGGTTGCAGGAGGAAAATGGAATAGCAGTAAGTAAGTGAAACAGCACCCTCCTGTGAGTATGTTAACCCGATCCCTATATTCAAGCAGGCTTTGTGGATAGTCAGAAAACAGTAAAACAGTTGTAGGGATAAAGCCTTAACTGTCAAGTGACCTCTGTGTCAAGTAAAGCACCTTCAGCAAGCCCTAGCTTTTTAGCTAACAGCAATTGGCATGGTGTGATTTTTTTAGCCTTTGTTTACATTATTCAAGTAAAATTAGCTCCAACATGCAATGTGATATTAATTAAAAGCAGTGACTATTTTACTTAATAACTTTTTATCTCACACCAATGACTTAACTGTTTTTGCTCATGTTGACTGTAGGGGTATATTTGTTTATAATTATAGCCTCTTCTAAAAAAGTTAAAACTGGTTTAGGGCGTCACGTATTAGACAAGACCTCTTGCGTACAAAATGATACTACCCATGCAAATAATTGATGCCTCACCTGCAAAGAAAAAAAATGTGATCCATCCCTATAACTATTATTTGGTACATCAATTTATGCCACTCTGACGTTGCCTCAGATGTGGGAAAGATAGATGGAAAAAAGTGACCTTGGTGAAAGTTTGGGGACAGACAGGTGAATTGAGGGAGGAATACTGTTGATGATATTTCCCATCAAAAGGCTAGTAACTTAACTGATGGATAATTAGAAGGTTGGAGGTAGTAGGCGTTAGGCATAGGACCTGTAGATAAAGAGGTCAAAGAAGGTAGGCATAAGAGAGGTGTATAGAGTAGGAGCTAGAAATCAGAAATGAGCATGACACCGAGAAGAATTAGGGATGGAAAGAGTTTAAAATCATAGTAATCTGTTCTGGTTGTTAGAAGTGTTGGATATCATTTAAGGGCTGTCCTTGCAACACCAGAGCTCAGACATTCAAAGAGCAGCATCCCAAAAA
The DNA here is from genome assembly GCF_031143425.1 of Pleurodeles waltl. NCBI lineage: Eukaryota > Metazoa > Chordata > Amphibia > Caudata > Salamandridae > Pleurodeles > Pleurodeles waltl. The sequence continues at coordinate 122,553,851 of NC_090448.1, read as the reverse complement.
AAGGCAAATAGGGCTCTTAAAGTTATGTTTTGCTTTTCAAGCTTCCATCCAATGTCCCTCACATGACTATTGTTAGAGTGTGACCTTTAAAATCAATATTAACATGAAAAGCTTGCAATATAATATGTGGTGAAACTGCATAGAAATATGTTAACATAGAAAATAATACACACGTTTGAAATGTGCCCACGGGGAGTGGCCACCAATGTATACGATGATTAATGAAACTGATTAATGATGAATTAATAATGTACTAACGTTTGAGTTTGTATTAACATATTATAATTAAGAGTTATGTATTTTGGTTGTGCTAAATTAATCAGTAGGCCTTAGTTAGCGAGGGTCTGGGCTTAGCTGCCTGGTCTCATATCAAATGTGTTTTTCTAACGTGAAATGTGCTGTTTTCCTGAAGGACACGAAGCTGTACTTTTCCAGAAGCTAGAGATATGTGTGTGTAGCCGTAGTAAATTCTTTCTCATGGGACCCAACTTGCTCAAGGAGACATTCTTGCTGAATGCAACAGTGAAATTCGCAACAGGTGCAAGGCCGCCTAGACTAGGAGAAGACAATGGGACTACTGAATGGAGTGGAAAGTGTAACTTTTCTTACCTGACATTCCACCCGATGAAGACGTCAATCACAGGAGCCAACCGACTGCTTGAGAACTGTGTTAGGTGGAAAACTCTAATAAGGTGTGTGAAGAATTATTGGACAGAGATAATGATGCACCCAATATTGCCCAATGGTAAATTAGAGACTTGTTAGACTGTTTTGATATAATCGCTTGACCGGAGGAGAAATTAGACATTCTTCGCCATTCTTCTTCACCAATCCTTGCCATTATGAGCCATTATTTGAGACTTTGATACTTCAAACCATCCTCAGTTTATTATTTGCCTGATACATGAGGGAAGAGCCTTATTCTTTAGCTATGCCACACTGAGACTTTGCCCGGTCCTATCCTTGCTGATGCTGAATTGACTGATGTCCTGAGGACGAAGACTGATTGCTGATTCTTTGGAGGGGTAACTATCTGATGATAATTGAAACTGTCTGTTCGCCTTTTCTTTCTAGGTACCAACTGCTCTTTTGATAGAGGCCATAGTTAGACTTTTTCCAAATTTGTGTTTGCGAAATCGTTTTGATGAAGCCCAACATGCTGATGCTAATTTGAGGTTAGTTAAGGAGTTCACTAATATCGGATGCAAATAGAAAAATGACTGAATTCTTGCTTTGTTGAATAATGTACTAATGATACTCTGCTAAAGGTGATTCATATTAACGACGTGCTTCATTCTAGATGTTCATAATCTATACTTTGATTAAGTTCTGCTCTGATTGTCAAGTGATAGTGGTTTTGACGTGCTTGTTGCTATTAAAGCTAATAAATATGATATTAGATTGTAACTAATAGGGAATAAATATCCCAACACTTAACTAGATTTGTGTGGTTATTCATGGCTGAAAGGTCATGGTGCGTTCGCTGTATTGATCTATATTGAGTGTTATAGATCAGCTTAAATGAGTAGTTGTTGTGAATATTGATGGACTTATCGACATATTGATTGCGATGCCAAAAGATATCTTGTTCTGGGAAGTCTCCAAACGTGGTCAAAATGTTCATTGGCCTAGACGTGTCTCCTTGTAAGTTTACTTATCAAGGTTCTGACGCGTTATCAGTTTTGGTAGCAGACGATGGTTAGCCCTTTGGGACCCCAGGACGAGGGATCACTGTTTGAAAATTGTTTTAAAATAATGCAAATTGGAGAGATGATGTGCCCCTAAGTACTGAATGACTTTCCTGGAATCTCGTAGCCTGCCGAAGTGAGATGGTATGTTCTTGGCGTCTAGTGATAGTGTGAATGAAATAGGTTTTGCGCTTGCACAGCTTATGCATACCGCGGGTGAATTGTGAGGTTTGTGAGAATTTTAGGCCATGTAAAGTTTAGTAGGAGTGTGCGTACTCCGCAGTATGATAGTAGGGAAGTTGGTGAACTTCATGTGAGTGTGGCGCTTTGTGCTCAAATACTGTCCATGTGGTTGTTGGTGATGTACAGACCCTGCATGGTCTAAGACTCCGAAGTATATTGATAAGTTTATGAGACACTTGGTTTATGTTGTAATTTGCGCGGTTTAATAGGTCAATTGGGAGTGGTTGACGAGTCAAGTTTGAGTCAATGTGAGTGAATGGAAACTTCGATGGAGATTTGGTGAGTTCTAAAGTGCACTAGGACAACCCATTGACAAGTCGAGAGTAGAATTTGCGAGTCAAATTTTGCTTGCGAGTGCGCGATCTGAGAAGGAGAGAGTAGCTGCTGAGGCTAAGCAAAATCTCTGTAAAGTTCCGAAGCAATTGTGTTACCCTTTCCTGTAGTGAACCGGCAAATTTGAGTTTTATTAGTGCTCGCAATATATTGCATTCGTTTTTGTGTGAGTTGGGAGCGAGGGAGACAAGCCGCAAGTGTGTGAGTGTGACGTCACTGGAGCCGTGCTGGGATAAGTCGGTTAGTGAGAAAGGTCATGCACAGGTTTGCAGCCATCCATGAGAGGCAATTGGGTGAGAAAGCAAGCAAAGAGAGTTCTGGGAATTAAAGTCACTTCCTGATTCGATTGTTAGCAAAATAAAAGATGCAAAAATGAAGTTTTTCAAGGCTTTAAAGAGCGCTTTGAGGGGAGATGTTTAGATTACCCCGAGTGTAGGGGAGCGTATGCCTCCAGAGGATACACCGGCTTATGCCGTAATGGAAGAAAGGGGTGTTGCGCCATGTCTTTGGCTAACGCAATGGTGCAAAGCGACAGTGATAAAAGGGCGTTTGGCATTTCCAGAGCACGGGACGTTCAAAATAAGAATTTTGGAAAACTTGTGGAGGGTGTTAAATGAGCTAAAGTCACCTCCGAGGCCAGCACAGTTTGAGGCGCTAGCAATTTGGGAAATGATGGCAATATGACAACAGCAACAGAAATTTGAGAGGAGAATGAGGAAAGCAGAAAAGACACTAGCAGAGGCTAGGTGGGATAGCACACAGAGGGTTTGGAGGAGAGAAACAATAGAAGGAGTTAGGATGTTTCCAGCAATAACTCAAGAAGGTGAAAACCAAGGAGGGAAAGCAACTTGTAAGACTGACAAGGGTTCTAGCAAAGAAAGGGAGACTAAGAAGTCCTGGGCAGAGGTAGATGACTCAGATGATGATGAGTTCGTTAATCAGTTACTAAATGACCAACCACAGCCATATGCCATAGATGACAATAGACCAAGTACCAGTGCAGGTCCCATAAATTCGACTCAAAACAAGGGGACAGCAAATCCGGTACAGGTTAGTACTGTCTCAACACCAGTTCCAGTGCAGAATAGTGTTAGTGTGTCCACTGCTCCAGAGATGCAACCTCAGCTACAGCCACCACAGGTTCAGAGACGTTACCCTGAGGTCCCAAGACTACCACAAACTTGATGGTGCCGTCCGATCCGGCATATACGAAACCAAACCTGATACAGACTGAACAAACTCCACTTTTACTGCCTCAGGCGCAACAACAGATGGTTCAGAATTATACTTCGGTCACAGGACCGGAGTCAGTCATAGCACCAGGAATGAATCAGAATATGGGAGTTAATGTTCCACAGGGTGTGGGGAACAGGCATGCGCCAGCTGCCATATCCTTGCCTATTACAGTTGGTCCACCAGTAACATTGTATGCGCAGGCGAAGCCTAGCTTATATGATCAGGGAATAATGACCCAAGAGATGACAAGAGGAGGGTTCATAGGGAACTCTCAAGGAATGACTCCAGTGGAGCCGACATTTGAAAGATCTAGATCTTTGTTAGACTTCAGTCCGATTGGGGCTCCTCCAGATACCATGAGACAATCAGGTTTGGGACTGCTGACTCAGCGGATCTCAATGTACTGCAAACACCGATGATGCAGGATGGGAATATCTCCTTACAAGGTTTAACTGCGCAACAACTGAATGGATGGTTGGACAGGTTAAATTCACCACAGACCACTCCTGCAGCGGCAGAGCAGTCGGAAAGAGAAGAGTACCTGAATTTTGTAAAGTTGGGAATGGAGGCAAATGAATCAGTTGAAAAGAGCATTGGAGGGAACAGGCTAGAGACATACACTGAAGCAAATTTGAGGTATTTGATCCCAAAGATAACCAAAGAAGTGAGCAGGGTGCACCAGAGGTTGGCGAATCTGGCAGACAAATACGGCATAGACTTAGACAACACTAAACATCTGAAGAGGAGTTACAGGTTAGACTTTGAGCCTAAGGATTTTGAACACATGAGGTCTACTGGGATAAAGGCACACCTTAAAGAGATACTGCAAAGTGCACAAGTTTTGGGAGCCTTAGAGAAGTGGGAAGGTAGATGGGCAAAGAAAAGATACAAAAGGAAGAGTGACTGCCTGGAGCAGCAAGCAAAAGCCTCACAGGATGTAGGTACAATAAAGTTGTTACCAATGAGAGAAATGGCCGGAGGGGTTCTTGTCCATGTGCTGTGTACCAGAAGTGATATCCTGTCATTTACAAATGAATTTCCCAGGTTGAGGGAAAAAACAATAGAATGGTATCAGCAGACGGACAGGTTTGTGAAACTTGCAAAATGTCTCTGGGAAGACCTGAATACTCTTTTTGAGATCATAGTTCCAGCCGATTTGTGGCTTGAGTGCAAGAGGAGTGTGGATTGGCCGGCCGCGGAACCAGCAAGGGATAGAGTCACATGAGCACCATCTCCCGAGGTGATGAAGTACTTCTATAAGGTGATTGAGTTCCTGAAACAGAAGGTTTCTCCGCAGAATATTGATTGGCAAAAAGATTGACCGAACGGCGCAGGAGGCCAAGGTGTCGATACATGTCTACTATGAGAGGTTGTTGAAGTCGTTCAAGCACTACAGCGGTACAGAGGTTGTTGAGGCGAAGGACATGAATCACTTTGTGTTCAGATTTGTTGAGGGATTGAGACCTGAGATTAGTCAGATGATTAAGAATCACTTGATCTGTTGGCAAGCGAAGCCGATTGACGAGGTGTTGCAGTATGCGAAGTACTGTAGGTACAAATAAATTAGCGACTCGCAATTTGCGAGCAATTGCGTGTCGCTAATAGGAATGCAGGTACAATGTCCGTGTAAAAATTGCGACTCGCACCCGGAGTCGCAACGCAGATAGCGAGTCCACTGTCTGCGAGTTTGCTGTTTGCGACCGCGCAAAAAACGGACTCGCAATTTGCGAGTGGGTGTCGCAAATTGCGAGTACCATGTAAATTGATTGCAGGTGCTGCAGAACACTCCAGAAACCACTCCAGAACACTCTGGAAACACTTCCTGGCACATGATGATGACATCACAGCCAGGAAGTTTACAAATACACCTGGGAGGAGGGAAGACCACACCCATTTTAAACTGCTGAACAGCCAACAGGAGGAACAGCAACTACAATGGCAGAAACACCCAGAAAGAGAAAACTGAAATTTTCTGAGAAGGAGCGGGAGGTGCTGACAGAAGAATGCTGTCAGCACTTTGATGATCTTTTTTGGAAAGGCAGCCCTCAATGTGCCAGACTCAACAAAAAAACAACTCTGGCTGGAAATTCAAGAAAAAGTGAACTCCCTGTGGGTCAGCCACAGGAGTGTGGATGAGATCAAGAAGAGGTGGTATGACCTCCGCTCCCAGACCAAGGAGAGGGTGGCTGAAAGGCTCCGGGAGATGAGAGGCACAGGAGGGGGACCATCATCCGTACCACCACCCACACCCCTGGAGGAAAGGGTGGAGGAGACCCCGGAGCAGGAGGCAGTTACAGGATTTGGAGATCTGGACACCTCTGAGCCCACTACATCAACCGGTGAGTACCATGTGATATGCCTGTACCCCCATCAATGCCATACCCCCACCCACCATGTACACAGGGGCATGCACAACCAAGATAGCTCCATTTCAGGGTAGCAAACACCAGAATGAGGCATTATGGGCAATGTAGTCAAGTAGGCAGTCAATAGGCAAATGTTTATTAGGAAGTGTGCAACAGATAATAGACACTGACAGTCTGTTCCCCATGTCCCACAGGTCTCCCACAAGACACCACCACAAGCCACAGCAGCCAGGTGCCAACAGTCAGCCAGCCCCATGAGGAAAGCACAGGAGCTGCCACCACTCCCACCTGCGCCACCAACACCATCCCCTTGATGTCTACACCTGCGCCAGCAACAGCCAGGAGTGCCACGGTACAGCTCACAGGGCATCCACCACTGCGCAGGCGACGCAGGTTGAGGAGAGCAGGGCTGCAGGCTGAGTCCGGGGGTCCATCCACCACCATGACCGAGGCACAACTGCTCCGTGGTCAGCGCCTGCAGAACAGAATATTAGGGAGAATTAGTGGGGTTCTGTACCGCTTTGTGAGGAGCAATGAGACCAGCATGCAGCAGCTCCATGCCCAATTGGACGTCATTGGCACAAACACTGGGGACCTAGCCCTGTCCATGCGGGAACTGGTGGCTGGACTACTTTCACAGAGCGAGGGCAGGCGGCGCAGGGACCGCCAGCTGCTCCAGAGGCTGGACAGGATGGCCTCATCAATTGGCAGACTGGCAGTCAACACCACTGGCCTGTCAAGAAGGACAGTCGGCCTCCAAGTGGAAATGGGCCACTTTGCAGGGGATGTGGCAAGAGGCCTGGGCCGGATCACATATGTGATCGATTTAATGGAGGCACGGCATGTGTCCAGGGGTACAGGGGACACCCCCCAGGACAGCGAAGAGGGCTCCACTGTGAGCAGTGTCTCTGCCAGTGACACTAGGGTGCTCCGGAGTGGGAGTACCAGGCAGAGCACTTCAGAACAACCTGGTACCAGCCAGGCTGGCAGAGGCAGCCGTAGGTCATAGACTAAACCCTGTCCCTGATGTTGGGGCACATGACGGCAATGTGCCCCATGCATGGTTGGCTTTTTGAAGTACATGAACAGTTTGTCATTGTAAATAGTTCAATTTCTGCACATATTAAATAGCTTTTTTGTTCCACTTAACAAATTGAGTTTTTGGTCAATAGGTGGATATGTTTTAAGTTGACACGTACCTTCCAAAGTATTGTGTTGCGATGTGTTCCCGTCTAAGTCTGCCTTGATTTGCGATGCTCCGATCCCCATGATGGCGATGTGGTTGCTCCTGCTCTTCATCCTCAGAATCTGGGTCTGCAGGGGTGAGGGGTAGCCCACGTCGGGTGGCAATATTGTGCAGGATGGCGCATGCGACAACAATTTTGAATGCTGTAATGGGGGTATACTGGAGGGCACCTCTACTGCGGTGGAGGCATCTGAACCTTGCTTTCAGCAATCCGAAGTTGCGTTCAATCAGGTTCCTGGTCTTCTTATGTGCACTGTTGTATCGCCTCTCGGAATCATTGCTGGGTGTTAAGAACGGAGTCATTATCCATGGCCGTAGTGCATATGCACTGTCACCTGTTGGGCACAAACATTACACTGTTAGAAAGTCCTGGTTGGTGTGCACATTGATCTGTGTGTATGTCTACGAGGTGTATGCAGCTCTACCTAGGAGGTATCCTTCTCCAAACTCCCCACGTTCCAGGCGTTGGTGTATCCCACTGTGCCTAAAAATGTATGAGTCATGGGTACTGCCTGGAAATTTTGCGACAATGTCAGTGATGACATAATGAGCGTTACAGACAACCTGAATATTCAGTGAGTGGGTACACTTTCTGTTGCGGAACAGATACTCCAGGTTAGCAGGGGGGCATATTTGAATATGTGTCCCATCTACACACCCTATGACATGGGGAAAGTTGGCAATCCGGTAAAAGTCCAACTTGGTGCTGTTAATTTCTGCCTCATTTCTGGGTAGGTATATGAAGTGAGACATGTGTGTGAGTATGGCATCTAGGAATGCCCTGAGGAACCTTGATATTGCACTTTGAGATACCCCACCTGCCACAGCAATGACCCCCTGATAGCTCCCCGAGGCCAAGAGGTGCAGTGAGCATAGCACTTGCACATGTGTAGGGATGGCGCAGCTGCGCAGAGTCTGGCGTTCTAGCTGTGGTTTTAGTAATTCAATTAATTCTAGTATGGCTGCGCTGCTAAGTCAGGATTTGTCATATATCTCTTCCTCAGTTTGCTGAAAAAGAGTCTGCCTTGTTCTGTAAATCTTCTCCTATCTCTGGCTCCTCCTCCTACTCCTCCTCTGCTGGGATGCGTGGGCTCTCCTCCTCACTGCTATCAGGTATATCTCTGCCATCTTGAGTAACCCAGATGCCTTCTGGGTCTCCTTTTATACTTTGGTAATGATTACCACCTGTTCTGAGTTGGTGGTAAATGGGACATGCAAACTGAGCTTTTTGCGACTAGTCGCAATTTGCGAGTTGCAATTGCATATGGTTTGCGACTCGCAAATTGCGACTTCCTATTTGCGGGTCGCAAAATGGGGTTGCAATTTTTGCGAGTCGGTAACGGCTCGCATCGCTTTTTGCGAGTCGGAAATGGGATTTTTGCATCCCATTTCCGATTTTGCGGGGTCGCAAATAGCGATTTGGGCCATTTGCGACTAGCAAAACTTTGCTACATCTGGCCCTAAATTGAGTTGAAGCAGAGAAAGTTGAAGGAGAAAGTGATGGCAATGCAAATTAAGGCAGCACAGTCAGGGATGCAGGGAGGTTGCGTACTGCAGATGGTGCAACAGGTGCAAGGAAACAGGATGTTTCAGGCGCAAGTAAGAGGCAGAGGTCGAGGAGGTTTTGTGAATCATGGTCCAGATTTGAAAACCGTAGTGGTTCAAAACAATGTGCAGGGGATGAAGAAGATGTTACCTTGTCATGCTTGCGGGGGCGTTGGACATTGGAAGCGGGAGTGCCCGTTGATGGCGCATGAGGGTGTTATTTAACAAAGCAATGATGTCAATGCATTTCAAAATGTTAAAGGACCAAGGTTGAGAGGTCCTAATCCGAACTTTCAGAATAACATGGTTCAAATCCAGGGTCTCCAACCCATGCAACAAGTGCAGATTCCACGTGTACAACCGATGCAGATGCAGCAAATGCAACAGCAGGTTCCTATGGTACCTAGACAGCAAATGCAGTTGCCATTAGCACCAATGGAACAGCAACAGGTGATGCTTCCTCAGCAGGTCACAGGTCAAAGAATGAGTCAAAGTATCGCAGTACAACAGTTCCCATTATGTGGTGAGAATGGAATAAACGATGAATGGTTGGATGAGAGTTCAGATAGTGAGGAGTGCAGGCTTGCAGCGTCCCTAGAGGTAGATCAGAAAGGGCCCTATGTCCAGGGAAAAGTAACGGGTCACAAGGTTTCATTCTTGGTTGACACAGGAGCTACACGCTCTACGGTCAAAAGTGCAGAGGTTCTGAAATTGCCCCTTTCGGGGCTTACAGTCAAGGTAGTAGGAGTGGCGAACCAGCTCCTGACTAACCCAATCACAGATCCGGTTCAGGTTGAGCTTGGCACTTTCCAGGGGTTGCACAGGTTTGTAGTTTGCGATTTGAGTCCCGTGTCCCTATTGGGAAGAGACTTACTGTGCAAGACAAGGTGTTCAATCACCTGTTCCAATGAGGGAATAGAGGTTCAGACAAACTGTGATGATGAAGGAGACGAGGGGCAGGTTTCAGAGCCTGAAACCGAGACCACAGATGAGGAGTATCCTCTGATTAACTTCTTCCCAATGTCAAAGAGAAAGTGTGGGACTTGACAGGGAAGGAAGTAGGACTGATAAAAGGAGTGGAACCAGTCAAAGTCAGTGTGAAGCCAAATGCTGTGTTCCCCCAGGCGCCGCAGCACCATATGGTGCAAGATGTCCTTATAAAGGTGGTACAATTAATTGCAGACTTTGTGAAACAGGGAGTTTTGAAAGAGGTGATGAGCAGCCCATGTAATTTACCAATAATGGTACTGAAACTCAAGGGTTTTCGGAATCACCTTTCATATTCAACCAGATATTGAAGAAGGATTTGGAGTCATTGGAGTTGCCTTTTCAATCAACTCTAGTGCAGTACATTGATGATTTATTGATTGCTTCCAAAACGAAGGATGACTGCAAGTATGATTCAATTGCCTTACTGAACCATTTGGGAAAGAACGGGCACAAGGTGTCCCCAAAGAAGCTTCAATACTGTCAGAAGGAGGTGAAGTATTTGGGTCATCAAATTGAGAAAGGGTTTAGGAAATTGTCCAGTGAAAGGGTCACTGCCCTGTTACAGATGAATCCCCCAACAACGCGGAGAGATGTTAGGATGTCTCTGGGAATGGTGGGCTACTGTCGTCAGCGGATCCCAAGCCATTGGTGAGACTGACGGTTAGGGATGGGCCAGATGTCATAACACTGTCAGAAAAAGAAATGAAGGCGTTTACTGAGCTGGGGAGAGCATGTGTAGAGCTCCAGCTTTAGGCATGCCTGATTATACAAAGCCTTTTGTTCTGTTGTGTCATGAACGTGATGCATGTTCTTTGTCTGTCCTGACACAGGGCCATGGAGGTATAAACGGACCAGTAGCGTATTTTTCAGCTACCTTGGACCCAGTTGCAGAAGCCTTACCGGGTTGTCTGCGTGCAGTAGCAGCAGTTGGTTAAAGCCTCACACAGTGTGAAGGAATAGTGATGGGACATCCTTTAACAGTCAGGGTCCCACACTTAGTCGAGATCTTGCTAACCTGTACAAAAACCCAACACATGACAAATGCAAGACTGACAAAATATGAAATGATTATATTGAGGTCACCAAATGTAACGTTGAAAAGTTGTACAGTGCTGAACCTGGCAACTTTGCTTCCAAATGAAAACACAGAAGTTGAAGATGCTGAAGATGTACAACATGATTGTTTTGAGGTAACAGAAATGTGCACCAAACCGAGGCCTGACATTAAAGATACCCAATTGGAAGAAAATGAAAAAATATCTTTGTTGATGGCTCATGTTTAAGAGACTCAGTAGGAGTGCTGAGAGCTGGATATGCTGTATGTATGATCTCTGGTATCCTGGAAGCGTCTTGGCTTGAAAGAGTATATTCTGCCCAAGTGCCTGAATTGGTTGCTCTTACTAGAGCTTGCCATGCTGCTGCCCAGTTGAGAGCGACTATCTATACTGACAGCAGGTATTGATTTAGAATTGTCCATGATTTTGACCAACTATGGTCACAGAGGGGTTTCCTGACCTCTTCTGTTCTCCAGTGAAAAATGGTGAAAGAATTAAGGAGTTGTTGCATGCGATTCAGTTACCTCATGAAATTGCCGTGGTGAAATGCAGTGCTCACTTGGAATCATAAGACTTTGTTTCAATGGGAAATGGATATGCGGATCAAGTCGCAAGGTTTTGCGCGTTGAACTGTATATCGTTTAAAGATCAGTGGGAATTGCTACCTCAAACAGAAAACAAGACATGCACAGGCTACGCTTTAAGGGTGGTTGACACGTTGGAGGAATTAAGATTGTTGCAAGGACATGCCATCAAGGATAAGAAACGTTCTTGGGTTAGGATGCAATGCGTACAAAGACCAGATGATTTGTGGGTTTCAGCTGATGGGATTTTGGTTTTGCTGAACAATCTCCTGTCACAGTTTGCAAGGTTTTACCATGGTCAAGCACATATTGGGAGAGATGCCATGATCAGGTTGTTCAAAATTGACTGGTTTAACCCGAAATTCAGACAAGCTGCAGAAGTGATCTGCCACAGGTGTATCATCTGTCAACAGGGACAGTGGTAAATTTGAGAGCAGGAGGTCCATTTAGCAGAATGCAATTGGATTTTATTGAGATGCCTGTGTGTGGAGGTTTGAGATATGTGTAGGTGATTGTGTGTATCTTTAGTCAATGGATTGAAGCATACCCTACATGTAGGAACAACAGTCTCACAGTAGCGAAGCTGCTGCTTAGGGAATTGATACCACGTTTCGGGTTTCTGATCTCTTTAGAGTCAGATAGGGGAAGTCACTTCAACAACAAGGTGGTTAAGCTCTTGTGTGCAGCATTGAACATTGAGCAGAAGTTGCATTGTAGTTACCACCTTGAAGCATCAGGACTAGTGGAGCAAACGAATGGTACCCTGAAGTCGAGAATGGCAAAGATGTGTGCAGCCACAAATTTGAAATGGCCCGATGCATTGCCTTTGGTGCTAATGTCTATGAGAAATACACCTAACAAGAAAACAGGACTGTCTCCTCATGAAATCCTCATGGGCCGAGCTATGAGACTGCCCACAGTGTTTGCAAATGCTCTTGTGAATATCACGGATGATATGGTGTTGGACTACTGTAAGGGTCTGGCTGACGTGGTCCACTCTTTCTCTGACCAGGTGGAAGCTACCACCCTGCCATCGATAAATGATCCAGGACACAACTTGAAAGTTGGTGACTGGGTTGTCATCAAGAAACACGTAAGGAAGTTGTGTTTGGAGCCACGTTGGAAGGCACCATATCAAGTAATACTAACGACTACTACTGCTGTGAAGTGTGTGGGAATTCCGAACTGGATCCATGCCAGTCACACGAAAAAGGTGACGTGTCCAACTGATGAGGAAATAGAGTTGTTGAAAGTACCTACAACAGAGAAGGAAGTCTCAGTGCCGGAGAGTGATCGAAGGGGAACTAAGATTGCAGGAGAGCCCGTTGAGGACGGCTCGGTCACTCCAGTAAGAGACGAAGGAGAAGAGACCCAGAGGGGTGAAGTGGGCCTATCTCAAATGAGGCACCAGGAGAGCCAAGTCAAAAGGAGGTTTTCCCAGAAGCAGACGAATATGGACATGAGCTAGACCCCCTGACAGACTCAGAAGGCGAAGGAGTTGAGGCGGAAGAGAGTCAGAGTGTCCAGACTCCTCCGGAGCAAATTGCAGGTCCATCAAGAGAAAACACCATAGAATCAGAGGAGGGCGAAGGGCTGCCACAGGAAAGGTCAAAGGCCAAAGAGATACTGAAAGGAGATAAGTGGCCAGAATTGCAAGTGACAAAGGGAAAATGGTTGTTGAAGATGCAATAGAGGAGGAGGTTGATACAACAAGGAGAGAAGATCTGAGTGAAGGACAGTTGCAAGGTGATCGCAAGTTGAAAAGAAAGAGGGTAGCAAACAGAAGATACGCAGGTCCTGAATGGGCGTATGCAATGTCAGATGATGACAGCAAGAGTTCTTGGTGTTCTGTTTTGATCGAGAAGTCCCAGGTCAGTACTTTGGTACCTGAGTCTGGCCAGAGAGACTGTGTTGGCATGAAAATTGAATTAAAGAAAATTATGAAAAGAGACTGATCACCTACTTGATGAGACACTGACAACTTGAATTGACTTTTGAAAACTTATTCTGACAAGCTGCTGACCTGAATTGACAAGGATCATGGGAGTGAATGTGAAAGCTGTAAATAATTGCTAAAGAAAGACGTTCGCTTGTTTCAACTTGTTTCTAACCATCTGTTGGTTGATGTTTGAACTAATAATCTTTCACTTTCTGATTCTTTACAGATCATGGCTAACACTAGAGAGGATAATAGGGGAAGTAGGCATTGTAAATGTTTGGGTGTTGGTTTGGGTGTCGTGTGTGTGATATTCATCATAGTTGTGATTGTGGGAATGCCATTAGTGGGTAAGAGTGGAATTAACAATGCTACAATTCCTGAGACCGTCACTGCACTAACAGCTTGGGAGAGGTTTGAGCAAAATACGAAATATTTGCATGAGGGGACTAAAGCAAAAAGGGAACTATCAACTAATGTTTTCTATCGCTTGCTAAGTGAGTATGTTGACAGAATGGATGCGAAAGATTGTCATGTGTGTACACAGATTCCTGTTTCGGTACAAGAGGGGGTTACCTACCGTAGTCTGCCTTTATCATATGGGATAAGCTGCAGTCTGTTACTGACAAGATTCTACAACCAGGAAGAGATCCATTATTTTTATTCTGATCACAACCTTGTGTTTTCTCATGTGCCTATCATAGAGGATTTGAGTAGTGTGGCTAAATACTACAGCATAAAGTTAGTTAAGGGATTCTTTGAGGCGACATTAACAATTAGTACATCTTATGCACACCGCAATAATTTGAAATGTTTGCTTACACCTGTAGAGAAAAGCTTTCTAAATCACACAGAAGACAGAAGAAGGGCATTGAAGGGAAAATTGGAGAAAGGATTGCAGCAGTGAGCCTTTGCTAGTAGTGAGAGTTACAATACAATTAGGGAACAAGGGAAGTTAGCTTTAGAGGCACTACACGTAGGGAAGCTTTGCATATCTAGACCAAAGTCATATTATGACAATGTGTTTGTGACAATGAGTGAATGTAAGCATGTATTTTTGTTTCAGAGTAAATGGACGTTCATGTTAAATGGACAGGATCCAGCGATCCCTGGGATCTATTATATATGTGGGCCAAATGCTCATTACCGTCTTCCAAAGGGATGGTATGGGACATGTTATTTGGGGATAATTTTCCCAAAGATGTATCAACTTGATGACTTAAAGAGGTTTCCGAAATTGTCTGAATTACGTCGAAATAGACAGAAGAGAGAGACTGCTGCTAGTGTAGTAGGAGACATATTTGGGGCGATAATTCCTTCAGTGGGAGTTATCTTAAACTCCATAAAGATCTGAAAGTTGTCTACTTTTGTGGAGAACATGCTGACAAATTTTACCGGGGCTATAACTTGATGGATACTGAACTTGCTGCGGAGAGGGTTAACACTCTTCAAAACAGGCTTGCTTTAGACATCCTTTTAGCGAAAAATGGCGGAGTCTGTAAAATGCTTAATGAGTGACATTGTAGTACTTATATACCTGACAATAGTAATGAGCTTATAAGTATGCTTACAAACTTAACTAGGGATAGTACAGATTTGAAGGAACTGAAAGAGCCAGTTGTTTGGGAAAAGGTTGGAAAAGGACTTGCGAAGGTGGGAAATTGGTTTAGTATTATTTGGCATGGGATATTGGCAAAAATAATTCATGGAATATTGATTGTTATACCTTTCTTATTTGCACTAATGCTGGCATGTAAAATTAGTAAAAGAATTAAATTGAAAATGGCGAAAAATAATAAGAGGAGGGAAGAAAAGAAAAGGAACAAATTGGCAACAGGGCAAAATCACAACTGGAACGATTGTGAGAGGTAATTGAAATGAGGGAATTCCAGGATGAAAACTGTAAGGGAAAAGGTTTGTCTGATGACAAGAGTCATCAGAGGAGGGATTGTTGGAGTGTGACCTTGAAAATCAATATTAACATGAAAAGCTTGCAATATAATGTGTAGTGAGACTGCATAGAAATATGTTAACATAGAAAATAATACACACGTTTGAAATGTGCCCACGGGGAGTGGCCACCAATGTATATGATAATTAATTAAACTGATTAATGATGAATTAATAATGTAATAACGTTTGAATTTGTATTCGCATGTTATAATTAATAGTTATGTATTTTGGTTGTGCTAAATTAATCACTAGGCCTTAGTTAGCGAGGGTCTGGGCTTAGCTGCCTGGTCTCATATCAACTGTGTTTTTCTAACTTGCAATGTGCTGTTTTACTGAAGGACACTAAGCTGTACTTTTCCAGAAGCTATAGATATGTATGTGTAGCCGTAGTAAATTCTTTCTCATGGGACCCGACTTGCTCAAGGAGACATTCTTGCTGAATGCAACAGTGTAATTCGCAGCAGGTGCAAGGCTGCCTAGACTAGGAGAAGACAATGGGACTACTGACTTGAGCGTAAAGTGTAACTTTTCTTACCTGACATTCCACCCGATGAGGACGTCAATCACAGGAGCCAATCGACTGCATGAGAACTGTGTTAGGTGGAAAACTCTAATAATGTGTGTGGAGAATTATTGGACAGAGATAATGATGCACTAAATATTGCCCAATGGGAAATTAGAGACTTTTTAGACTGTTTTGATATAATCGCTTGACCGGAGGAGAAATTAGACATTCTTCACCATTCTTCTTCACCAATCCTTGCCATTATGAGCCATTATTTGAAACCATCCTCAGCTTATTCTTTGCCTGATACACTTTTCCTCCATATGAGGGATGAGCCTTATTCTTTAGCTATGCCACGCTGAGACTTTGCCCGATCCTATCCTTGCTGATGCTGAATCGACTGATGTCCTGAGGACGAAGACTGACACTGATTGCTGATTCATTGGAGGGGTAACTATCTGATGATAATTGAAATTATCTGTTTGCCTTTTCTGGCTAGGTACCAACTGCTCTTTTGATAGAGGCCATAGTTAGACGTTTTCCAAATTTATGTTTGTGAAATCGTTTTACATGAAGCCCAACATGCTGATGCTAGTTTGTGGTTAGTTAAGGAGTTCACTAATATCGTATGCGAATAGACAAATGACTGAATTCTTGCTTTGTTGAATAATGTACTAATGATACTCTGCTAAAGTTGATTCATATTAACGACGTGCTTCATTCAAGATGTTCCTAATCTATGCTTTGATTAAGTTCTGCTCTGATTGTCAAGTGATAGTGGTTTTGACGTGCTCGTTGCTATTAAAGCTAATAAATATGATATTAGATTGTAACTAATAGGGAATAAATATCCCAACACTTAACTAGATTTGTGTGGTTATTCATGGCTGAAAGGTCATGGTGCGTTCGCTGTATTGATCTATATTGAGTGTTATAGATTAGCTTAAATGAGTAGTTGTTGTGACTATTGATGGACTTATCGACATATTGATTGCGATGCCAAAAGATATCTCGTTCTGTGAAGTCTCCAAACGTGGTGAAAAGGTTCATTGGTCTAGACATGTCTCCTTGTAAGTTTACTTATCAAGGTTCTGACACGTTATACCAATTCATCAGGAACTAGGAGACTGTTAAGAGGTTAGGGTAGCACAACTAGGTCTTACCACCGCTCTTCACCCTCCACTAAACCTTCAATGGCCTTCTATGTAGTGCTGGGAATTATTGAGTGGGGAAGGCCTAAGTGTTTCCACCATCTGACCCTATGAGGGAGAAAGCAAAACTGCAGTCCATTCCTGGATTTAGTGCTGTGCAATGGCATGAGAAGGTCCGTTAGCCATAGACTTCACAGTGGCAGACGGAGCACAGTTAAAAAACACAGCACAAAAACAATGTTGTCAGAGTCTGGGTTCGGCCACCTGCTCCATCAGAGGGCAGGTAGTAATGCTGCACAAAAGTGACTATGCAGTTCGGATGTGGGCCAACTCGATAAGAGGTTATTGGAGGAAATTGTAAAGTTAACATCCTGAGCATATCACCTTGAGAAGGATGTTGTGAAGAGGAGTACAGGCTGAATGAAGATACTGGTAGACATCCAAGATCAAGGGGCACCAGCTTTACTGTAGTAGGGTTGAAGGTGAGGATGCACTGGGTGGGCGTGGAGCAAACAGAGTCAAAGAAACATTGACCAGTAAAGGGAGGTCCTGAATAACAATGCATACCTGTGGATTTGACGTTTATAATTAGAAGAATTGCTCCATAAGACCTATAGATAAAAGCAAAGGCAGCTGGTGTGGTTGTTCAATTCTGCAGGATAAGGCAGCTTGTGTAATTGCAGATATGCCTCTGTGTCTTTGTCTTAGGTTGTCCATGTTATTTTGATTCTATGCACGTGCATTTGAACTGTCGGTGTATTTGATGCTATATATGAAATTGCGCATAGAGGAAAATATTAAAATTGGAAAATGGTGGGGTGTAAGCGCTTGTACCGCATTGTACTAAACACGTGAGCACAGCGATCAGATCAAAATATTGCAAGGGGTTCATCCCACGAGAAAACATTAAATATCAGTTGAATATGACAAATTTCCACTGCTTTTCATAAAGAAATTGATCAAAATGCTATAGATTTAAAAGGTAGTTATCAAAGGGCACTCTTGATATTTCCACTTTAACAACTCATCTCTACATACATGACACTAGAAAGGCTTCAACGCACAAACGATGGACAAACAGAATGGCAGGTGAAAAACTGACAATACAGGCTCTTTTCACAGGTCTGGGCAAAACACATACATCAGATCCCTCCCCTCCAACCAAGCACTCTAAAACATAGTAACAACTTGATTCACAGTTGTGAGTCGAATTCCACAGACTGCATATCGGCGGGGAGAGGAAAGTGAGTACTGTCTTTGCTGCAACGATTATATGCCACATTCAAGTTTCACAGCAGAAACCTGCTACCAACACTAAGTTTCCTGAAATGCTACATAGAAACCACCCCACTCATATGGTGAAATCACAAGAGGCTACCTGGGGGAGGACAATGCACACTGCCATTTTTTAAAGTTTTTCCTGTGTTCCTCCCTAGGGGTATACTCATAATTCTTGTAAAAGTGAGGAAGGCACTCGATTTGACTACCATAAGTTTACAACAATTAAGAATACAATTTCCAATAGCGTTTTGTAATTAGCACCAAAACTGCCGTTATATAATGCTTGTCCATAGGCAAACTGACCTACAGTAAAACTCTTTAACTTTAAGAAAGAAAAGAAAATAACATCGTTGTGCCTTACAGGAATTTCACCATGCACTCATCCATACTCTCTGGCCCAGATTTAAGAGGACTTCATTGCGTCACATCAATGTCATTTTTTATGATGCTAATGTGTCCCAACGAGGCAAAATTCACTGTGCCATATTTGCAAAGTCGCTCTATGAAAGCATTGTGCCACTTTTTAACCCCTTGGGCCACATCATGCCTGCATCAGGCGTTATGTATGCAAGGGGGGTGTTTCCCTGTCAGGGAGACTGTAAAAATGGCGCAGGCGAATCTAACAGATTGCATTGTGCCATTTCTAGTGGCTATTTTTAACGCCTGCACAGAGCAGCAAAACTGCCAAAACTTTGATGCTAATCCTGCATAGTACATCATTTGTGACAAGAATTTTGACGCTATTGCCCCTACTCTGCACTATGGTGCGCCGTATATTAAATATGGCGTGCACATGGTAGCGGTAGGGGGTGCTAAGGGGCGCAAGAAAAGTGGCGCTGCAATAGATGCAGCACCACTTTTCTTAAATTATGGCCTCTAAGTCTTAGCTGTGCTTCCATACAATTTTAATTAATGATTGCAGTGATATAGTGATATTCAAATATTTATTTATCCATTCACTAATATTCAACATCCACTATGTGCTTTTACGTAAGCACATAATCCTTCCAATCCAGTTTGCAGGTAAATACATTTCAAAGAAAATCAATCAAGAAAGGAACTCAGCATGTCCGTCCATAGAGGACGCTTAATGAATTCTTCTGCGCCATGAATTAGTTTCTTTAGCACTATACGTCTGTTAGCACAAGAAGGGCGGAAATCCGGCTGTGGTCATACTGGAGAGTGGCGGTAAGGTGGAGCTGCTACCACCAGCAGCGCCACGCCAGTAGACCGCGGCCAGCCATATTATGAGAAATCATACTGCCTGGCGGTGTTCTGCTGGCGGGCGCTGCTGGCGGTAGCAGCGCACTGTCCCGTCTCCTGCCGGAAGACCCCCTGGATCCAAGTAAGTCTGGTCTCTGACAGGGGAGGGGGATGTTTGGTGTGTGTGTGTGGGGGTGTGTGCATGTATGTATGTGTGTGCATGGTTGCAGGTATTTTGAATGTTGATTGCATGCGTGAATGTATGAAGGTGTGAGTGCGTGTATGTATAGAAATCGTAACGCGTGTCTGCGTGTATGTTTTGAACTGTGTGCGGATGTGTTTGTGATTGGATGTATGCATGCGTGTAACTATGTGTGAATGAGTGTGTCTGCGTGCGTGTGTGTGTATGAATGGGGTCATGGATGTAGGGGTGGTGGGAGGGTGTTTGGAGGGGTGGGGGGTTGCTGGGGTCTTTGGAGAGGTGGGGGCCACCTATCAGTGACAGGGAATGGATTCCATGGCGTTAGGAAAGCCACAAAAACCATGGCGGTAGGCGGGGTCATAATCCTGCCAGCGGCACAACGGCGGCCACCGGGCTGGAGATGGTTATCTCCAGCCCGACAGCTGTTACCGCCATGGTGGTCGAAGTGGTACATTGGCGGGTTGGCTTCAGCCAACCCCCCCAGTGTCATGATGTGGCGGTAAGTACCGCCAGACTGTTGGCAGTACTACTGCCGCATTATCGCCGACTGCCGGGGTCATAATGACCCCCCCAAGTCTCTTGGTATGTGGACCTTTTCTTCATTACTCGATATGGTACTTTCACTGCCACCATCTGAGTTGAACTCAGCCTTCCTGGCTTCCAGCTCCAGCTCTCTCAACTTCAGCTCATGAACTAATATTATTTCCTTTTCCTGGCTAAGGCTCTCTCTGCCTCAGCCCTCCTCTCCTCCGCTCGGGCTACGTCAGCCTTAGCTCCTTTCTTCTCTGTATCTGGCTGTGCCAGCTGCAGGTCCCTTTCAGCCTCTCTGTCTTTGAACTTCTCAGGGGATAGGGTGTGGGAGGAGACACTGCTCCCAGCAGTAGATCTAGCAGGGGATTCCCTCTCTGTGGGCTCCCCTCTCTCCTCTAGAGTCTCTGCAAAATCATTTGTCCCCCTCCTCTGTTTTTTCCTTAGGGCCATTGCCCACTTGGAAATTCTGGTTTGGGATCCCCCAGGAGGTGCCAATGCCTTACAATTTTTACACTTCCAGAAGAGTTTTTCCCCTCAGAGTCCTCCCCAGAGTCATTTGAGGGTGTTGCTACCTAGCATGTTTCTTCATAACAATACAGATCTGTCTCAAGATCCAGCCTTGTGGATCTCCTTTCACAGCCAGCCCCCTCTCCTTGCAGAAAACTCTCAACTCCTTCATGGTTTAGATGTTTAGGTGGCAGAAGTTAATTTCCATTCTGTCATGGCTTCACAGGTGCAACAACCACATAGAGTTCCAAGTTGATGAAGATGAAGTGGGAGTAACTTCTAGAAAAAATTACCAAATGAGGGAAAAAGGAAAACAGTATTTTGGCACGTAATGGTCTATGATATGGAAGTAGTGTACACGAAGCATAGTATGAGAAGTACAAATACAAGTCCTATCCTCACTGCTGATCAGCAATGTTAGAAATGGGGTCTCTTGTTTGCACTCTGTCCAATTAGGGACCCTCACTCTAGTCAGGGTAAGGGAGCGGCACAGCTAAGATAACCCCTGCTCACCCCCTTGGTGGCTTGGCACAAGCAGGCAGGCTTATCTCAGAGGTAATGTGTAAAGTATTTGTACCTACACACAGCAACACAGTAAAAACACTACATAATTAATCCACATCAGTTTAGAAAAATACACAATATTTATCTGAATAAAACATCCAACATACACAAGCAAAGTTAAACATTTTCAAAGATTAAACTTCAGTATAGCTCTTAGACAAACAATAGCTCCAAATGGAGCAATCGCAATATCATTGACAGGGTTGTTCCCAACAGTCCAATTCCACTCACAAGGGAGTGTGGGCCGATCACTGAGGTGCATGGACTTCCAGGTATAGTACCTTTGAAAACGATGAACCAAAGAAGTTGCATGGAGTTGAGGAGGTGAGGTGTTGCTGGTGCGGCGTCAGTTCCTTACTGCTACAAGGAGGTAAGGCATCGGTTCTTTACTGCACAGCAGGGGAGGTGAGGCGTCATTCCTTACTTGTGCAGGGGAGGTCATGCAGTGTCGGTGGTGAGGCTTCCGTTCCTTATGATCCAGTGGAGTCAATGAATCCAGCAGGTCAAGAATTGCGGCTTCAACTTCGCAGTGTTGCGATCTCACCACAGGGCCACAGGAGCTGTGTGGAGTCAGGTGTCCTGGACATCGGGGACACAGCACTCAGGAATCATGCTGTGGTGGGACTTCGGAGGTGCTGTGGTGGTGTCGGGCCTGTGGCTTCTGTCACGGTCGTAGCACTCAGCGGAGACCATGGCTCCTGGTGCAGGCAGTAGTGTGGAGTCAAACAGCAGTTCCAGTTCCGAAGTCGCTCTGAAGGTGATGCACTTGATTTCTTCTTGATTTCACCAGAACTCACTTCCAAGGGCCCAGAGACTAGATTTGGCACCCATTAGCAAGTCAAGACTCTCAGCAAGACAGTCCCGTCCAGGTGCTGGCAGATGAACTCTTTGATGTCCCTGAGACTTCTAACAGGAGGCAAGCTCAGTTCAAGCCCTTGGAGAACCATGGAAAGCAGGATAGAGAAAGAAACGTCCAGTCCTTTTACTTGCAGGACAAAAGCAGCAAGCAGCAGGCCAGCATAGCAAAGCAACAGGCAGAGTGGCATTCCCTCATACTGCAACTAGCTCTTCTTCCTGGCAGAATATCCTCAGTCCAGAATGTGTTCTGAAGTTGTGATCTTATAAGTCCAGTACTTATACTCATTTCTGCCTTTAAGGTAGGCAAACTTCAAAGGACTTCAAAGGAAAGTCTTTGTAGTGCACATCACCCTGCCTTTCTTGCTCTGGCCCCAGACACACTCCAGTGGGTTAGAGACTGCTTTGTATAAGGGCAGACACAGCCCTATTTCGATACAGGTGTCAGCTCGTCCTGCCACTCTAGCCCAGGAAGACCCATGAGGAAATGCAGTGCACACCTCAGCACCCTTTGTGTGACTGTCTAGAATACATTCACTAACAGCCTGACCCAGATGTGTATTCCTGTTGACACGCAGAGGCACAGAATGGTTAAGCAAGAATTTGCCAACTTTCTAAAAGTGGCATTTTCAAACTTACAATCTAAAAACCAACTTCACCAAAAGATGTTTTTTTAAATTGTGAGTTCAGAGACCCCAAACTTCACATCTCTATCCGCTCCTAATGGAAAATTACACTCCAACAATATTTCAAGGCAATTCCCGTGTTAACCTATGGGAGAGATAGGCCTTACAATAATGAAAAACAAATGTTGCAGTATTTCACTATCAGGACATGTAAAACACACCAGTACATGTTCTACCTTTTAAATACACTGTGCTCTGCCCCTAGGGCTGCCTTGGGGCTACCTTAGGAGTGACCTATATGTAGTAAAAGGGAAGATTTTGGCCTGGCAAGTGGGTGCACTTGCCAGGTCGAACTGGCAGTTCAAAACTGCACACACAGACACTGCAGTGGCAGGTCTGAAACATGTTTACAGGAGTACTCATGTAGGTGGCACAATCAGTGCTGCAGACCCACTAGTAGCATTTGATTTACAGGCCCTGGACATACATGGTGCACTACTCTAGGGAGTTACTATTAAATCAAATATGTCAATCATAGAGAGACCAATCACCAATATAATTTAGACAGAGTGCATATGCTCTTTAGCCCTGATTAGCAGTGGCAAAGTGCCCAGAGTCCTAAAGCCAACAAAACTGGTCAGAAAAAATAGGAGGATGGAGGCATACAGTTTAGGGATGACCCTGCAAAAAGGGCCAGGTCCAACACCTCTGTTTTACTTTCCTGCATGTTTTCCCCACATGCTCAAGACCACAGGGGCACTTTAAAATGTAAATGCAATTCTCCATATCACAAACAGTAAACTACATGATTTTTATTATATTTTCTGTAGGAAATGTTCTCACTTCATGGTGGTACTTTAGATCATGGTACTTTAAGATCTGGAACTTCCACCTGCAATTCCCACAATTATCTCTTTGCCATGGTTGGAACAACAGGGTTTTGGTAGTCAGCCACATGCAACATATGGCTCTGGCATGAGAATTATCCATTATGCCCCAGATGCACTGGTTATTTGGAGATACGTGTCTTAACTATGATTGCCTGGGTCATCTGCTTCTACGTCCTGCTATCTCCATAGTTAGTGTGAAACAAATGAGAAAAAGAAGTAGGCATTGTCACATTATGCAAACAGTAGGACATTTAAAGTTTGTAATAAAGAGGTGTACCTTGTAAGACTGTAACAAAATTGAATACGATCCTATAACATCTACGTAGAGACTAGTGAAAACAGGCCAAAGAAGAGCCAGCATATCCAGTGGCAATCAGTAAGAAGGAAGTGGAGAGCCAAGAGCATTATGTACTAAGGCAATGGAGCTGAGCCAACTCAACATGGCTTAGCCATCTGAAATGTAACAGTTTACAGAATTGTCTTTCCACCTGAATTAATGTCTAAAGACCCCTACTTCCACAAATAATGCTTTAACGTTAACTTAATAAAATCTCACAAATACTATATGTGAATGGGCTCATCTGAATTTGAGGATGTGCTGTGCATTTCACAACTATCCAAACACAAATTTTGTTCCTGGCTCTCATCCTGTGATAAGGTAATGTGGAAGAGGCAGATCATTTAAACGCTAATATTTACAGAATATACATATTTGGTATAAAGAAATTATGGTGCAGATACCTGAGCCACTGTGGAACACCCTCGTCCTTGTTAATAGATAAAACACACACCCTACCCCACCTCACGCATCTACACATCAGCACACACACACATGTAACCCTTCTGTCCATATCTCTGCCATTAAATTATACCAGGTGGAAATATACGATCCATGTGCTTCTTTCGTCACATTTCTTCAATCATATTTCCTATGGGGTCACTAGTATGTTCATGACCACATGAACAGCTTTATGATTCTGTCAGCCACATCAGAAGACAGTGTAGGCCACAGGACAACTTCTTCTTCACTTCCATTGTATCATATCTTCTAATAGGGTGACGTGATTGAAAACAATTAACCACCCAAATAGGTGCCTAGCTTTCATATGTGAACACTGCACATGGCATACTTAGTATATTTAGTGGATTACCAATGTGCCAAGGAGGCTGAAATGAAAAACGTGTTTACTCCTGCACAGTGCATGGATGGATCGCTCCATGTGTGCCCACCACTGTGAGGCTGCTCATTTTGCATTATCACCTACAGAGGACTCAGAAATGACAAAAGATGAGCTGACAGATCTGTCATTTTATCTGTTTACATTTCTGTCAAACAAAGCTACACAGAGCAGCTCAGCTTCTACGTGTGACATGATGGTGGTAGTGGGGCAGTGCCCTTGCGCACTCTTTGCAACAGCTGGAATTGCATGTGCATTTGATCACTGAGTTTAGGCGTGGTGGGCTAACATTGGGCACATGGTTACTGAACTTGGAGAATTGACTGCTGAACCTCTGAAATACCATGGCTCTTCCTGTGGTATATCATAGCTGCTTCACCTTTTTATAAGGGTTGCACTGAATTAGGTTGTTATCTGTTCTAAGACCTGTATTGATCTGGCACTCATAGTCATTTGTCACTTGTGGTCACTTTCTGAGTTGTCATCAGTTGCCACTCCCTCTACCACTGACATTTTGTTGAATTGACATCCACGCAAATGCATTATTTCAGTTTTGACTTTTATTATAGAGACAAATAGCCCCATTACATGTTTGGCAGTCCAAGGACTGCCAAAACCCTTGGTGGTGTTCGGACCGCTGCACTCCTGGTGGTCTGAATGCCAGATTACAACCCTGCCGATTGGACCATCAGGAAACCACTGCCGGGATCATGAATCCTGGCGAGGTTGTGGTAGTTGGAGTTGTAACCAGTTATGGCGACACTGAACTCAGTGTGGCTGATTACAACCTCAATATCTGTCATCATTTTCATGGCCGGGACCACTCCATGAAAAAAGGATGGTGCAAAGTCAGTGCTGAGGGCCACAGAAGGGTCCCTGCACTGCCCACACCTATGGCATAGGCAGGGCAGGAGACCCCCTGCCCAGCACCGTTGAAATGTGCATTGTCTGCTTTGCAGACAGTGCGCATTCTGAGGATCCTGGTCGGCCCCCTTTGTGCTATGGTATAGGACTTGGCTCCCTTAAGGGTGCATAGTCTTACACTGTAGCACTGATCCTGCCGGACTGACCGGTGGGAACACTCTATTACAATGCTCCCACCAGGCAGCCCGGCAGGAACATTGTAGTAGGGTGGACACCACAAATATAATGGTGGCGTCCTCCCCTCGGCTTTGGCGTTTCCATGGTGGGTCCACCAATGTCGTAATGAGGTCCAAAGTTATATACATTTAGATGTTCCAGGGGGTAGAAAATGTATGTGTTTCCAAGTTATCGCATCATGGAAATCAAATAGAAAGTACTGCTCAGTGAAACATTTTCAGTGCAGATGCTATGTCTCAATGTTTTTATAGATGAGTTATAGCAAGTATGCCTCCGTTCAAAGATGTTTCACCATTTTTTTCAGACTAAAGATGCCTTTCTGAAAATATCAGAAGACCTTCGCGAAGACGATTACTTCAATTTTGTAATATTTAGCAGTGACATTACTGTTTGGAAAGAGTCCTTGGTCAAGGCCACTTCTCAAAATGTGAAGGACGCCAAAGCCTATATTTCAAAGCTTACTGTCAATGGAGGTAAGGATAAGTGCTGTGTATGTAGCTGAGTTCTTACTTTTCTGACTAAAGATGTATTTCTGAAAATATCAGAAGACCTTCACGAAGACGATTACTTCAATTTTGTAATATTTAGCAGTGACATTACTGTTTGAAAAGAGTCATTGGTCAAGGCCACTTCTCGAAATTTGAAGAATGCCAAAGCCTATATTTCAAAGCTTACTGTCAATGTAGGTAACGAGAAGTGGTGTGCATATGGCTCAGTTCTTACGAGAAAATATATGCTTTATATATGGAAGGATAGCAAGCAGTCACTTTTTTGGAAGATGAAATTCACATTTGATTTAAAGTCACCATGGTGGTGCAATAGCACTAATCCCTTCCTGAGTCCACATAACAACTTGATGGTGTATTGCAGATTATGAGATTTAGGGACCTAGGGCACAAAAATAACGTACACTTTTGTGTAGGTTTGCTATTTTTTGGTATTCACAAACTACAGGGCCGATTCACAAAGGTAAAATACACTTTTGAGTAAGTTTACAATT
This sequence comes from Pleurodeles waltl, assembly GCF_031143425.1. Lineage (NCBI taxonomy): Eukaryota > Metazoa > Chordata > Amphibia > Caudata > Salamandridae > Pleurodeles > Pleurodeles waltl. Next base: position 122,527,082 of record NC_090448.1, on the reverse strand, counting down.
TTGTGCCATTCGCAAAGGAATTTTACAAGTAGTATCTTTACGACTGCCTATCTTTTTATGTGCAGAGTCTCTGCCATGAGTACTGAGGCTTGGAAGTTGTAAAGATACTACTTGTAATATTCCTTTGTAAATTGCAAAAAATCGTACACTTTTCACAAAACTGTAAGTTTACCTTTGAGAATCAGACCTTACAAGTCTAAATTTGCAAATAATAATTTTATGACTGCTAGACTACACAATAAAAAGATAGGCTCATCCAATTTTTTATGTGTGAATTTCTCTGTTCTAACCAATAGTAACATTAAATTTGGAGTTTGGGAATACCAAAAAAATAGTAAACTTACAAAACGCGTTTGTTTACTTTTGTGTATCAGGCCCTAGGTTTTCATTTAAAGTGATGGCATAAGTGTTTTATAGATATTTCACATGTCCCTGTTTGCTTGTAAGGCTATAGAATGGGTATTGGCAGTATTAGTTACAGGAAGATGCCCAAAACCTCAGCGACAGGGAAGAAAACTAAATGCCAAATTGTCGGAATATAAATATATATGTGCTCAAAACAGGGCACTATGAAGATAAATCCACTTGTAGGTGTGGGTGCCACCAGACATTGCAACCAAGATATATTTAGGACTGTAAGTTGTATGGTGATGGATCCAATGATGACAGACTCCTACTGATGAGACAAAGGCATGGCTCCTACTCAGAGGGGGTAAAGGGAATATCCTCAAGTTCCAGAGGGAGTAGACTAAAGGCTGTCTCTCCAGTAAACTATGGATTCAGAGGCCTAGGCATTAGCTACTAACCACTGGGTTAGTGAACATGGAGCAGGCTGAAGAGAAGCTGAGATTTATCAGTGATCACAGTCACTTATTTTCTTTAAAATGTCTTTAATTCTTTTGTGTGCCAGAACAGTTGTTGCTCTTGTATTGGATCCATATGGGCTTGAATATAAATTTGGATCCTGGGCTGGCTGTCTACTCGAGTCATTCTAAACATGTCTGACTCATATGGGCATTGTGCTTGTCCTCTAGGTCAGGTCAGCTTTTCTCTTCACCTTGAAGTCCAGTAGATCATTTTCCAGGCATATTTCTGTAGAGTATCAGAGGGTACCAGAGCCAGTTCAACAATGGGACCACATTCAAAAGGTGTTCCATGTTCAAAAATAATATTCCCAGCCAACTTAGGCTGTATGGCCACACTGGATTTCTACAGTGGAGGTAGCACCTTCTTTAGCATAGACAATTGGTAAATTGACATACTTGTCATATGGATGACATGCTTTGGAACCAAAGGCTCTGGATAGACAAAGAACATACTTCTCCTTTCTGCAGAACTCGTCAGTATTATAAGAACACTTTCAGGTAATATTGAAGTATCCAATCTACGTGAGAATGAAAAACAACTTATGTTTCTCACAAATTATCAAAGTTCCTCCCTACATTTTATCATAGTAATAAAATGCACAGCTTCCAAGGCACAAACACAGTCCAGTTAAATTGGTGGTCAGATTCTTTGAACTTGAATGCAACAGATCCCGCAGCTAACAACTTAGATTTGGTAAACACCAGCAGTAAATGTCAGCAGTAAACTTTGAGCAGTGGCGTAACAAAACTGGAGGGAACATGGAAGGGTCCCGTCCTCCAGACTCACTCAGGCCAGGTTCTGTGCTGAGAGGGGAGCTTGGGGGGGGCTGTAGGGGAATTTGCCATGCCACTGACTTTTATATTATTGCTATCCTGCAAATTTCTACTGGCCATCAGTTGTTCATACTGTCAAACACACTACTATCTTCCATTGACGTGTTATACCATTATTCCTTTTCAGCAACAAATATCAATGAAGCACTGCTCATGGCAACAAAATTACTCAATGACAAACTTTCTAATGAACAGCAGATGGGAAGACGTTTTTCCTTGATTATATTCTTGACAGATGGTGACCCTACTTATGGTAAGTTCTTTTCTACTATATTATAAACTATTAATATTTAAGTACTGTTTTGCACCTAAAGGTTAAACTAGACCTACTGCTATTCCTCCATATTTGTGTCTTCAATCGTATAACACAAACTGACTTGACATACATTTGTTTGGGAGCAATTATCAGCTATGCCTAAATAGGTTAAAAATTAACTTTGACTGTAAAACCTTGGACTTGTGACATTCATAACCAGAGGCCACCATTAGAAACCCTGCCTACAAAGTGCAGAAAACCAAATTGTAAAGCACATTTTCTCCCCATGCCAGTGACAGGAAAAGGCTTGTCATTCAGTGTTCCCTGAAGTCCAACCTATCTCTAGCTAACACATATGTTTTGCATATTTGTATTGTCATTTTGCTGTCTTATTTCTGAGAGTCCATCTCAGTGATGATCACAAGCACTGTAATATACAAAAACAACCAGAAGAAAACACAATGCAATATTTTTTCCAGGACAATATCTAATATTCAGACTTCTAATATGTCTACAATATCGATAAGAACCATTAATTCCAACCTTAATACACTATTCGAATCATAAATACATGTTGTTCATGAGTCATTCATCATTATATGGTACCAGTCATCAATCATAATTGACTATCTCAAGCTCTACTTGCTTTTTTTCAGACAAGAATATAGATGATCAGGCTTCGATGTATGTTTGAGCTTGTTCTAGAACATGTCATTCAAATTTTTTCGACAACCTGTCTAATTATTGTAAGGCGTGGTAAATCTAGACTAGACCTTAGCTTAATTTGTCATTCATGAATTCACAAAATAGACAATGAAGTTAAAAACTATTCGGAGGCAATATCTTGGTTTTCATTGGCATTGCTAGAAATTATCCAATGTTGTAAATCTTGTATTAGAGTGGTGAGAACCTCCACTGAGATTAGACACGTTCAGTATCTGGCTGTTTACTGAAGAGGGCTTCAATGCAGATTCAAGGACAGGTTAGTTTAGATTCTTGCCTGGACCTTCATCTACTATATGTGTTGAAGTAAAGCATGTGGCAGGATTTTATTGAAGGAGGTCTTACCCTTGCCCCACAATGTCTGAGGGAGAGGTGAAGCAACATGCTTGATCTGTGAGGACATCCTTGACTTATTGTGCCATCCACTGCTGGAACAAATGAAAATAATACTTCAGGCCTACCATTGTTGCCTGACTGCTGCAGTTTAAACCTGCATTGCAACTGGTCAAAATAACCTTGTGACATGGAAAAGGCCTTCCTTTTAAAAAATAAAGTCACCTCTAAGTATGCCTAGTCACCCAAAAACTATGTTGCATTATATTTAAAAGTGGATCATAGACATTTAAAGTTGTTGTGTCCCTACAGTGACAAGCAGAGAAAGCTATTTTTACTGTGTAAGCCTCTGTCAATCTTATGAAGAAAATTAGAGCGCAAATTATTGAAATCATTTTGCTATTTTGGGGTTGGGCAAGCTATAGAAATGGCTCAACAAATATTTTTTATTATTTATTAAAATTCCAATTCATTGGTGAAGTTGGAATTTTAATAACTGTTTTTTAGAAGGTACCATGTACATACCTGAATCTCCTGAAAGCTGATTTGTATTACACTGTCAGCAGCAACCTCTGCATGACCCTAGGGAGGTATGACCATTGCTCCTAGAGCAAGACAATGGCATAGACTGGGGACAAGATGAGCTGGGTGTGGGGCATATGATCCCTACCAGTTAAGAGAAGGCAGCTGGGGAGATTACACAAAATTACCTTAAAAGGAGCAGAGGTGACACCTGCCCATTCCTAGGTTAGTGTAAGGAGAAACCTGGAACACATCTCCGGACACATGGTAGTCACCTAGTCCCAGAATCACTTTGGTGTAGCTTTGCAGGAGGTGACTGACTACTCATTTCCTCATTTCCTTAACACACCTCGGACTGGCACACAAGCTCCCTCCAAGGGCAGAAGGCCTGTGCTAGCTTGGATTTAGAGCATTCTAGGCCAATTTGCAGTAAAGCAATCAGAATGTGCTGAAAACATAGGTAAAGTTCCCCCTGGAACTTTTTCCTTATTGATTAGGGAGTGTCAAAGAGCCATCACCACACAGTGGCTACTCAACTGTACAAAAGTGGACCTCATATTGAGTTTCTCATAACGCTTCCTGGATCTGCCGGAGAACAGAAGGACTGCCCCTGCTGTGTGAGACCTTTAAAGAGACCTGAAGGGATGGACCTGCTCCAATTTGTAACCAGGACAAAGAAGTAGACTTCGAGGGTCACTTGTCTGACCTCCTTTGTGGCTACTGGTGCAGAAGAAGCTGCAAGAGGTCTCTTTCCTGAAGTGCCCAAATGTCCAACAGCAACTGGAACTGGACTGGACCTGCTGGTGGCCTCTGTATCAGGAGTCCTGTCTCCTAGGTGCTGCCCTTGACCTCCTGGGATCCTTAGAAATTAGCCAGAGGAGGTGCTCTAGGCACTCCGAAAAGATGGTACTGAGATCATTTGGGTTTTCAAGACCTCCAGAGTGTCAGTGGGACCTTAAGTCTGAGTTTAACACGGCATTGTTGGATACAGCTTCAGGATTGCCCTACTGGAGTATGTTGTGGCTTATAACAAAATCTAAGTCTGAAGGTAAAAATCTTGGCTAGGCAAAGGAGTGAAAATTAGCTGTGCAACACAAGGATTTCATCGGACATGAAATTTGAACTTCTCCCACTCAGAGTTTTTTTGCCATAGCAAAGTACTTTAGTGGGATGTCACCCAGTGGCTATCCAGATTCGATAGAACTGTGGTGGCTGCAGCTTGCAGCAATATCCCACTGTAGGATTTTGACTTCTAATTCAGACACAATGAGTCAAATCTCTCAACCATATCTTTAAGGCCACCCAAAGCTACTTTACATGGCTTTGAATGGTCTCATAGATATAGAGTGAGGCAAGGCAATGCAAATCGCTACGCTGCTTTACTCTGTACCAGGGATGCATTCAGTGAGTGTTGCGGTGTGTTTTCCCATGCAACACCCATGGATTTTGATGGATCCATCCCCAGATTTACAAGAGCCTGTAAACCAAGGAATGAACCAACAAGGAGAATTATGTTTATTTTGCCTCATTTATTGCACTTTCTATGTGTGAAGCATTCTGCAGCACACATAGAAAGAGGAAAAAGCCTCCCAGGATTGTTTTTGTGCAGAAAGGTGCCACTCCCTGCAGACAGATAATCCTGCCTACAACGCAGACATCGGTGCACCAAGTGTAAGGGTGCCTGCCTTACCTTACCTTACCCCTGTGCTGGTGCCTAAATGGCACCAGCACAGGAGTAAAAGACAGGAATGCGGCATATGCCATAGATAGGGTGCATCCCTACCCTTCCATTTTGACACAGGGCAGCTCAGCAAGGTGTGACTTGCTGCGCTGCTGTGTGCCAAATCCCCATTTTAAAGTAAAGTTATCTGCAAATTCATCTTTGGAACTAAAAGTACTTCCAAAAGGCTTAAACTACCTTATCTTTACATATAAGTCACCCTGAAGGTGTGCCCTAAGTGCCCCTAGGGCTGGGTGCTATGTAACTATAAGCAAGTACCTTATAAAAATTGGTTTATTAGCCCTGGTGAGGAAAAATAGCCAAAATCGTTTTATCCCCACTGTAGGAATGGGCTTCTTAGGCTAACATGGGTGGACTTTTTTTAATTCATAAAGTCTCCAAAGGAGATACATATGTCAAGTTTGTCATAAATGCAACAACTTGCCATTGTTGAATTTAATATAACTAGTTCAGCGAAAGAGTTTAATAACTCTACCTGAAAGTTGCCAATATCAGCTCTGTAGTGCCCTTCTCTGACTGGACAGCCTCTGGGAGCCTGGTCAGGCTGCCTTGATGAGGTGTGAAGGGTCCTGGGCTGAGAACAAAGGAAGTGCCTTGGGTAGGAGATCTTCCTCAGCAGATGGTGAAACAGGATGAGGGGTGAGCAGCCAAACTCGTCTTCAAAGGAGGGAAAGACATTTGGAGCAAACTCAGGACCTCTCCCATTTCCTGCAAAGTCAGACAACCAGATGTCCCCTTGATTAGGTTAAGAGAGGGCAGGAGAGGGGTGTGTTAAGGATTTTTAGCCACAACAGTAGGTGGACTGCCCTGCTGGCACCCTGACTTGCACCTGGACACTGCATTCTGAAGGACTGCACCAGCTGCACACTTAGGCTTCACCATGAAAGGGGCTTTGCCTGTTTTCAACTGGTTCAAGAAGAGACTCCCTGCTTGCTACAGGTGAAAAACAGCAAACCAGATTCCCCGGCATCAAAATATGAAGGAACTGATCAGCTGACCAGTGGCTAGTGGTCATTTTTGGATTTGAACCAGGTACATTCTGGGAGTTGGAGTCCTAACCCTCAAGGAGCAACTCAGAGCTTCTGGAGCCTTGGGGTGAGCTGTGGATTCCCAAAGGACCTCCAAAGACATTCTGGAAGAAGAACCATAAGTTTGGAGAAGTTTTGGGACTGACCGGCTGTAGTGAGTCAAGCCGGCAGTAGTAAGTCCTGCAAGATGCATGGCTAACTACTGATTCTGTAGTATAATCCCATTGAATATAATGGAGGCCGGGACTTAAAATTCCTGTAGGAAATTGTGCTAAAACAATTAAAGTACATTTTTTAAAATTGTTAAAAATATAAATGCATGTAATTTCATGTTTTAAATAGAAATAAAGCATATACATTTGATTTTAACCTATGTATTAACCTTTTTAAATTAAAGATTGATGTAACATTAATCTGTGTTAAAATATAATTTCATTGATATTAATTCATACATCACTTTTAATAATAGTTAATATATTAATTTTAGGTGGGATTATTTCTAAATATTAGAAATATATATCATTTAAATGAATACACATAAATTAAATAAATGTTTAGTTCAAAGTAGAGTTAACAGTGCTGCATTTTTATTTTGTACATTTGAAATAAATACATACAATACATTTTACAGTTAAATAAACATGTGTACTTTTCCATATACCTTACTATGGGGAAGGTTTATTAAACTTGAAAAATTAGTAAGAAGAATTTTATGTAAATGGTGATGTAAACTATTAAGATACAGACACACATATATATGTAAGAATGTAATCCATATCAGGGCATTGTCTTTTATTCTGATTTGGTGTAGTCACTTTATGAGTGTGTGGTGGGAGACAGTGTTGAAAGCTGTGGAGAGGTCGAAGAGGATGAGGGTGGCAGATTCTCCTCTGTCCAGTAGGGAGCAGATGTCGTCTTTTTGATGATCAGGGCCGTCTCGGTGCTGTGGTTGGCTCTGAGTCCTGATTGGAAGGGGTCTAGCAGGTTGTTTCTCTCCAGGTGTTCAGTGAGTTGGAGGTTGGTGGCTTTCTCCAGTACTTTGGAAAGAAAATGGGAGCCGTGAGATGGAGCGGTAGTTCTGGAGGTTGCTAGGGTCTGCAGAGGATTTCTTGAGGAGGGGTCTGACCTCTGAGTGGTTCCAGGTGTGAGGAAGGTGGCTTGTGGTGATGGGGCATTGAGGATAGTGGTGAGCTGGTGGCTGATCTCCTCACTTTGTAGGTTGAGGAGTTGGGGTGCTCCTGAATGGATGGAGTTCATGAGGGCCATAGTTTTTGGTATGCTGAGCAATTCCCATATATATATATATATATGCCTAGACTGGCGGTCGCTACTAGGTAGTTATAGTTAGAACCTAGTTTCTTTAGAAAAATAGTTTTTTGTTTTACCTGTATCTTTGGCGCTGGTTGATGAATCTTCACAAAATTTTCCCTCAAAACATTTCCACTCACTTCAGCTGCTGTGTGGAAAATTTTGGGGTGAACCATCAAGTCGGGCTGAGAAAAAGGGGGCTCCCAAAACACATTTTTCCCATTCATTTTTCCATAGGGATTTTGAACAGCAATAGCGCCCAAATAACTGGAAAGAATTACACCAACTTTGACAGGAAGGTAGCTCTCTGTTCAGAAAGAGCCCTCTTTGTTATTTGGTGTAAAACCAATCAGTAATTTTTGAGAAGTGAAAGAAAATCCAAATGTGTATATATAAGGATGTGAAGGATTTATGACCCCTACCGATCTGGTACTGAGATTTGATTGGCTGCCACCACTTCCACAAGAAAGTGTTGGCAGCCATGTTGAGACTCAGCTTCAGCTGAGTCCCTAAAAAAAGGTTAAAAATAAAGGAAAGGGGCCAGGGTATGGACACCCTGAGCCCTCAGCTCTGGTGGTGGTGTTCTACAGGGATAACCCCGGGGCTAAAAATCACTTTTCAAAAATGTTTTGCCACAAATTCATGATGGGGTTGTGAATCCGGGCAAATGTTTTTTAAAATAAAACAAGCGCAGGCTCCCCGGTGCCATAATGAAATTAAATGTGTGAGGGGCGTGCCCTAAGGTAACTGTAACTCTGGCCCTCGCCATGTACTGCTAATTGCTGCACAAATTACAGCACTCATTATATCTTTGATAACAACATTGATAATATCAATTTAATATTTGCTGTAAACTTTTTGTCCAACAAACTGTGCATGGCGGGGGTGTGAGTTATAGTTACCGTAGGGCACGAGTTATAGTTACTTGAGATAACTCTACTATAACTGCTAAATTTCTATGGTTTGGTACATTTAAAATGAGACTCTAACTGTAACGTCCCTGTAACCTTTGGCTTTTTAGTGTGTATGTATATATATATATATATATATATATATATATATATATACACACACACACACACACACACACACATAATGGAGAACAAAATAGAAAAGTGAACAAAATAGAAAAGTTACAGTATTAACAAAATAATTTAAATGTATTTAAAAAGCATTAATTTTGAATACATAAGCCAATTCAGATGATTTTTCAGAAGTTTAAAAACATACAACTGTTCAAAGTGTTAATTGATAACAGGACCCCTCACAATCCGGATTCAGACGAAACCACAGCACTGAGACTGCCCTCCTCGCCGCCACAGATGACATCAGACATCAAATGGACAACGGCGAAACCTCAGCCCTCATCCTCCTCGACCTATCAGCCGCTTTTGACACCGTCTGCCACCGCACCCTACTGACCCGCCTCCAAGAAGCCGGCATCCAAGATAAAGCCCTCCACTGGATCTCATCCTTCCTCTCCGACAGAACGCAGAGAGTCCGTCTCTCCCCTTTCCGCTCCAAAGCCACCAACCTCATCTGCGGCGTCCCCCAAGGATCCTCCCTCAGTCCCACGTTGTTCAACGTCTACATGGCCCCCCTCGCTCAACTGGCCCGCCAACACCACCTCAGCATCATCTCCTACGCCGACGATACCCAGCTCATCCTCTCCCTGACCAAAGACCCGCTCACCGCCAAAACAAACCTCCACGAGGGACTAAAATCCATCGCCGATTGGATGAACAACAGCCGCCTGAAACTCAACTCCGACAAGACGGAAGTCCTCATCCTCGGACGCACTCCCTCGGCCTGGAACGACTCATGGTGGCCCTCCGTCCTCGGACTCCCACCCACCCCTGCCAGCCACGCAAGAAACCTCGGCTTCATCCTGGACTCCGCCCTCACCATGTCCAAACAGGTCAGCGCCGTCTCCTCCTCCTGTTTCAACACCCTTCGAATGCTCCGCAGAATCTTCAAGTGGATTCCAACAGAAACCAGAAAGACGGTGACCCAGGCCCTCGTCAGCAGCAGACTTGACTACGGCAACGCACTCTACACAGGCATACCAACCAAAGACATCAAACGCCTCCAACGTATCCAAAATGCCTCCGCCCGACTGATCCTCAACATACCTCGCCGAAGTCACATCTCCCCTCACCTAAAGGAACTCCACTGGCTCCCGGTAGACAAGAGGATAACCTTCAAACTCCTGACCCACGCTCACAAGGCACTTCACAACACCGGACCCTCCTACCTCAACACCAGACTCAACTTCTACACGCCAACACGTCAACTCCGATCCGCCAACCTCGCCCTCGCCATCGTACCCCGAATCCAGCGCAAGACATCCGGCGGCAGATCCTTCTCCTTCCTCGCCGCCAAGACCTGGAACTCTCTCCCCACATCTCTTCGCCAGACCCAGGACCTCCTCACATTCAGAAGGCTCCTCAAGACCTGGCTCTTCGACCGCTAATCCAGCAGCGCCCCCCCCCCCAGCGCCTCGAAACCCTGACGGGTACATAGCGCGCTTTATAAATACCATGATTGATTGATTGATTGATTGATAAAGCTCTTTTCTGAACTACCCTATGCTTTCATTATGTATGTCATTTGTACTCTGTACCACTTTTCTCTCCTTCTGATGCTCCCATACATAAATACTCACAGCCTTGCACAGTCCTCTGAGTGTGCTGTATGGGGGCAGTGTTTGCTGGTTTGTGTTCACTAGTGCCTCAGGAGACCATACTTTTATAATGGAATTTGCATTTTCACTCAACATATCCTGTTATAATAGATATAATTTATATGCACCAGATTTTCGCTACCTTTTTCTTTTTATTAGGATCCTGCAAGACTCATGTGAGATCATAAAAATACTTTACAGAAAGAATTTTCATTTTCCTTTATTACAATATTTACATCGTACAATCCCCACCCGGGCCGGCTTTAGGGCGGTGCGACCGTTGCGGCTGCATCAGGTACTGACCTGGATGTGGGGGCGCTGACCTCAGGGGGGTGCTGTATTTAGCAATTACTCATGAAACTTGTAATTTAACCTGCTGAAAAGTTCCTTGTACGTCCAGACTTCAGGAAGCTATTAAAGTGTCATGGTAACTTATGTGGTTAATGTTTTTGCTAGAGAGAGAGAGATCGGCATTTTTTCCAGTGGCTATGTAGAGACGAGGGTTACTTTTGCCGGCAGTGAAGGAATCCGGGGAGGTGTTCATGGGGCGCAGGGGTGCCAAAAAAGATTGCTGCACCGGGCGCCACCAGTGCTATAGCCAGCCCTGATCCCCACTACTAGACTAAGGGGAGAGACTGACCTCTCCCTTGAGACCTTGCATGAAGATAACCAGTGTGTAGGGTGTAAAAGGACACTGCCTCAGCAGTATGCATAGTGTGGTGGGGAAGTTACTGACTGCACAGGTGAGACATCTCTATTGCATAGAAAGAAAAAACAAACTGCACCCATTTTTCACCAGCCTTTTCATGACGGTGCTACTGCCATGAATTTGTGGAGGAGAACGAGGTCGTAATACCCAGGGCAGCACTGCCTTGGTGGATTAGGGCCCTCACAACCGCCAGACTGCTGGTATTTCTGATCCTGGCAGTGCTGACGGTCCCACTACGGCCCATCCACCACAGTTAAAACTTGGCGGTCGGTGCAACCACCATCCGCGAACATGGTGGTTATGAGACTGCCAGGTTCTTAATGACCTCCCCCCAAGTGTCTGTAGAACACAATATGTGCATACTACCATAGAGATACATGTACATGCAGCTCCATATTTACAGTCTCTGAATATGGAACTGGCATGTTTAATGAATAGTACAATACTATTATAACATAAAGTATTAAGTAAAGAAATCAAAAATAACTCTAAAATGTTTATTACAACAAACAATTTAATAACGCAGAACTGCATCAACTATATTAGCAAATTGTATGAACAACTATTAAACAAACAACTGTATAATTTATAAAAATTTTAACACTCATGAGCAGGTTCCATTGTCTCCCTCTTTTTGCTTTATTTGCGTACTGGCTTTTGATTCAGGTAACACTTCTTTTCTAGTCTTATAGCCACCTTAGCTTTCCAAAGAGTGTTTAGTTTCAAGTATAGATCAGTAGGCTAGGTGACAAGAAAGTTTCAGCAAAGTACCATGTCTATAAATTACAGTTGACAAAGCCTAGCTCGGGCAGAGTTAGCTTGTGTTGCTGAACGGCACACCTATCCAATCACTGCCACATCCTTCCAACATGAAAGCACTATGGTTCAAGACAGAGTTATTGCTCAACAGCACAATAATCCTGCTTCGCTTAACAAGGCTCTTCTTTGCTGCTTATATAAGAAGATACTTATTTTCTCAGAGACAAGTTTCCATTTTCCTCCACAAAAAGACCAAATACTCCGAAATTGAAAGGTTACATACTGGTCAATATTCAATAATGGTGATGCATCAGTATATTTTTCAAACCTTGCTACATTTTTTCACCCAGAATCACATATTTACATCTAATGCACCAGTAACATTTTTCTTGAAAAATTCCACACTCTAACCCAGAGCACTTTTTTATCACAAACAAAATATAAAATTCCATCAAACCTCATTTCATTCAGGTTCTTCAAGGTCTTCTTGAGATAACCTTGCTAGTGCTCACCACAGCTTTTAACTCTAAAAATAGCAATCTCACCACTCAAACATTTCATAGGGGTAAAATATATGTGCAATGAGGTTCATAACAATAGATGAGCTTGTGTTATTGCATTCTCTGTTTTATAATTTGAGATACATTACTTTGTTTACTTAGAAGTTCTGTTGGAAGATGGGTCATTAGTTGTGTGGCCTGCACAAGTAATGGGTCCACACACGACCACCAGTGGGAACCAAACACCCCATTGTAGCACATGACTCTCATAGGGTATTGTTGCAGGGCAGTCCAAGGCTTATTCAAGTGAGATGGTGTGGGCTAGTAATCCCCATTCATGAGCACAAAAGTCTGACACTCAAAAAATGATTGTCCAGTCTGTGCTTTTTCTTTTGATAAAGCAAAAGCACATCTATTGCGTACACACACACACACACACACACACTACTCAGTACTATGCAACAATTTACAAATATACACAAATTGATGGAATTACTCTTGGATGACATTGTGTAATCATTCTTGTCTCCCCCAAGGGGAAATAAAATCCATCAAGCCACATGGCAAAATATTTCCTGGTATCCCAATGCAATATTTGACTGCATGTTTGAGTGAGAACACCTAAATCTAGTAATAAAGTACATCTACTTTGATAAGAGGTGGCTGTCAGTCTCATTATACAAATCAGTCTCAACAAGGAGCATGTAGAGGCATGTTGGAATAATTTAAATTACTTTTAGATTATTCCCCAGTTACCCTTGATTAAACTGGTGTAATACCATCCTACACCCCCAGAGAACACAGTCCCACAGGCAAAAAAACAAACAAAAGTTCCAAGAAGCTTGTACTACACATTGTGTTGGCACCCTTAGGGGGTTACAATTCTTTTGTCCCAGCCAACCTAGGGTGGGGACACAAACTGTGCATTTGGGGGAGGCTGCACTGCTCCTGCAGCTCCACCTGTCCATTGGCTCTTGATTGGTGGTCGCCCCGTGTTCCTGGGGTCACTAGGAGCTGAGCAACAAGCTAGAAAAGACATTGGGCCTTGCAAGGCCTTATGGGGTATATGCATGAATAATGAGCGTCTCTCCTGCTGTGCCGGGTAGAGACACATTTCCTCCTGAGTTTGATCAATACAGCAGGGGGTGCCCATTCCCACCTGGACACCCCCGTATCAGCTAAGGTTTTTCTCCTTGGGGGCCAGCGCAGAGAGCGCACCCCTGGCCACACCCGCCGGCTCCCCGCATGGCCAGCACCTCCAGGTGCTGCCACAGGAGCCGGTCCCTCATTTGGAGACATGAGCAGCTATGACGGCCGGATGGGCCGTCGGGGGTAGTGCGACAGTACTCCACTCTCCTCTCTACATTGTCGGGGTCCCAGGATGGGCCCCGGGACCCCGGAACAATCTACATAGGGAGCACAACATTGTCCCCTGCTAGTCTTCAGTCGCTGGCCCCTCCTTTAGCGTCCCTGACTTTTCTTCTTGGTGGGGCCCCGGGATGGCGCCCAGGGCCCCCTTCTGGCATTTGTGCGCAGAGCGCAACGGTGCTTCCCGAGTTCTCTTTTTCTGTGGATCCCCGGGCTTTAGTTCGGGCCCTGGGGCCCAGACCCCTCAGCTCATCTTCACGGGGCTGCAACTGCGGCCCCTGATTTACTTCTTTTTGGAGGCTGCCCCCGGGCCCTGGTCCAGCCCAGGGGTATTGACTAGAGCAGTGGCAGAGCCCCACACTCTTTGCCGCTCGCCCTGAATTAGGTCAGAGGTTGCAGACCTTCTCCATTGGATATCTCGGGCCCCCAAGGGCCGGTTTTGATGATCTTGGTATTATTTCGCTCCTGGTGGCGAGCCCTTTCTACCAGGAGCGCTTTCTAAAAGCCTAGAAGGTTTTCAAATGGTAGGGAGCCAGTCTCACTGACTCCCTGCGCCAGCCTTTCCTCTGGGTGCCTTCTTTTCTTCCGGGCAGCACGCTCTGCTTGCACCAGCCTAGTCTTTTCCCAAACTAGCCTTCAGGGAGGGTACAGGGGCCAGCTTACCTGGCCCTGGGATGCACCTCACTGGACCTGAAGACCTTCAGGGGCAGAGTCCCTGCCCTAGGGGGCAGTCAGGGGGTTCTTTCCTTGACACCTGTCTTCAGTCCAAGTGTCCTGCAGTGAAGCCCAGCCAAGAGAGAGAGCTCTTCCCTGTGCAGGACCTTTTAAGTGGGGGCGGAAGTGTCCAGCAGGCCTGCACCTATGTCCTATCCATATGTGTCACATCACTTCCTTGCCCGCTCCCCTTCCTCCTGCACAGTCTTCTGGGATAGCTCAAAATGGTGTAGTCAAGGAGCTAGGGCCACATGCGATCTGAAACTCATCTCCTCCTCCCTGACTTTCCTTCCAGGGCCTCTCCGCCCATTTCCTGGCATGGGCTGACAGCTGGCTGATTGATGCAAGGGCTTGCTCAGAGAACTGGATAGTGCAGTAATTGACCCTAATCCTGAGCTCAGTCAGAGAAAGATGATATTCCTGGATGATCCGTTAGTAGTACAACTATGCTTTTGTAAGCTACTGCATCATTGTTTTCATACAGGTTACAGTGTACACTGGTGTGACTCTGGTCTCGGTGGTCCCTAGGGGACCTCAGTTACTCCCTAAGCCACCCTTTTACCATTGACATTTAAAGGAGTGTCCCTACAGTGAGAAGACAGTAAGCACACCAATGTTGACATTTAATGGAGTGTCCCTGCAGTAAAAAGACAGTTAGCACACTGACTATCCCTCACATGTGAACACCCATCTCATGAGGCCTACTCCAGGTCACCACTCACTCTGCATAGGTCCTTCTGCACCAGGCTACCTAAGCGCAATTCCTGGGCTGCGCACACTAGGAATCCTCCCTGCGCAGCCCTCACACGTGTGCACATGCGTGTGCGCACATGATCACAGTAACCAGTCAGTGGCCTCCTACTCTTGCTGCGCCACAGCAGCTTTTCCTTAGAAAGGCAGCACAGGCAGGAAACGCGCATTGTCAATTTTACCATGAGTTTACTGTGGGTGAGTCCCCGACTAGGAGACTCCCCAACAGTAGTCAAAAAACAGGTGATCAAAAAGGGAAAAATGGTCAGAACCAGATGGTCAGAACTGTCCTCTCACACGTACCTACAGTTTGTACATTTAGGGCCAGATGTATGTAGCTTTTTTCTTGTCGCAAACCGCCTGAATCATAGAATCAGGCTGTTTGTGACACGAAAAAGTCATTTTGCTATGCACAAACCCTATTTTGTGATTCAATAATCTATTTACCAAATCGCAAAATAGATTTCCGATTTGCTATTTGGAAGAGGCATGCTGAGGGCGTCCCGTCTAAATAGTGAGTCGCGGGGGGGTATGATTGTTTTGTGACCCCAATTGCGGTTGCAAAATGAATGCAGTTACCACCAATTTAAATTTCAAATGCATCCCATTTTCCTTTGAGGAAAATAGGCTCCATTTTTTTTTAAACCTGTTTATTTAAAGAGCAGTTACAGGCATGGCATCTACTGTTCCCAGCAGACCATCATCCCTGTGAGTGCAGCCATTCCCAATAGGGTAGCAAATTGCGACCTATCACATGAATATTGATGAGGTAGGTAATTTACAACCCTTTTTAGAATCACAAATAGTGTGAGTTACGCTGTTGTGCATTTGGTTTTTCAACTCGCAATTTGCAACTTGCAAATGAGTTGCAAAACTCATGGTTGTACATCTGGCCCTTAATTCTTTAACACAATCTGCAAACATTGCTCATATCTTTCTACATTCTAATCTGTACCTCTCCAAAGCAATATTAGCACATCTACACCTTCCCAAACAACTTTTCACAGTTTAAACATAGTAAACAAAACGTTTACCAACATTAATACACTTGATGACACTTCACAAAACGGTTTATGAAATATGTTACTAAATACCTAAACTTGGAATTCTTTCTTAAATGCAAATGACCACACCTGTCTCTCTCATCTCCACATTGATTCAGTTCTGCTGAGCACAATTTAAAGAGACTTCCTTCTCCTTCAAAGCACCAAGCTATTTCTGTTTCTGCACCCAACCACATCACAGCATTTATTCAACCAACTGCCCATTTCACTCTCCCAAGGACAATAAAGTTATGCAATACAGTGTAGTGAAGGACTGGCCTCAACTCTGAGAACTCTCTCTTGGATGTAGGGCCTCTATCCTGAGACCTCTCTCAGATGATAGGTGTGCATAGTAGAGTGTGGAGAGGTACTGACCTCCATAATGAGACCTCTATCTGGGATGATGGGTGCATTTGGTAGGGTGAAGGGGGAGACTGACCCCATCCTTAGATCTCTCTCTTGGATGATGAGCACGTGTAGTAGGGTGTTTATATGGATTAGTCTCTCTGCTGAGACATCTTTGTTGAATGACAGATGTACAACTGTGGTGTGGAGAGAAATTAAGCTCTATCCAGAGAAGTTTCTCTTCAATGACAAGTACAGACTAAGGTATAGATAGACAGCGGGTCAGCTCAGACATCTCCAAAGAGTAACACGTGCAAAATAGGCTGTGGGTAGAGACTTCTCTTTCTTTATGATAATGAGTGTCATTAGTGGAGTATAATATAGAACATCCTCACTGTTGACAACTGTGTCTTGGAGAACCAGTGTACACATTTGAATGTAAGGACACATTTACCAATCTCTCAGACTTCTCCTTATGGGAACATGCATGTGGGTGTACACAGAGACAGACCTCTGCCCTGAAACGTCTCTCTAGAATAGCAAGCATATATAATAAGATATGCAAAAGAATTGCCATCTCCACCAGCTGATAGCAGTGTGTTGTATGCTATGAGGATGCATATGCCTCTGGCAGGCTAGGTAACAAAAGAGTCACTTGAAAGAAAATACATTTTCAAAAAGATATTCAGCAGGGAAATTAGAAACAACTAGTGTGTTACACCATTATAGGAATCTACACCTGCTCAAGCAGATAACAACCCTTCGTTTCTAAATAAAATACTTTTTTGCTGTTTAAGTAAGCAGATCATTTTGTCATCAAAAACAAGTAGAGCTACACAGAACATGCTTCTCAACGGGTACAAATGTTGCCATAGGCAAGAACAAACACATCAGTTGTACAGTTATTTATTTTCCTAGCTTTCCACACAGTTACTGTTCCCCCTTTCTTCCTCATGTGAACAATTTTTGTTTTACTCCTTCATACATTTTGTGATGTGGCACTGCTGTTTTTCAAAACCTCTGTTTTCTACCTAAAAAGACAAGAAAAACCAAATTTATATAGAGATCAATAGTTGATAACAGTGATGCATTACTATATACTCTAAAGCAACTTTTACATTTTTCACCTACAATCACAGTTATTTGAACTGTACCACTTTTCATATTCCTTTCTCTTGAATAATTCAACACCCTCAACCAGTACATTTTTTCACAACTAAATTATAGCATGCATTTAAACTTAGCTCCAAAACTGTTTATAAATTCCTCTAGACACAACTTTCCAAACAGTTAGCACAGTGTTTTACTCTAGAAATAGCACTATCTCCACTCAAACATCTCATAAGGATACCATATGTGCACAGTAAGAATCATAAAACACTAGACCTTGTATTAACAGATTGCAGATTCTTTGTTTTATCATTTAGAAACACTGCTTGTTTTATGTACAACTACATACAAAGTGAACATTTATTTTGCTAACACAGTGCCCAAATCTTGGTGATATCTCTCTGCATGCTGAACCCTACCTCTCAAAACCTATATTAAAAACATGCACCTCTACAAACAGCTTTTTACTGACTAAACCTTGCATAGAATAGGTTTATGAACATTTGTGCACTTACTGACACTTCTCAACAAAGTTAATAAACTATTTTTAATTGTCTGAACTTAAACCAACTTCTTAAATGCAGCTGAATACACAAGACTGTCTCTGTTACAAATTCAGTTATTTCCGTTGAGTACAACTCATAAAATTATGAGACTGAATTAAACATTACTAAGGCCTATTGAAGGAGTAGTGGTCTTCTGAGAGCCTCAATCACTCATGTTATATTCACTCTATGATAGACATGAATGCCCTTCTTCACATCTCGTCCAGCTGCATATCTGGCACCTCATCTCTTTCAGGACCCTTTTTTCCACTCTCTCCTGAATTCACTTCCTTGCATCTCTTTCACTTTATTATCTTCCAAACACATGTTACTCACTCACTTGTAACCACTGGATTTTCTTTTATATTCATCTTTTTAATATTTTGAAGGCTGTATACTGCTGTCATACACATTTCAGAATCACATTTGTGACTGAAAACATAACCATTGCTCTGTGTGCTCAGGAGAGAGGCCAAGGATTGAATGACCAGGTATTCTGAACACAGTTATGACCCACTGACAGCCACTGTGAGAAACATGCACTGCTTTCAGCTTCAATTCAATAGCACTCAATTGTGGCTCATTATACTTAAATTTAGTTCAAACTATGCACTATAAAAGAGTAGCAGGCTAAGCTGAAAAAAATACCGAAACACAATATCCTAGAAATAGACATTATTTGGAAATCCAAGAATAAATAAAACATCAATGAAAAATAGAAACTAATCAGCTGGCGTGGCTTATATTAACATTATTTTATAATCATTGTTTAGAAATTTGATCAGTATTACTAATAGATCTGAGACCCGGCTAACCCGATCCACTTGAAGCCTGTTTTACAAGTTGGAGAGTTGAAACAAAACACCAGGCCAGGCCAGGTCTATCTACTCACACATGGACCTTTGAAGTTTGGCAGGTATGCTCCCTTTCTGAAGCTAGGGTTTCAGCTACGAAGAGAATGCCTCATTTATATGAGCTTCAAACTTGAAAATAGTTGAAACACTACTTCAGATCAGGCAAATCAGAGAGTCTAAAGTGCACAATGTTCTGCAGGGCTGGCACCAGCAGGTTTTCTTCCATTCATATACTTTCAGTTTTGGCACCCCCGTATTGTACACAGAACCACAATTACCACAAAGCACTTAAGTTAAAAAGAGAACTAGATGAACTACTTACATTAGAAATAATACACATATTTTGTGTGCTTCGAGTCCCCTGCAACACATTGTAACACTGCATACTACAGCCACGAACTTGAAAAGCCACAAGTGTTTTTAAATACAAACAATACCGAGTATTAAGTTAAAAGTACTGCCTGGAAGTTTGATTGAAGGGCATGTGAAACACCTGCGCTGACCAGTTTCAAACATTTGTATTTGAAAAAGAAATCACCAGAAGAAAGAAACCACCAGAGGTCGTCCCAACCCCTGCGTATACAAGGACAGTCTATGGTGGTACAGGGTGGGGAGCAGTGGTGCTCTGGAGCAATGAGAGAGAGGAACTGAGTGACAGGGCACAAAAGGTGATGCGGAGACCAGTCAAACCAGAGATAGAGTGCTAAAGCGAAGAGGGGCCTAAGTTCCATTAGATTTACAGCCTTGTTTACCGAAACCACGGTCAGAGGTCAGAGTAACTGAATACACCAAGTGCTCACGTGGAGTGCACTTACATTAAGGGAAAAGCAAAGATGTAATAAAATATGGGTGCCAAAACTAAACACTCACCCATATTGTAATACAATCAGGAAATAAATTAAAAAAATAGTCCCTAAATCAACACATAAACAACTAAAGTTTAAAGATACCGTTCTTGGTCCCTGCTCCCTGGGTGGAAACAAAAAGCTAACAGGAGGGACAAAGAGGAAGGATTGACCACTAGCAAGAAATCATTTTTAAAGGACGCTGTAAGCCCACAAAGTATATACAGCAGTTCTGGAAAGATTGACCTAAAAATAGTAACTATTGGTTGAGCCTTAGCCCGTTTTTTTGTTTTTACTCTTGCAGGATCATAAAACACCTTGTGGCAGGCCCAGTAATTTTCAATGTGGGTCACGTGAGAGGGTTGCAGGATTGTAAAATACCTTGTGGCAGGGTCAGTAATTTCCCCTTGGGACTTGTGAACCTCTTGCAAAATCGCACATGTCCATGCAGCATGATTCACTTCCTTGTGATCTTCTCTTTTTGGAGTCTAGAGGAATGGCAACAAAATTGTTTGGAAATAGTAATATGTGGGACATAGTTTCCTCTTTGCTGAGACCTATTTCTTACACACAGGTGTGTGTAGTAGGGTATGGGGGAGAGACTTACCTGTTACACAACCTCTGTCTCAGATGAGAACTGTATGTAGTAGTATGTATGGAGAAACTGGTATCCCCAGTGAGACCCCTCTCTTGGATAATAGGTTTGCATAGATACTCGCTTCTTCCCTCAGACCTCTCTCTTTCATGCAATTTGTGTGTAGTGTGGTATCTGCATGAACTGCCTTGTCTTTCCACACCTCTTTTTTAAGTGAATATATATACATATATTACCTAGTGACGGTCACCACTAGGTAGTTATAGTTAGGACCATGTTTCCATACAAAAAGGATTTATTGACTTGCCCATATTTTTGGTGCCATTTGACAAATCTTCACTAAATATCCCCCCAAAAAAGTGTTACGGTGACTCTTGTAACACACGGAAAATTCAGAGGTGATCTGTCAAGTGGGGACCAAGAAAAAGAGGAGGTGAAAAAAGTTGTGTTTTCCATGTTAATTCCCATTGGACCTTTAGACACATCTACAACCCAAACCACTGGATGGAATTACACCAAATTTGGCAGAAACTGTATTCTTACCTTTCCCGTTTTCCTTTTTTTGCTTTTTTTTGGACTCGACTGAAGCAGAGTCATAAAAATGGCTGTCAATACTTCCTGGCTGAAGTGTTGACAGCCAATCAGATATGAGCACAGGGACTGTTGGATCAGTGGAGGATATCTATACTTTTTCCTCTAATACCTCTGTAACTACTGAACTGATTTAGACCAAAAAATCATGATCTCTGCACCAAGATCCAGCTTTCTGCCAAATTTGGTGTAATTCTGTCCAGTGGTTCGGGCTGTAGGCCTATCTAAAGATCCTAAGGGACAATGCATGGGGAAAACATGATTTGGGGCCCCCGCACCCTTTTTCTCAGACCCTGCTTGATACCCCAATTTTTTGAAAACAGCAGGTTCACCAACTGTAATACTCGTTTTTAAAATTATGGGAAGATTCATCAAACTGCACCAAAGTTATTGGAAAAGCAAAAAGCGATTTTTCTATGAAAACTAGGTCCTAACTATAACATCCTACTGGCGACCAATAAAACAATATATATTTATTAATGTAAACAAAAAATAAACAATTATAAATGTATGTCCAAAAACACATTTACTAAAAATACTATGAATATTAAAATCATTTTAAAAAGAAAACCAAATAATATAAAATATAAAAAAACAATTAATACTATTATTACTAATAATATGAAAACTATTGGAATTACCTGGTTCTGCTAGGATTCCCTGTTTCAGGTTTATAAAACTCCACTTAACTGAATTTGGGTGCAAGAACCTTGGATGACACTCAAGATTGCATGAGGGATTCTGGAGTCTTTACTCAAGGGGGTATACTGATGATTTTTAGATAGTGAGATACGTCGAAATGGGAGGGTGGGCTCTTTCACTGCAGCCTTCCTCAAGTTTAAAGCCATCTATTCCTTGGAAGGTATTTGGATGAGTTCGAGCCCAATTTCTCTAAAGAATTGTATGAGAAATTTCAGATTGAGAACTTGCCACTTCACACTGTTACAGCAAAATGACAACATATTTGTTCAGAGTTTGGCATGTTTTGTCCCTTTTGTCCTGAGGTGCAAAAAACCATTGAGCACATTGTCGTCTTTTGCCCCCAATATCAAGTATATAGGAGGTAGTGGATATTGCCGCTTTATTGCAACAGGGGGATCAGGGATTTCAGGACAGCGACTAGGATATTAAGTACTAATAAACTCAACATTTCATATTTAACGGCTCCTCCTTTTGTTAAACATGTGGAGAATCGTATACTGTATGATCTCATGTTGTCTTAAGAGATTTATGTATTTTGTTTTTTTTATTACAGACTACAAATGTATTTATTCAGCTGGGCTGCTGGTGCATTAATTTTATATTAAGCTAGTTGGTGTATGATTTTAAATTATTCTATTTTATTTGATATTATAGTTTGTGTTTTTTTGGCAGTTTTGCCAAATAAAGATTAAAGAGAAAACTATTGGAGTCTACAATTGTTAAATATACTATTCCCACTCTATTTTATGCAGAATAGGGGATGCCTTCGGAAGGGTTGGATTTATTGCTCCTACTCCAGTGAGTGCAATAGTAGGGAGAATGTGGACTTTGGTTTAGTTAGATTTACTATTCTTACTTTAGTCAGTGCAGCAGAAGGAAAATCAATACACTTTGGAGGGGTTAAATTTACTTTTCCCACTTCAAACAGTGCAACAGTTTAGAAACCGTTGGATTTTTGAGGAATAAAGCTTTCTATTGCAACTCTAAATAGTACAACATTAAGGAAAATGTTGGTCTTCGGAGGGGTAAAATTCACTATTTCCACTTCAGTCTGTGCAACAGCAGGGCAAGTGTTGGACTTCAGATATGTTAAATTTGCTATTCCCAACAGTGCACAAAAGGGAACGTGTTGAACTTCAGAGAGTTGAAATGTATTATTCCTATGAGGGCTGACCACCCCAGGTGGCATTCATGGTGTCTAGTGATGTTTCTTAGTGTGGATCGCAGCGTGGCTGCGATCCATGGCCACAAAACACTTTCATGAAGACCATGTTTGAAAAAGGAGAATTTCCCCTTTCAACCGAACCATTCCTGAAAGGCGTGGAGGCCCCTTTGGGCCTGTTTTCTCCACCGGAGTAGAAAGTGGCCTTACCTGCCACTTCCTGCTCCCGTGTAGAAAAC
This sequence comes from Pleurodeles waltl, assembly GCF_031143425.1. Taxonomy (NCBI): domain Eukaryota; kingdom Metazoa; phylum Chordata; class Amphibia; order Caudata; family Salamandridae; genus Pleurodeles; species Pleurodeles waltl. Next base: position 122,503,957 of record NC_090448.1, on the reverse strand, counting down.
AAACTGAGATGTCAGCGCACCTCACAGCGGGTGGTGGCTTTGCGGGAGACAGGGAAGCTCTTCCGTGTCTCTATGAATGGTTTTTAAATAAAAAAATGTAAAACCCCTCCCTGGTGTCGACCAATGGTCGTGGCATGCAACAAGGAGGGTGTGCGTGTGTGTCCACCATTGGCCGACACGTGCACCAACGGAGTTAACTATAACTAAAGAAATAAGTATTCCAAAATTTACATATTTAAAATCAACTAAAAGAATGATTAACTCTTAATAATTACTTGTTTATTATATATTAATTAACCTCCTAGCCTAGAACCCTGCAAAGCTTGTAGACCACAACTAAATATAAATCAATTAAATCATTAGTTAGCAATTGATACTAAATTGTTAATTATTATCTAATTAACTTTGAATCCTAGACTCCTACAAACCTAGCAGTCCGCAACTAAAATCTAACTAAAATATTAAGTATTCCACGAATTCCACAAAAAAATCAATCAAGTAAATAATAAACAATTAATAATTAATTCTTGAATAATTATTACTTAATTAACTCAGTCTATACCACTACAAATTTAACAGCCCACAAGTAACATATAATGAAAATAAATCAGTCTTACATAATTTAAATAATGAATATCATATAATGAAATACATCTTATTAAATAATTCATAGTTATGTATTACCAATTACCTTTTCACCTTATCCCCTACAAACTCAACAACCTGCTACATCATTATAAATGACTTTTATAAATTAAATAAAAAAATCCAAATCACTCAAAATTAAAAGCTATGTATAAAAAAAAAGATTTTTTATATAAACAATAGTAATCCATAGCATTGACCACTTAGCTGCTGGGCCTTTCCCTCCAAACCCAGTGCTGAGCCATTTTTTGGCTATTTAGGGTAGTTCGCGCATAACTTTTTGTGCACATAAGCTTAACCACGTTAAATTTGCATCCTTTTTTCCAACATTTTGTGTATTGTAAAGGTACCCAGAGTTTGCGAGATCCCATGGAGGAGACAAATAAATGATCCAAAATACAGCTAACATTTTTTTTTTTTTTTAAATGAGGATAAAGTGCTGCAGCAGAAAGCATCTGTTTTTTCCCCCACAAATGGCATCAACAACGGGTTTGCAGTGCTGAAATCACCATCTTCCCAGCTTTCAGGAACAGGCAGACTTGAATCAGAAAACCACATTTTTCAACACAGTTTTGGCATTTTACTGGGACATACCACATTTGACAATTTTTTGTGCTTGTAGCCTCCTTCCAGTTAGTGACAGAAATAGGTGTGAAACCAATAGTGGATCCTGGACAGCTAAACATTTCTGAAAAGTAGACACATTTCTGAATTCAGCAAGGGGTCATTTGTGTAGATCCTTCAAGATTTTCCTACAGAAAGTAACAGTTAAAATATAACAAATATTGAATTTGAGTTGGAAAAACAGCCCTTTCTGACTACGTTTCTTCCATAACTTTTTCCAGCTATGATAGATTTTTTTAAAGTAATGAACCATTATGTTTGCTGGATCCTCATGGCTGTGGGGATATCTATTTCTTGTAGGTTCTTTAAGAACCCAAGCTACTCAGAGCCAATAAATGAGCTGCACCATGCAATGGGTTTTCATTGTATACCGGGTAAACAGCAAATAATTTGGTAAAATATAAGGAGTTAAAAATAGGTATCAAGAAAACTTATGTATTTCCAAAATGGGCTCAAGATAAGGAGTTTAGAAACAGTGGTTATTTTCACATCTCTGAATTCGGGGTCCCCATACTAGCATGTGAATTACAGGGCATTTCTCAAAATGACTTCTTTCTTACACACTGCCTTACATTTGGAAGGCAAAAATGTAGAGAAAGACAATTGGCAATAACACTTGTTCTTCTATTCTGTGTTTCCCGAAGTCTCCCAATAAAAATGTGACCTCACTTGTGTGGATAAGGCTAGTGTCCATGACAGGAAATGCCCCAAAACGCAACATGAGCACATCACATTTTTCCATTGAAAAATTATGGTCCTGATTCTAACTTTGGAGGACGGTGTTAAACCGTCCCAAAAGTGGCGGATATACCACCTACCGTATTACGAGTCCATTATATCCTATGGAACTCGTAATACGGTAGGTGGTATAGCCGCCACTTTTGGGACGGTTTAACACCGTCCTCCAAAGTTAGAATCAGGCCCTATGTCTTTTTTGCTAAGTGCCTAGGTGTGGATTTTGGGCTGTAGCTCAGTCGGCACCTAAGTAAACCTACCAAACCTATACATTTATGGAAGGTAAACACCTAGGGGAACCCAGGATAGGGTGGCTTATGGGGCTCTCACTGGGTTCTGTCACCCGGAATCCTTTGCAAACCTCAAAATTGGGCTAAAAACACTCTTTCCTCAAATTTTGGTGCTGCAAAGTTCTGGAATATGAGGTGAGCCACAAACTTCCTTCCACCCAGCATTTCCCCAAGTCTCCTGATAAAAATGGTACCTCACTTTTGTAGGTAGGCCTAGTGCCCATGAAAGAAATCGCCCCAAAATGCAACGTGGACACATCACAAATTTTACATTGAAAAATTATGTGTTTTTTGGAAAGTGCCTAGCTGAGGATTTTGGGCTGCAGCTCAGCTGGCATCTATGGAAACCTACCAAACCTAAACATTTATGGAAAGTAGACACCTGGGAGAATCTAGGATGGTGTGTCTTGTGGTGGTCTCACTGGCTTCTGTTTTCCAGAATCCTTCGCAAACCTCAAAATTGGGCTAACAAAACTCGTTCCTCACATTTTGGTGCTGCAAAGTTCTGGAATCTGAGGGGAGCCACGAGCTTCCTTCCACCCACCATTCCTCTAAGTCTCCCGATAAAAATGGTACCTCACTTGTGTGGTTAGGCCTACTGCTCGCAACAGGAAATGCCCATAACACAACGTGGACACATCACAATTTTCTAATGCAAACGGATGCATTTTTTGCAAAGAGCCTAGCTGTGGATTTTTGCCATTAGCTCAGTTGAAACCTAGGGAAGCCGACCAAACCTATACACTTATGGAAAGTCGACACCTAGGGGAATCGAGAATAAGGTGACTTGTGGGGCTCTCACTGGGTTCTGTCACCCAGAATCCTTTGCAAACCTCAAAGTTGAGCTAAAAAAAACAAGTTTTCCTCACATTTCGGTGCTGCAAAGTTCTGGAATCTGAGGGGAGCCACACACTTCCTTCCACTCAGCATTCCCCCAAGTCTCCCTATAAAAATGGTACCTCACTAGCGTGGCTGGGCCTAGTGCCCGTGACAGGAATGAATCACACAACGGTCAATGTCAGTCCATACATGAGGGCAACTGTTGACCCTGGGGTGATCCATTCCAGATGCAGGCACTAGATACAGGCACTCAAGTGGGGTAGCGTTTTTATCAGGACAGGTGGGGAAACACTGAGTGGTAGGAATTTTGTGGATCCCATCATATTCCTGTAGTTTGTGTGACAGAAATGCAAGGAAAAATAGAGTTTTTATTCAATATTTCACATTTGCAGGGTAATCTGGGCAAGAAAATGTTGGGGAATCCACACAAACCACACATCTGTGGACTCCCCCAGGTGTCTAGTTTTCAGAAATGTCAGGGTTCGGTAGGCTTCCCTATATGGCCGCCGAGCCCAGGACCAAAAACGCAGGTGTCTGCCTTACAAAACGAGGTTCTGTTGTGACAGATAATTTTGATGTCTCCACAGTACGATTTGGGTGGTGGAATTTGGGGCTGAACTAAATTGGTGAACTCCCAAGAGAGCATTCTCTCTGTGCTTGCCGCCACATGCCCTTGCTCTCTGGGTTGGGCTAACCTACTATTGTCCTGCTGCATAGACTATGCTTGCAAAGGGACAACCTAATAGTCCTCATCACATCCCTCAGAATCACTGGAAGAGGATTTGTCGGTCTGGACTTTTTCAACTGAAAAATCACTCTAAGGGTCTACTCCATTGTCCTATCCATCAGATGCTGTCTCAGTATCTGCTGTCTCAGTCTCTGATCCTACCTCAGAGTTGTCCTCCATAACCCGACTTAGGGCTTGAGCAGCAGTCATCTAATAAGACGCCATCTCTGCTACTGGTTAAACTGTCCCTCTAAAACACTAGCCTATGTAGACGGTCATAGAATATTTGGTGTGTGTGTGTGATGCGTTCAACAGTAAAGGCCATTCACCTTACCTTTGTTTCTTCCCTCAATCAGCATGTTCTCTCAAGACAATAAAAAAAACAAAAAAGACACACTACTACTTCACCTTGTCCCATACCCTTTGTCAAAATCTTTAGCTCCTGTGTGCTTTATTGGTGCTCCCACTCCAATGACCTCCTCCTCGGATTCCCTCACTACCACCCAGCAAAAGTGCTCTTCATCTCTCCATAGCCCCCCTCGCATATACATTTCATTTGTATTGTCGAGTAGTTAATGGCTGGCTTTACTAATCAGCTCAGCTTACACATAAAATACAGATTTGATCTTTACAGTAGGCAACTAAATCTTCTGTACTACTTTATGGCATCAAAACTGTCACTGTACAAAAGTCTGATCCTTCTCTAGCAGAAACATAATCATAAGAGTTAGCTTGACTTTGTTATTGCTGCCTAAATGCTACAGTTGAAATGGGTTGGTTGGAGTATGTGCATTACTAAGAAGATGCATGCTGTAAGACAACCTGTGGCGAATATATATATATATATACATATACACATATATATATATATATATATATATATATATATATATATATATATATTAAACCTATATATATATATGTAAAGAGATCACTTTTATACGCGGGTGTGGTTTCTCTAGGGGCTGATTGCAGTCCCCAGGGAAATCACACATTCATTGACAAAAGTGATCTCTCTCTCTCTCTCTCTCTCTGTCTGTCTGTCTCTCTCTCTCTCTCTCTCTCTCTATATATATATATATATATATATATATATATATATATATGTATGTATTTTTCATAGCTGTATGGTTTCCCGGGGGGGCAATCATGGCCCTCAGGGAAACCATGCATCTATTAAAAACAAATTGCCCCTGCAGGGGGTCAGCCCGATCCCCTGTCAGTTTCAATTTCAATTTTTTTTAAAAAAAATGTTTAACCCGGGGGGGGGGGGCGCGATTGCACACCCCCAGCGGTAAACTAATGTATTTGTTTTTTTTTAAAGATGCCCCCGGGAGGCAGCCCATTTTCATAGGGGGGCCACCCCCCAAGTGTAATCCCTGCTGTCCAGTGGGGTTTCCTGATTGTGGATCGCAGTGCGGCTGCGATCCACGGCCAAGAAACCATTTTTGGAAGGAGCTGTTTGACAGAAAGGGGAGAATCTCCCCTATCAAACTAGGCTTTCCTGAAAGGTTTTCCCCACCGAAGCAGAAAACACCCTTATACCCGCTTCCTGCTCTGGTGGGAAAAACAAAGTGTAATGTCAGCGCGCATTGTGCCGTGCTAACGTCACAGAGGGGCCGGTGGGGTCTCCTGAGGGATTTTTAAAACCCCTCCCTGGTGTCGGGCACTGGTCGTGACCTGCACCAGGAAGGGTGTGCGGGCGTCAGTCAGTGCCCGATGCACGCACCAATGAGGTTAACATCTCAACTAAATATCATTAAAATAATTAAAAAATGATATATTTAACCATTACATTTTGAAAACAGTATTAAAAAAATCAATAATATTTGAAATGACATTACTTACCTCAAAAAATCTAAACTCTTGTCAACGATATTTGTGCGTCACAATATTTGTGTGTCACTATATTTAAATTCTAATATTTCTGTCTCAAGATAATTTCAACTTGATGTTTTTGTTCAAGCAAATTAGTATGCAAAGAATTTATTTCTGCAACCAAACTTCTACATGTGTCTAAATCGCCACCAATGCCTTATTACCTCTACCAAAAATCTACTTTACTTGCAAAACTCAATTATCATTCGTGGTTGAATTCTCCAGGATCCATTTTCTACATCTGAACTGAACCTGATTACATCAACTAAAAAACTATTTCATTGTAACCTTAATGAATCATATACAGTCAGGTAGGATATGTACAATGACTGTGACTATATTTAAAGGGACCTTTAGGGTATGTTTGCAGGAAAAAAGAAAGCACACTCTTGTGGTGAAAGATCAGAGTGAGAGTTTGTGTTAAATAAACAGTGCTCATTGTAAAGTGTTGGACATAATCACTGAAGAACTGGGAAATATAAAAACAAGAAGAAATTTGAGAAGCTGTTTCATAGAGAACAGAAAGGCTGCTTTTTTCTACTAACCTTGATACACCTTGAGGTTCTGGTTTTGTCTTGGTCTTGCAAGTCTCAACACCTCTAAATAACTAACTAACTAAGTTGGGATGTGGTAATGACTAAAGCTGAGACTGTTGCATATAATCCAGAAATAATTCACATTTACTAACGTCACATTTAATGACAGATTTGACCACTGTAAGATTACTCACACATTAAGAAAACACCTACCTGGAGGACCTGTCAGTGCATTTGCTAGAAATGAGTTTGGGGACTATTTCTGCAGAAACATATGTGTAGTAGAGTCCTCGAGGTACCACCTATAGTAAAAACAAATGGAGGAAGAATGTATTACAAGCTATATTTTGTATTCAATATGGTTGTTAATATTTTACTGGGAAACAGTTATCATGTAGGTGATTTTCCCAGTCCAAGTTTTGCCTTTCTGAATTTGCCATAACACAGGGTTGTGGTTTTTTCACATTACTAATGTATGAAACTCAGACTGGTGAGAAAATACACACCCCATGCAAAATCTTACAGGTTATATTTAGAAACTTACCTGAATACATGGGATAATATTATAGATCCAAGTTCAATTTATACAGACTCAGAAAAAAGAACCCTCCATTTTGAGAGTCATAGGTAGGGTCTAAGTGTTGGGAGAGATAGGCTGGGGAATCTACTACCCGGAAAAGTCTCATGAAGGGTGATGAGAAGCAATAGCTGAATAATAGTTGTCCTATTATTGATAATATTGAGCTTCTGCTGGACAGATTTGGTGGTAAAATGTTCACATGATTATTTTTTAGTATCAGTCTTTTTTATACTGTACATCCTACAGAAAATACAATTCAGATTGAAATGTGTACCCTTATGTTTGTTACCTGAATAACAGCTCTTGTGCTCTCCTGGGATTGGTGTTCAAAGTCAGTACATGCATCCAGCTGTTACAGCTTAAGAAAACATTTTGCTTGTCAAAAGAGAAAGAACTTGTGAAAGATAATTTGAAATTCCATCTTTATTTCACTGTGATCACAATATGCATGAAAACAGACATACGTTCTGCCTTTACTTACCTATCTCAAGACTAACATGTTTGTCCTGAGCCTGCAGTTATGGCACCCACTAATCAACATTTATGCAGATCTTCTAGCCTTGATGCCTTGAAAAAACCCTACTTTGCCTCGTCCGTTGGAATCATACAACAGTATTCCAAAATAGGTGGCTATGAAGTTATTGAAAGGAAAGTGGCAATGTTATTACTAAACACACAACACCAAAGATATTGCTAGTGACAATACAATGCAAAGTTCTCAATTGTTGGTAGTACTCAGCAGTGGTAGATTTGATAATACTTAACTTTATTCAAGCTTAATAAAACATTCCTGAACATCCCGGTCTCTTAAGGATTCTATATACTCTCAAATTAGTAAGCTTTAAGATCTTGATGGACATCATTTGGCGGCAAATCTTTTTCTCTGCTATTTTGAATCCCTGACTCCAAGTGGAGATAAGAGTGTTTGAACTTGCACATTTGTACCCCCACAATGATACAGTGCACAGAAGTGGGACTAAATGAGAAGAATGAAGCTAGGTAAGATGTTTGTTGTGGTCAGTTTAAAGCATGAGAGCCTTCTGTATATAAGATAAGAATAAGTGATGGTTTCGGATCTTGCACAGGGAACATTTCAGTGCAGTTTATACCATAAAGGTGGATGCTCTCTCTCGTGCACAAGCTGTAGCTGTATTTTTATTTTGAACTAGATGTATTAAAATTAAATTGGGGACATCTTCTGAAAATGCTAGCCTTACTGTTAGACATAAGTAGACTGTTAGACCTGACAGCCTTAGGGTGGTCACTCCTAACTTTTTACCTGCCTCCCTTCACTTTTTGGACACTTGATTTGCTGGTTTTAGGACTCTGCGCACTTTACCACTGCTAACCAGTGCTAAAGTGAATATGCTCTCTCCCTTAAAACATGGTGACATTGGTTCATACCCAATTGGCTTATTTAATCTACTTGTAAGTCCCCAGTAAAGTGCATTACATGTGCCAGGGCCTGTAGATTAAATGCTACTAGTGGGCCTGCAGCACTAATTGTGTCACCCACTTAAGTAGCCCCTTGACTATGACTCAGGCCTGCCATTGCAAGGCATGTGAGTGCAGTTTCACTGCCACTTCGACTTGACATTTAAAAGTACTTGCCAAGCCTTAGACTCCCCTTTTTCTACATTTACATCATCCCTAAGGTAGGCCCTAGTTAACCCATAGTGCAGGGTGCTTTGTAGGTAAAAGGCAGGACATGTACCTGTTTAGTTCTTTGTCCTGGTAGTGTAAAATCCCTAAATTCATTTTACACTGCTGTGAGGCCTGCTCCTTTCATAGACTAAAATTAGGGCTACCCTCATATGCTATTTGAGTGGTAGACTCTGATCTGAAAGGGGTAACAAGGTCATATTTAGTATGGCCAGAATGGTAATATAAAATTCTGCTGACTGGTATAGCTGGATTTAATATTATTATTTTAGAAATGCCACTTTTAGAAAGTGCACTTAAATCCTTCTCTGTCTTACAATCCAAGTCTGGCTGGGTTACTTGACAGCTCCCTTTTGTATTTCACTTAGACAACCCCAAACACAGGATGCTCAGTCACACCTGCATATTGAATGGGTCTTTCTGGGCTGGGAGGGTGGAGGGCCTGACACTTAAGTGTCAAAGGACAGTGGCCTGCCCTCACAAAATGGACTGCCAAACCCCCTTCTGGAACCCTGGCAAACAGGATGGAACTGAAAGGGGACCATGTGCACTTCTAAGCCACTCTTTTAAGTCTCCCCCACTTCAAAGTCACATTTGGGTATTTAAACAGGGCCTCTGACCCTACCAACTGGACAAGAAACCACTGGTGAAGAAACTCTGAACCAGACCCTGCAACCTGCCAAGAGGAACTGCCTAGCTGCCCAAAGGACTCACCTGACTGTTTTTCTGCAAAGGACTGCTGCCCTGCTGTTGCCCTGCTGCCTTGCTGCCCTCTGGCTCTGCTGAGAAGTGCTCCCTAGGGGCTTGGATAGAGCTTGAAGTTCCTTGAAGTCTCAGAACCAAAAAGACTTCCTCCTGCAAAGAATTCTTTGTGCAGCGAAAATTAGGCGCATAGCTGGCCAGAAATGACGCACAGCCTGCTTCGCAGTGAAAAAATTACCAAACCGGAATGATGCAGCCCGGCATCCCGAGAGGAGATCGATGCAGTGCCAGCGTTGCAACCGGAACTTTGACACACAGCCCACTGGATAAATGCATAGCTAAGCTGGAACGACGCAGCCCGACTTTCTGCAAGAAGAATCGACACAGCGCCTGCCGTGCAACAGAAATTTCCCCACATTGCCCACTGGATCATGCATCTCCTGTGACTTCGTCCTGCACACCCAGGATTTCTCTGTATCATCCCCGGGGCATCCAAAAACCCGGCAACCTGAAGAGGATCCAAGTCAGTGCACAGGAAATCGATGCAAAGCCTTCCCTGCATGGAAAATTATCGATGCATCGTCTGTGTGCTCCCAGAGAAACTGATGCACAACTCCCCATTTTCCATGCATCTCCTCCGCTGTGGTCCCTTGCGGAGAATTTGAACGCATAACATGTTCTTTGTGGGTGTAAGAGACATTTGTTGCTTTTTGAAGACTAAAGACTCCTTTTATCATTCTCTAAAGTGATATTTTAACATGTACTTATCAAATCTTGATCGTTTTGACCTGCATTAACCAGATACATATTATTTATTTTTCTAAACACTGTGTGGTGTATTTTTGTGGTGTTATACTGTGTTATTGAATGAGTTATTGCACAAATACCTTACACATTGCCTTCTAAATTAAACCTGACTGCTCAATGCCAAGCTACCAGGGCATGGGCACAGGATAATTTGGATTGTGTGTGACTTACCCTGACTAGAGTGAGGGCCCTTGCTTGGACAGGGGGTAACCTGACTGCCAACCAAAGACCCTATTTCTAACATAGAGAAGCATGCAAGATAATTAATGGAGCTTGATGGAGCTCAGCTCAATGTCAGATGATCAGCCTATTGTCACAAGAAAATATCCACAGCTCAAATTTAAAAACATAGAATCTCTTATTATGACGATTTTTCATTATACACTTACATACTGCAACAATTTGATTTTAACATCTCTTCCAAGAGACTTGGCTATTCTAGTGTTACAGTATGTGATTGACACCATAGTTTCTGGTTTTGACTACATTTGAAACTACATTAAAGCTTGATATTAACTTTACTTCATATTAAACCCAAATCTAAAGCATCTTTTCTATGTATTTTGGAAAGCCAAGGTAGTCTAACTAATGCAGACAAGAGGGTGATTTTCGTAGCCTTCTAATGGCCCACCCAATCACTACAACTCATTTGAAATCACTAAACTCCTAAAACTATAAGGAATGGTAAGCAAGATGTTCAAAATATGTAAATTAGAATATTGTTTACAAGTGAAAAATAATCTTGCATATTTTGTGCAAACGTGAGATTTCTGACATGAATTTATGTTTTGGAAAAGGAAAGCTTGTATACTTTAAATAATTTTATGTGAAAAATGTAATATCTTTTGTGTCTGTCTTTACATTTACATATATTACAACTTTCATTGATTTGCATTTGTGGGTATTTACTTTATGATATGAAGTGATTGCTTAGGATATCAGTTGTAGAATTATTTTAACTTTTTTAAAACTTTCTATTCCTTTTTTTTGATAAATGTAGGTTCCTTATAAATAAAGCTCAAATTGAAATGATGAAAGAAGTACATTGTAGTCTACCATCACAGAGCTCGGAAATAGTATGCATAGTTAATAATGACTTCCATAGCTTATAACATGCCTGTATTATATAAACTGTAATATGACTGTAATATGTAGAATTGTATTATCACCTGGTACTGAAAAAGAGAGTAGACAATGAATGTAGATAGCCTAACAACGAATGGAAAGATGACAAGACTAATCCCCAACAAGCATTATTATTATTATATATATATGTATAGATAGATGTAGCCATAGATATATAGATAGATCCAAACAGATGGTGCTTCAAAAACGAGCTCTGAACATCCCATGGGGAGTGGAGCATGAACGGGTGGAGCAACAACAGCAAGTTTATATCCTCTGTACGCTATAACAAAGAACACACTCACTCAGGTTGCAAGTGACCACAGGAATTTACTCCAAAACTGAAGTGTTTTGGCCGACTCTGCTGCCTTGATCACAGGCCGCGGAGTTGGCTGAAAGGCATCAGTTTTGAAGTAAATTACTGTGATTACTTGCAACCTGAGTGAGCATGTTCTTTGTTATCGTACAAAACCATAGAAATTCAGCAGCTATAGGTATAGTTCTTTCAAGTAACTATAACTCACGCCTGAAGGTAATTATAACTCACACCTTCACCATGCACAGTTTTCTTATCAATAATTTTATTGCACATGTTGAGGTGATAATATCAAAGATGCCATACAAGATCTCATCAGTTACATGATATGTGAAGTAATTAGCTGTGCATGGTGAAGGCGTGAGTTATGGTTACCTTAGGGCGAGAGTTATAGTTACTTGAAAGAAGTCTAACTATAACTGCTGAATTTCTATGGTTTTGTACGATAACAAAGAACATGCTCACTCAGGTTGCAAGGCCATAACATGCCCAACCTTTATCATGATGTGACAGATTGAATTGCAAAAGTTACAGAGGCGTCCAATATTTAGAGAAACATTTTTTGAAGTATAACTATTATTTGTACATCAACTCAGAAGTCTTAGAATTATATATAGAGATGGGATTTTAAAAGATATACTTTTGTTTAAATGTTTATCCATGTTTATGCCTGACATCCTCTGGTAAGAATTACTACAACACGTGGCCTGCCTGAGTAATAGACTGTGTAGCAACATGGCGAGAATTCAATTTCTTTAGTTCAAGTCTAAAATTGCCTCTCCTACAAAAAATTTGCCTTCCCTTTTGAGATTTACAGAGATGAAGGAAAGTAAAATGTTGGTGACATAACACTTTACATTAGATAGTGAACTATTTGAAAGGCATCTTCTTTTTTCTTTTATTAAAAAAATACACACATATTGCTGTTGAATGAATGTATTCGCTTAGTAAAATTTAACTGAATCACCCATGAAAAAATATTGTTTGTCCTGAAATTCAAGGTTTTCATTTACCCATAAACTGGTTTGTCAAGTTCATCTAGTACTTATGCCATAGATAAGTTGATTCTGCTTTATGTGCATGTATTACTTTCCCATGCCAGGGATGCCTGACATGTGCCAGGAATTTCTAGTACCATGCTGCTGCCAGAATTAAATAAAGATTGGACACCTTCATGTCAAGGATGACCACAATGTGCTAAGAATTATACCCATTGCGACCATTATTCTATGGCCTTTGTTAAATGGTGATTTGAATTATCCATTAATGGAAGCACATACTATGGGCCTCATTACAAGGCTGGTGGTCTTCAGATCGCCAACCTCGCAGTGACAGTCAGACCTGCCACATAATGACACTGGCGGTCCGACCGCTAGAGTTCCACCGGTACCGCCAGGATCCATGATCCCAGCAGCATTTCTGCATGCAGGAACAGGTGAAGGGGGCCACAGGGGGGCTTTTGCACTGCCCATGCACTAGGCGTGGGCAGTGCAGGGTTCCCCCTGCCCAGTACTGTCGCAATATTCACTGTCTGCCTTGCAGATAATTGCAGACAGTGAACATTGCGGCAGTGCTGGGCTATAGCATTGCCGTCAGCTTGATTACGAGCCAGAGACAATGCTGTAGCATGTTTCCCGCTAGGTCAATGGGCAGAAACCTCAGTTTCCGCCTGCTGGCCTAGCGGGAAACTCTTGATAGGTCTGGCGAGGTGGTTGCCACAAAGGCGGCGGCCACCCTGTTGGGAGACCTCATGTCGCCGCTTACCTCCAATTTATCTGTGTTGGGCCTCATGATGCCCAGGATGCACCCAATCTGCAAAGATTTCGTACAATTACACCGGAGCCAATTCTGTACCATGGATGGGCACCATCATAATGCATACCAACGTACCACAAACGATCATGCTGTGTCATAGCCAACATTGTTACAGGGTGGGCACAGCAGACCAATGCACTTTTTTTAATATACTGCCTGCTCACAAATATCTACACACCCTTACATACCCTTACATATACACACAAACACACACACACACACAAAAATCAGTTCTGCCAGTATAGCAGCCTGCACACCTTTGACTTCCTGTTTAAAACAGATGGCACACCCTGCTTACCCTAACACAATCATTTAGATGCATGATGACAGGCTGTATAAGATGGCTTGCACTGTCAATCTCATTGTAAACGTCGAACATGACTTTTCATTATTTTTGAAGAGCTAGTTTGCAGTGCTCTTTCCTTCAGAGAGGTGGGTTGCTACATCAGGTAGCACATCTGTAGCAGAACATCTGGTGCCTTGTCACTCTTAACAGCAACAGTCTGTAAATGTGATGGGCCGGATTCTTATGCTATTATTCCAGTTGGTTTTCCCATTACTCCAAGGATCTGAAGATGAGGGATAGTGATAGTACCATTTGTTGTACAACATACAGACCCTCAGAATGGGGAAGAAAAAAGTAACTGGGACACCAAATGCCCACGTAGTTAAACATTCATTGCCCAGATGATTTAAATAAAAGTAAATACAACTAAGACATAGCTTACACCAGAAAAACATCATGCAGTGGCAAGAAGCTGAGTTGCTGGTTTGTCACAGTTCAGAAGGCAAATCATAGTGTGTGTGTGGTAGTGATGGGGGTTAAAGTGCTGATGGTAAAGGTGGCTGCTGTTTGTGTTTAGGCCTACTGCCCCATTCCTTCAAAAGTCAACCTGCTGGACCCCTTAGTCTGCCTTGGACCATAATGCCATGGGAATGTAGCTTTTTTGGACATTATATCAGTTGGCATTATTGCATGCATGCAGGTATTACCCATACATTAGAGTTGTTTATTTTGATGGCCGTTTGCTGGAGGTCTCTATGTGTCTGATGCATCCCCTTCCTTTGTAGGACTGACAAAGGAGGCAGTGTAGTGCACCGGGTCTTCCTAAAGTGGAACAATGGAAATGGGAAATCATTTGAGCTTGATTGGTGGTCCTTTAAACTTTTGAAGTGTTGGTTATGCGACTACCCTTATGCCTGTTTCTTGACATGAACTGGGGTGTGTATCTTTCTTTGCACACAGTGATCAGTTTTTAAACGTGTTATTGCAGTAATCACCGTGTGTACTTTAAGCTGTTTCTTGTTTTATTATATTTACTTTAACATTATTATTGTTTCCACCTCTAAATGCCCTCAGTCTGTCACTGGACTGTAGCATATTCGAGATGGAAGTTGGCTTTCCAACCTAGAAGGCAGTGTGAAGAAACAGGGCCACGACTTTTAATTTTTGTTTGTCAAAAGTAGGTACTTCAAATTGTGTGAATATTTTTTTATTAATCAACATCGTTTATTAGACTTCTCCCCGATGAAATCATAATCAAACAGCAACAATAATATACTTCAGACATGAGAATAGGAAGTCATTATTTAAAAAAATAACTGTTTAAATATTCCAAAATAAATGTAAGATCACACCTCATTTATTGATTGCATTACAAGTATTGTTTGAATAACTGAAACATAATTTTTTTTTTTTCATTTCTTTTTTATAGAATCACAATAAACAAACACATGCATGTATGTAGAAACTTTAGAAGTAATAGCGTTAGTAGGTTTCACAGGGCCCAGTTTGCCTTGAAGAAACATGGCGCTCACAACTAATAGATGAAGTCTGGATACCTTCTAAGCTCCTGCATGAACCTTATTTTGAATTTTTTTAATCTAATTTCGATAAGCATTTTTTGCTCAGATTATACAAACTCTGAATACAAGCCTAACAGATCGTGCCAGAACACCTATTGCCCTTTCTGCTTGGCTTAGCCACCTTTCCCTATATTGAAAGGGGGAGCACAGGCAATTTTACGCATGGTTAGGTGGTATAACGTGCTCAGATTTCTAAAGCCAACGAAGTAGATAGGGTAAACGTCTGGGGAGACTAGGCAGAAAAAGGTGGGTTTTCCTACAGATAACTTAAATATTTGTACTATAATAAATGCCTTATGGCTAAGTGAAATACCTGGTGCTAAAGGCGTCATGCCCCCATGCTATTTGAGAAATCCCTTCTTGGGATGACACTGATGCAAAATGTCTATATTAAAGAAGGGTTTCCTTCTGTAATAGACTGCCAAGGGGTCACAAAAAGTGGGCCCAGTGAGCAATTGCCACCCCCAAGGCACTAGTTCTAATGTGGAGCCTGGCGCACTGTGGTTGCCATTAGAAATTCACTATGCATTTTCTTGAACACTTTGTCATGGTGAATAATAGTGTGTCAGTGGAGATCCTCAAAAGGGTATACCTCGTTAGAGCATCATCACATATCATTATGGCTTTCGTGTGTTTGGTCTTATGGAGAACATCAATTTCAATAACTTGGAAGGGAAGCCCTAAAATGGTGCACTCTCTTCTACGGGTTATATTTGCAACTTAAAAGCACAAAGATGGGTTTTGCAAATCCTGTGTATGTATGCTACTCATCTTTAGTGGTAACTAAAATAATAACAAGCATTGGCAATGTCAATAGGTCTGGCTTTAAAGGAATGTTGTATGGCAATGTAGACTGTAAACACCCCAAGTGTGTGGGGTGATATGAGAGTCCGCCCAGGGAGTACCAGGAGACTGGCTAATTCTGATCATCAAATCAGCAACCAGAGTATCTGAAGCCCTAGTAATACAGATAAAGACAGCTGAAAACAACCTGAAACCAGGACTGACAACAGCATGCTTCAAAAAAAAGTTAGAAGAAACAAATAAGACTATTAACGAATTCAAAGATTATCTGACCCAACGTAAAATCTCAAAATTTCAAAAAGATTTGCAAAAATTCTCACTCAAAAGAATATATCCATACACCAGGGAAGATTATGTTACCAAATCTTCCATGCCCTCCGATACATCCTCAGGAGGGTACATGAGCTCCACGCAAACGTCTTGCCCTAGACGCGAACGGCGGGGCACTCCAAGGAATAGATGGAACCACGCACACGTGGTATCCCAGTTCCCACAAATGAATACTCAACGTGGGATGGACTCCCCACTATGGGCCTCCTACCCACCTCCAACCCCCAATATACCCTTAACCACCCGCACCCTGGGCGTACCCTAATGTTCGATTTTTAGAAAGAGGCCAGGGAAGAGGGAGAGGGAAGAAGAAGGGAGTAAGCTGGAAACTAAGGGAGGAACAAGCAGAAAGCGAGGATCCCAGCATGAGCAAGATTTAACAATAAAATTAACCACAGTAATCAACCTAAGCCAAAGGATACTAAAGGCCAACAAACTAAAAGCCAAGAGAAGGGCCTTGGTTTTGTCCCCACACCAAAACTAGACATTTTCAAACTGATAATTGAAATATCTGACTTCTTTCACAAACTCAGACTTAAGACCTTCTTCTAAGAACACCCTGCTGCTAACACAGGACAAGACAAGGATACTGGGTTATGACACAAATCGAAATGTACCCCTCCCAGTAACCAAATGCCACCAGAGATGCTCGCCTTTAAGAAATCAGTAAGTTGCAAAATTGAAAACTTACGACAGAATCCTACCGATGTATTCCAGAATATAAGCACCCAGGAATTAACAGCCCTATGAGAACTCACTGCTGACACCTCGATAACAGTGAAACCAGCAGACAAAGGAGGGGCCACGGTGATAATGTTGACTGTTATGTATAATGAAGAGTGCTTACGTCTATTGGAGACCACTCAGCATTATAAAAAAATCTTCAGAGACCCCACACATGAGATCAAAGAAGAAAGAGCCTTCTTAATATCAAAAGGCCTAGATAATGGATGGCTCACTAAACATGAGGCAGCTTTTCTCAACCAAGAGAACCCCAAAATACCATACTTCTACATATTACCGAAAATACATAAAAACAAACACCCACCTCCGGGGAGGCCAATTGTATCCGGAATCGGATCCATTCTAGAGTCCCTCTTGCAATTCTGCGACTGGTTCCTACAACCATATGTAAAACAAATACCAACATATGTAAAGGACACTAAAGATGTACTCAATTTATTTGTTGGCCTAGAATTCAACAAAGAAAAGGAATACTTGATAACCCTAGACGTTGAATCTCTGTACATGAACATACCTCAAGAAGCCACCCTTGAAGTTATCTGCAACCTCTTCAATAACAGTGCTTGGGACTCCTTAATGCCCCCTGAGTTTATTTTAGATCTTGCACACACAGCACTCACAAGAAACTTTTTTGAATTCAACAAGAATTACTATCTCCAAGTACATTGAACCTCGATGGGAAGTACCTTTGCCCCCAGCGTGGCCTGTCTCTATGTAGACTACTTGAGAGAGAATTTGTCCTAAATGAAGAAAACCCATACTATGACCAAATCAGGATATGGAAACGTTACATTGATGACATCCTCCTGATCTGGAAAGGTACAAAAGAAGAAGCAACAACATTTGTGAATTGGTTAAATGTTTTGAATCCGTTCTTGAGATTTATATCAACGATAGGTGACACAGATCTTTCCTTTCTTGATCTCCTCATTTGTGAAAAAGATAGCTTCCTAAAGACGGAAGTTTTTTATAAGCCAAGTAACAGGAATAACTTGCTACAATTCTACAGCTTTCATCAGCGTTCTCTTAAAGAGAAGCTACCAGTAGGCCAATTCTTATGCCTACGACGTAACAACACAGAACTGGCAGACTACACCAAACACGCCAAGAAACTTACCAATAAGCTTTGGGCCAAAGGCTACCCTTCCCATCTCACAAGAAGAGCTGAAAAGAGAGCTTGTTTCAGCCACAGGGATCTGTTGATGCAACCATTAGCAAGAGCTGACAAAAAGGACCGTAAAATATGCGTAACTACCTTCAATCCCCTATCTAACACAGTGAAAAAGATAATCAAGGAAGTTTGGAAGATCCTAACATCAGGGGGCCTTCCTTTTGAACCCCCACTTAACAACTTCAAAAACGCAAAAAGCATTTGTGACATGATTTTCCATGAGACAGGTCCCCTGCTAACAAACAAATGACTCTATGGCGCTTATCACAACCAAAAGGTCACTTCCCCTGCGGTAATTGCAGTGTCTGCCAATTCACAAAGAAGATCATCAAATTAGAACTAGGCCTGCAGACACCATGGGAATTGAGGAATCTCACAAACTGCAACAACAAAAACGTAATTTATATAATTAGATGCCTGTGCCAACTCATGTACATTGGCATGACCACCAGGAGAGCGGGCACACACATCTGTGAACATCGAAGCACGATTAGATGCAGATGGGATGATACCCGCCTAACAGAACATTATCTCACTAACAATCACAATCCCGATGACATGGAATGGTTTGTCATCGAAACACTTGATGATCTGACCATAAATTATGAAACAAAAGCTGCTGTTTTATGAAGAGAGATGGGTGTGGAGGCTACATACAGACACTATGGGACTCAATAACATTATCCAATGGTCGGCTCTTTAAATCCGCAACACCTTTCCCCCTTTTTCCACCTTCCTCACCCTCTTCCCTCATCTTTTCACCCCTTTTCCATTTAACTACTAATGATCCTCTCGATCCCCACCTTCTTGGCCCTTTTTCATCTAACTGGAGTATGCAAGTATGCATGCTTTTTTGTTTGTTTGTTCTCCACCAGGACATTTGAATACTTAGGGCCTGATTCTAACTTTGGAGGACGGTGTTAAACCGTCCCAAAAGTGGCGGATATACCACCTACCGTATTACGAGTTCCATAGGATATAATGGACTCGTAATACGGTAGGTGGTATATCCGCCACTTTTGGGACGGTTTAACACCGTCCTCCAAAGTTAGAATCAGGCCCTTAGTGTATTACACAGTGATTCTGCCTTGTCAGATTAGCTTAATGATCACGTTGTACTCATTATTACCCAACCCCTGCTACTAGCCTGCCAACATTTGATAGACAACCCTGCATAACAGCTTGTACATTCCTTATTTGAGTTTTACTTTAATTTATCCTCAATCTGGATCCTTTTCTTTGTCTCTCCCACAGAGTGTGACTATAAGGTGCAACTTCCCATCGTTAGTTCCCAGAGCAGAGGCTAACCGCCTCTGCCCGCAGGGTAAGACCATACTAATAGGCTTCCCCTGCCCCAAGACCTTTTTTTTGTGCATATGTATGTGTGTTTCGCCCACGGCATGTTTCTGACACCTTTAGTGTGCTGTGGTTTGGATTGAAGTGGCACAGATATCTCACAATCATTTATCTGTGACCTTTCCTCTCTCTTTAGGCCACCCCAAGAATGTGTAAGGTAGGCCTGAATTCTTTCGAGCACTTATCTTTCTGTTGAGCATTTAACTCTGCTCTTCATGCGTAGGGATCCCCGACGCTCATGAATACCCCAGACCTTTTGGCTCTTAGTGTGGGCAGAAACATGTTGGTCCCCAATTTTTAGACCCCTTGAGTCATTATCCTCAACGGAGTCTTCATCCCCGTTTTTACTCTTACCTACGAACACCTACATTAAAATGTTCTTAAACTAAACAGGTGATTTGTAAGCTAATTTCATTATTCACCACCTTATCTGGATCCCTTGTATTATCCAGCTAGATTCAATTTCAGCACTCCCTCTGCAGTTCTTTTAACAAAGAGTTTGAGTCCGCCCAGGTAGTAACATCTTACCTGGGTGGGGCTAGGTGGTCATATGATGAAGCATTGCATTATAATGTGTGTTTAGTCCATAAAGGGAACTCCCTCAAAGGCTTAGCCACCCATCACACTCATACATTTCTTGTTCACTACGTGCTCAACCAGCACTTTCTGAACAGGCTTTAAGAGTCCTGACCTTTCTCATATTTACAGTCTGTAGCTTAAACGGGAGTTAGTGTGGGGTTAGATCACTCCCGATATTCTCTCCCTGTGTTATAAGAGTATGGTAATGTAGAGCATTACAGGTATATAGCATGGAAATTGATATGTATTGCTGTGGAAGCAAAAAAATTCAGAATATATTGGTGTAGGTTAGGAGGTCAGGTGACAGTTGCACTGGCAGCGGACATAAAGGTCTATGTAGGCTAATGACTGCCCTCCTCCTATTTTAAATTATCTAGTTATCTAAGTCGCTTTAATAGCTGTACAAACTCATGTGTGTGTCCCTGATAGTTCAAGCTCAGGCTGCTGAATAAATAAAATTATCACAGCTGCGTGGAGAGCAAGCACTTTTTTTTGTGGTGGCACCGCAACTTCTGCCTGATCAAAACACACACAGATTGACTTCCTCCATATGCAATAAAATGTCATGGTTAATGAACTGATTACTTTAACTGTCCAGTGGGCCTAAAGTCCAATTTGAAAATATTATATTTTACACTTCTCTTTCAACATGATAGAACGTACACTGAAGTGGAAAACGTTAATACTGCTGCAGAGAACTAAAGATTAGGGCCCTGAGTAATTACAGACTGCAGAGTAATTCCTCAATTCTGAAGGTTCCCACAGGGTAACCTCCTAATCCCCCACTTATTCCCCCCTTCGGAGTTACTGATGCTTCTTGTACACATTTTACTTATTTCTTTGCTTTATCTTGCACAAGAGATAGGATTTAAAATCTCTTTTACAAAGGTCCCTTCCAACATTCAAACAGCAAAGGATCATGGGTGGGAATGCATACAAAAGTTCCACCCACTGGCAATCACATGCACACACATTGTAATCCAAATTTCAAACCATCATTATCGCACAATACTGTATGTTATTATGTACATGGTATGTTATCTTTAATTAAAGTAGCTTTGATTAATATGAAAGAAAAAAAATTAAAAAGGTAGGAGCGAACAAACGGCTAAACAATAGTGAACAATATTGATCTTGTTATTAGTGTCAACATTAATCAGTGATATTCTCAAAGGATTTTAAGTGGGATATATATTTTATTGTATGCAAAATGATAGACGTGCACTGTTAAAAATAGAAATACATTTCAAAATTATTAGCCAAATCACTTCCAGATTCTTTGGGCTATTTTCATTTGGTTTAGGAAGTAATATTCCCTCCTCACTGGGTTTATTAATAAAATTGTTTTGTATGATAATATTAGTAGTTACAGATCATGTGTTTTCTCTTTCACACAGGTGAAACTAACAATGAGAGGATTCTGGCAAATGCTAAAGCGGCAATAGGAGGACACTTTACTTTGTATTCCTTGGGCTTTGGCAAAGATGTTGATTACAATTTTCTGGAAAAACTTGCTTTAGAAAATGGAGGTGTAGCGCGCCGCATTTATGATGACTCAGATGCTGCCGTCCAGTTACAGGTACAAACAAACGGTTACTTAATAGATCTTATTCTGGTATTCCTATTGCCAGACACTATGGCCCTCATTCTGACCTTGGCGGGCGGCGGAGGCCGCCCGCCAAAGTCCCGCCGTCAGATTACCGTTCCGCGGTCGAAAGACCGCGGCGGTAATTCTGACTTTCCCGCTGGGCTGGCGGGCGGTCGCCTTCAGACCGCCCGCCAGCCCAGCGGGAAAGAGGCTTCCACGATGAAGCCGGCTCGGAATCGAGCCGGCGGAGTGGAAGCTGTGCGACGGGTGCAGTTGCACCCGTCGCGTATTTCACTGTCTGCGCAGCAGACAGTGAAATACTTGTAGGGGCCCTCTTACGGGGGCCCCTGCAATGCCCATGCCAGTGGCATGGGCACTGCAGGGGCCCCCAGGGGCCCGCGACCCCCCCTACCGCCATCCGGATCCCGGCGGTCCGACCGCCGGGATCTGGATGGCGGTAGGGGGGGTCGGAATCCCCGCGGCGGTGAAGCAAGCTGCGCCGCCGCGGAGGATTCAATGGGGCGGCGGTACACTGGCGGGACCCCGCCAGTGGTGCCGGTCCAACCGCGGCTTTACCGCCGCGGTCGGAATCCCCATTGGAGCACCGCCGGCCTGTCGGCGGTGCTCCCGCGGTCCTCCGCCCTGGCGGTCAAAGACCGCCAGGGTCAGAATGACCACCTATATTTACTATAGATGTTTATTGGAAGCTGTAGCTGCATTTAAGTCAGAGAAAATTCACTCAACTGTGTTTAGAGAGTAACAACAGATCACTCTGCTCTAGATCACAATGTGAGGCATGACAGGCCTGTGCCAGGAAATTCATCAATGACACCCATGTTCAAGGATAAATCTGTCTGAGTGTCACGGTCATTGAACCTTTGTTTTAAGAACAAATTCCTACTTTGAAAGTTATTCTTGACAATCTAACCACACATTTGACCAGTTTTCCCACCCTTTGAGAGGGATTTATGGCTGCAGAGACCACCACATACATGTGCAGAGATCTCTGCAACCATAAATTGGTTTACTCCAGCCAGGAATCTCTTTCTGAATTGCTTACCAGAATAAAGAAAATAAGGTTAATTTAGTTATAAAAATACCTTTGTGAGTAAGACCCAAGATTTTTTAACAAATAAATAGTAATACAGCCAGTCACAGTAAAATAGAATACAAAAGTAATCAAACCTATTGAAATCTGAAAACGTCTACCTGACTAGAAACTTCAAATGTCCCCAAACTATTCAATAAAACAAGTGGCAGGTTTTCAGGGAACTACTGAATTGTTTAAGAACTTTGCAGCCATGTCTCAAAAGGATTGCCTCACTTTCTCAAGTATTGGACATCTTAGAAGAGAAGAAGATTTTTGTCTTCATCCAGGTGACCATGGAAATTTTAGTTTTCTGTGACAAGTATGAAGTGACTGTACATATTATAGTCTGTCTTTGAACTGCAGCTGTGCTTCCAAGAAAAACTCCTTCAGAAATCAAATGATTTGTTAGAAAGTTGTGACCCTGAGCTCAGTGCTGACAAAATGTTAGGGGTTGCCTTTGGTATATTCATATTTTTTCATCCCCATGTTTACATACTGATACAACATAATAAAGCTTTCTGTTCCATAACGTATGCACTTTAATCATGTAAGAAATTGGGGTATTGGTTGGGGGGGGGTAGAAGCCCCACTCAGGCAACAACCACAATCTTTGTTAGCATGAACCACAAACGTCACTAAATTAACAGGTGCTTAACTCTCTGGTGGCTTGGCACAGAATCAGCCATGCTTACCTTATATGCAATGTGTAAAGTATTTATGCAGCCCACAAACTGTAATTAAGTGAACACACAACACAAGACAAATCTTAAATGAAAGTAGAAAAGCAGAGTACATTTTTAATAAATAAAGTGATACCAGAACAACAAAAATCGAGTCAGTAGGACCGGAGATATTCAGTTTTAAAGTTTAAAGTGAAAATGGCACCTGAAAGCACACAGTGCCACAAGTGGTTATCTGGCCACACTAGACAGGGAGAAAGACACAAGTTCAGGCCAACCACCACGGAGTCAGATACAAGGACCAGGTTAGTACCGCTGAAGAGTTACCTTCTCAAGTTCCAGTAAGAGGGCTGTTTGCTTTGGAGGAGGCTGCGAGGAGCAGGTCGAGTGTTGAGGATGGTCATTACTGTAGCTCGAAGAGCAGTTGGGACGTTACAGATGGTCTTGGTGGTTGGGTCTGTGGATGGTCGATGCTGTAGTTTCACATTGGCGGTCACCACAGGATGTTGCTGTAGCGTAAAGAGTAGCTCTCAAATTGTCGGTCATCACTGGCGATCGCTGGTGGCACAGATAGCAGATGTCATTGTAGCTTCGAATTGCCAGTCAAGGTCTTGATGTGAATAGGCCTATTTGTGGTTGCGAAGATCCCAATCTTCCGGATTAATAAGGAAAAAGTGCACAGAGTCCAAATGCAATCAAAACTGGTTCAACAACAAAAAGCAAACAAAATCTGGGGGTGAACCTCCAAAAAGGGCCAGGGTCAACACTACATAACCTCAAACATCTTTCCCTGAGATTCAGTAAGTAAAAGCAAAATTGGCTGATAATAATTCTGGTTGCTCGTGTGCATTAATTGGCATTATGACCACTTTAGTTTCTAGTGAGCTGTTATACACCACAAATGATGTAGGACTGTAAGTCGCAAACAATTTCTAAGTTATACCAATTAAGATGCAAAGTTTTCTCTCTGAAGGAACTTAGAGATTGTGATTTTGCTGTATCTCTATCCAGGGCCAACTTTAAAGAGTTTTGGGGAGAAGAATCTGAAATATTTTAGACAATCTATGGAATTGTATATAAAGCCTTTATTTTCTCATCATCCTGTTTCTCAGGGTTTCTTCAGTGAAATTGCTAATCCACTGCTTTTGGGAGTCCAGATGAAGTATCCTGGTGATAATGTAAATGATATTACCCAGAACACATTCATGCACTATTACGGTGGCTCAGAAATTGTGGTAGCTGGACGAGTTACAGATAATGAATTGACAATATTGCCAGTGGAGATCAAAGCTGAAGGGGTAAGATAAAGCAATGCTTTCCCATAATATTTTATAGCATAAATACCAATCCTTTAGATCTTTTCATTAAGGTGAGGTCCTTTCAATCAGCTGTGTATTGGGTTACCCCCTGGTGTTTGTCGCTCTGGTCAGTTCACATTCGATATAAAGAATATTACACATTTGTGTTCCAGATTGTCTATCTCCACTGCATGCTTTTGTGCTTTATTATCATCAGGGTTCCACATTGTATGTTTTGTATGTTTTAGGGAATGGTGGGACCTGAATAAGTCTTTGTATACAATTTTAACAGTTAATGCTCTGTCAAACTCCCGTTTTTATGGAATCCACAAAATTACAATTTTACTCTGAAGGTTCTCCATTTTTGATCTTCTCTTTTATGATCTCCTGGAGTCAGGTGATTTTTCTGCTCCTTTATTATTGTCTGTTTGGACGTATTTTGCATCATTACTGCTGCTGACCAATTTGTACTGGTGAAAGAACATCCCAGAAGAAAAGTAAGCAATAGGGTCTTTGTGTACTGTCAACAGGGTGAAGGGTCAGCTTTTCTACACTTAAAAATTTAGCTATAAGGTAAAATTATGCTGTATTTAGGACCCTCACTACTGATTGCATATGCAAGATGTGAATTTATAGCTACTTCAATCTACAACATTATTGTAACGGGTACAGTACTTCTTCCTTTTAATGTGAATTGGAGGATGTGTATTAACATCAAGGGCACTGAAGCAGCTATGTGAGCTCCCATGGATTAATTCCCAGACACAATATTCCGAAGTCATTCGGGACGTACAGAGCACTGCATAAGGGATCGGGCCATGGTTAGTCCTCCACAGAACTTTGAAGTGCTCCATGAGTATCAAAGCAGAAGATCTGACTGACATTCAAGAAATGCATAAGCAAATTAACATTTTAAGAGCTAGCACCAAGATCCTCGAGAAGTGGGTGGATGTGTAAAGGGTGTTCATGCCTCAGCAACCTCGGAATAGTCAGGATACCTGAAATCACTGACGGCTCTGATATGGCTGCATTTTGGAAGATTGGATATAGGCAAGGATTGCACCAAGGGGACCGTCTCCATCCTTTATGGTGGAGTGGGGCTATAGAGTGCCTGGCTCGAGGATCCCTGATGAGGTTGAATGTGACAAAATTCCTAAACTATTGGGACTGGGACTTGTTTCTGCAATCATTTTGTGAATTGTTTTAAGTGCCACTTGAAAGAAATCAGGTGCTTCATTTAAAACTGAAAAGAAAGCAAGGCTCCCATCTACATTCTCCCTCTTTTCCAAACTGAATTGTGGTCAGTATACAGGTTTCAGGTTTTAGGAGGGATTGTACACTTATCTGTCCTTTTTTGTCATAATAGCAATTTTAGATATTTCGTTTTAGATGATCCAGTCAGTGGGATCCCATTTTGTGCTCTTCTGAAGTGGTGTGACTTCAACCACTTCCAAATAAATGCCCATGCAATTTCCCTCCAGTGAAGAGGAAAGTCTCATTTTACTAAATGCCTCATCCACAATAGGAACCTCAGTGTGAGCCCTGAAATATTTGCCAGCCTGACTCCTATATTTTATGTATTGATGGATTGCAATTAGGGCCTGATTCACAAAGGTAAACGTACACTTTTTTGTAAGTTTACAATTTGTTTTCTAATTCACAAAGGAATATTACAAGTAGTATCTTTATGACTGCAGAATCTGCACACTCATGGCAGATTCTCTGCACGTAAAAAATAGGCAGTCATAAAGATACTACTTGTAAAATTACATTGTGAATTTCAAAACATCATAAATTTACACAAAAGTGTGTTTACCTTTGTGAATCAGTCCCTAGATTTGAAAACAGACAATACATTTCTCAATATTCAGATCCCGACTAGCATTTCGCACTGAATTTCTTAAATACCTCTTACAAACGGCACCATGTAATTAAACAAAACAGAAGACCTGATAGCTCCCATTCTGGCACTTTTTGACTGAAATCTGAAAATGTTGTAATATAACAGATCCCGATGGGAGAGGAAGAGAAGAACATCTGCACAGGTTTTCTACTAATCTCTTTAGAGTTGCTCACTCATTATGATCTGTTGTGGATCAGAATCAACAAACAAACTGTGTTTTGGATGGCATATATAAAAAGCAAAATAGAATGCCTCCTTGCTTGAGGTTATGATTAGTCATAAAATGTGTCTCCACCTGCCTGAAAGATGCAGTAATAACACACTTGCTGATGAACTCCTCCCTGGATAGCCCAGTTTCTGGAAGTTGTCAAACTTCTTCAAAGGTTCCACAATTAGCAAATTTAGGTAGAAAAGCAATCTCCATGCTGATTGTCATGTGAGAAGATCACATTCGTAATTCGTCATATTTTATGACTGATACCACTGTAATCCCATGTTTTACCTTGAGTAATAGGAATAATCAAGGTTATTGATGTTTGCACACTGATTGCCACATGTTTAAGATTAAAAGTGGGATAGCTTTAGGGTTCAGACTGGGCTGGAATTCCTGCTTCATGGGGTCAACAGAGAAGCATGCAATAACAGCTCCTGAGTGCTGATGGATTTATCTTATGCATTTGGACAGTATATCAAACTATTCTGCTATATTGCTTGACCAACATGGGAGGAACCAAACTTTACCAATTCAAAATTTCACATTTCTAAGTGGAAAAAAAAACTGATGTTACCTTACCACTTTTTTGTCTGACACCCAACTAATGATATGTGGTATCGCATTGGGTTCTTCTACAGGTCCTCTACTTTTTTATACATTTAGAATTATGTAACTGCCACTATTACGCAGTGTAAAATATATTTGAATTATTTTCTCCTCTGGATGGACATAGTCATACCCTTATTCCATTGCTTGACCACTTACTTAGAGTCAATTTGGAAACTTTTCTGACTAATGTTCTGGAAATAACAAAATAATAAATCTTAGCTTTGTGTATGTTTTTATAGTTTAACAACCTTTAGTGTGAAAGTCTAAGTTATTACCCTGTTATTATCCTAATATTGAAGAACACAGATGCATGGATTGACAAACATACCTTCTTCAGCCAGTCAGTGGACCACATTGCCAATTCTAGTATTTTTTGTTTAAGATAATTCTACTCTTGCCACAGTCTTCAGCTTTGCTAATATTATTATCATCTTGAGGCTTAAATATTGCAATTCGCCTCACATAGGGCTCCCAAATTATTTGCTCATTTTACTGCATTGTATTGAGGATGTTGCAGCCAGTTGTGTAATATGGGCTGGTGTAAGACAATGCATCACTGCAACTGGCTCCCTGAAGAAGGCAGGGTTGCTTTTAAATTTCTCTTTATTGTTAATAAGACATTTTGGAAACAAGCCTTTTACAGAATATTTTTAAGAACATGTACATTTGGACTCTCATTATTCTGCTAGGAATAAGTTTCTCAGAATTTGAAACCAATGTTGTAAATCATTCTCTGACATGGTTCCCAGAGTAATACTTTAAACTAACCACAGCATGTTGCTGTTTTCTCAAACTTTGTCTGCTTCCTAAGCATGTAGCCCATATCAACTAACATTTATACAACCATTATCCATGCCATTTGTTAAATTTCAGAAAGGTATGTGTCTTCTTCTTTTTTCTGTCTCCTCTTACTCTTCTTTTTGCTGTTGTCTTTGATATTAACACTAATGAATGACATCAACCCAACAACATTAATATCAATAAAAATAATAACAATAATAATAATAATAATAATAATAATAATAATAATTGTTGTTATTAATAGTAGTGGGAGTAGTACTATTAGTATTTTTGTTTTGTTTCTTCTTCTTTTTGTTATTAATATTATGGGTATGTACTTTTCAAAAACATCCATGTGGGAAGTTGACAGGAGCCAGCAGCCGAAGATAATGATTGTGTGTTTTGGCAAACATCCTCCAACATACTCAAGTGAGAAACTCTAGCAAATAGAATGGCATTATAATTAAGAGATGACAAAATCAACAAGCAAATTCACTTTATAAATGTGAAGAAGACACTAAAAGAATAAGATTAAATAATCAAGATAAATAGAGTGAAATGGTAAAACTACAGGCAATCTGCCAGTGGATCTTCTAGACTACTCTTTTCCTATAGTGAAAGTGAAGCTCTGACGGTACCTTCTCCTTTGATTTTGGCTTTTCCACTACAAAATAGAGTATTTTTCATTACCGTTCAGCTCAAAATCTTGACCTTTATTTCCAGTTTGAACACATCTTTTACTAGGTTTGAGGTGCTTACTTAGAAGTGTATACACCTTCCAGATAAAGTAGGGTTGCAACTACTTATAGTTATAAGACTTTGACTACCTACTTGTACACAGGGACCCATTTGCTGTGAGTCCAGCACAGAGAAGGTGGGCTGTGCTTAGGAGCCATTTGCTCATTGTGTAACTGTCTGACTGGGTACCCAGGATGGGACCTAGTTCCAATTTTTTCCAAAGCTTTCTGCCTTGTAAATCCATCCATCTCCCACTTACCACATGCAGTAGAAAAAGAAAGCAATGCAGGTATTTTAAGTACAGTCCGTTTCTCCTTTTGATCTAACTATTTTGAACTCATTTTATTTTGTGTATTGTTGCAAGACGTTATGTTTCTGACCTGCAGCCCCCCAACTCAACTATTCTAATTACTTCATAGACAGATAACATTAACACAATGAAGTAAAATAAAGTAAAATACTTTTATCAATGTTATTGCCCCATGTATAATAATAGTCACTTATGTAGCACACATTCAAAATTAACTCACAACTCTACCACTACTGACTCTTTGAATTTAAATCTGATTATCACAGAAAGCATGCCTTATGCTCCTGTGCTTACTATCTAGTTTTGCTCCCCAAGTATGTCCTTAATACATACATACATACATACACACAAATACATGCATACAGCTTGAATAAACCCATGCAATTATTCAATCAATATGCTGCCAGTTTTCCAGCCAAAGTAAAAAACCAAATTGCATGCAACAACATCTAATGTTCCATGGTGTGTAGAAGAGATTACCGTCACTATTACTAGAGATACTAATGACAAATAGTATCATTAACGAAGATGATCTTGGTAATAATGATTATTATGACAATGACCATTGTAATGTTTTCATCAGGCAACCAACAACTTTACTTTAAACATGGAAGGAAAAGTAAGAGAAGCTTGGCAACACCAGCAATATATTTTTGGCAAATACACAGAGCGACTATGGGCCTATCTAACTATACAGCAGTTACTGGAAAAACAGTAAGTTATTATATGAGGTCGTTTCTGATGTCTTATATTTTATCATGTCAACAGTGTACAGCTTGCAGTTTGCTTAGAATTTCTAGGTTTCTTCAATTCAAAAATGATATTGGTGCAAAATTTTACCTTAACTGGTTTAAAAAAGTACCTTATTGTCTATAGAGTTAGCATGAAATGAGGAAAGCATACCAGTCCTTCCTACTGGAAATTTTGCATTGAATTATTAATGAGTTCTGAAATTCTGGTTGCCATTCCTCTGGGAATTCATCATTGTCCCTGTAATTTCACCCACACAATCCAACTGCTTTCATCAACTAAATGCTCCAGTTTTGAAAATAAACTGACTGGCAGTGTTACCACTCATCTTATAATTCCACTAGGGATAGTAGTCACTCTTACTGGCTCCACCAATTAGAATTGAGAAGCCCCTTATACTCAGGGCCTGTAGCCTTGGGACGTGTTGGATATTGGCAATGCAATGCAAGTCAACATCTCCAGAAGATGAGTATGCTTGATCATGGTTTAGAAGTTGAGACTAAAGCAGAGGATTCAGCATGCTTGACACATTAACATACAGGAAATTCAGTGGTTTGTGTAAGGCAACTCTGAATCTCTGTGCCAACATTGAACAACCCATACAACGTTCTAGAGCAAATATTTATTTTAAGTTATCTTATAACTGAATGTAACAAAAGGATGGGTTAGGGTTCACACTGAGGTGGGGAAAGTTAGTCTTTGTCAACCTGATGAAAAATATGTATCAGTTCTACTATTCTGTTTATGAGACCTGCAGTTTTGATACCTTTAGAAGTATATGCACTTGCCTAGGGCATGGGTTGTTGATTGTTGTTTGACATAATATAGCCTGTTGGAGACTTGTCGAGAAGACAATGGCTTTTTTTTACAGTACACAGAATGAGAACAGATGTGTGCATGCATATGCTATTTGAAGTGGGTATTGTATTTCTTGACACACTTTAGCTTTCAATATGTCTGATTTAGCATTTAATTTTAGGCAATTATGTTAACTTTCGTTGGCTAGACAACAGTTATGGTTCTGGGATGATGCACAGAGGTTTGTCCATAGGAGCTTTAATTTACTAGTATGTCTCGAATAATTTTAACTAGTGCAGGGACATTCCTGCATGGGCCCCTTGCTCTTGTTTTCCGCCAATCTTTTCATGGAAGTTGAACCACCAAGAAAAGAGTGGCAGAGAACAAGGTTGTAATCAGCAGGGCAGCGCTGAGTTCAACACTGCTGCACTGCTGTAATCCCGTCAGGATCGGAGATCGTGGTGGGGAGGGCAGTAGGTTGGCGGGTCTCCCCCCAACCTCCTAATGTGGCAGTCGCACCACCACAACTGCCACAGTCCGACCGCCACAGCGAGTCTGGCGGTCTGTTGGCCGCCAGACTCATGAAAAGACCCCATATGTGAAAATGGGGTATCAACGGGTAATTATCATTTATACATCACAGTGCCTTGACTTGCTTTGATCCTATTAAAATGTTTGTTTCCATCGTACTTCAGAATGATAACAAGTATGTTTTGGTTGTGCTTTCTTAACTGTTGTTATATTTTCATATACTTGTACAGTCCTATTGGAAAATGGGTTATTGGTAAGGGCAGGTAAGTACCTACACTTAGCAATAGGCCACTAACCGCCACTTAGGTCCAGTTAAGTCTCAGTAAATTAAACCCAGCTCAACCCTTGGTAGCTTGGCAACGAGCGACAAGGCTTAACTTAGGAGACAGAGTGTAAAGCATTAAAATATCACAAAACAGTAATTACATAAAACACAGGAAACAGTTTAAAAATCCAAAACCAATTTATAAAAACAGATTTCATTTTTATCTTTAAAATTACACAAAAACAAATAAAATCAGATAAGGGGAACCGGAGATATGAATTTTTAAAGAATTACTGTTTTATAGTGCCTAGAAACAAAAAGTGCCAATCTGGTCATCTGGTCGCACCTCGACCAGGGCAAAGTCAAAGTTTAAGGCTGACCGCGATGGAGCCCGGCTCGGCTACAGCCCGCGGGAGGCCTCGGTCAAAAGTTTACCTTCGGACTTGGTTGTTTTTCTGAACATTTTCTTCAGCGGGACGAACCTGCCAGTCAAATCTGACCTCCTGGAACTCTTCCTCGGAAACGCGTCACGGGAGCCCTCAGTGGAGATTTTTACCTTTGGACGTAGTTGTTTTTTCAAGGTGAAAATCCTTCGACCGGGGCAAACCTGGATTTTGATCCGACGTCCTTGGAGCCCTCCTCCGATAAGCTGGCTGGGAGGTCACAGTCAACTTTCTACGTTCGGACTTAGGCGGTCATTAGAAACACGGCAGAAACAACCGCCGTGTTCATGCTGGCAGTCAAAACACTGACCGACAGCGACCCCAGAATCCCGCCGGCCACATTATGGAAACCTTGTTTCCACCCACCGGCTCACTGAAAGGCTTGGCTGGGACATTAACCGCGGCTCCACATGGAGCTGCTGTCAATGCCTCTGTGCTGCAGGTGCAGTTGTACCCGTCGCGCAGATCACTGGCTGGAAATCTGCACCGGGGCCCCTGCACTGCCCATGTAGGGCACCCCCTCTGCAAGCCTTTTCCTGGCAAGATATCCCGCCAGGAAAAGGATGGCGGAAAATGAAACATAATCCGCAGGGTAGCGCAGCTACCCTGGCGGATGGTGTTTCAACTCGCCGCCAGGCTGCCTGACGGCGGGAGCCTGGCGGTGGGTGACGGCTGCCGATGGCGGACATCCCCATGTGTATTATATGGCGGGCCGAACCGCCATGTTTATAATGAGAGCCTTAGTCTCATTTTTGGAGATTTTCTTCACCGGGACGAACCTGCAAGTCAAGCCGGGTCGCGGTTGAAGCAAGCCGGCTAGAGTTGCCGCGGCGGGTCGGTCCCTTTATGGAGCTTTTTTCCAAAAGTTCTCCAAAGTTCTCCAAACTTCTGGATTTTCCTTCAGATGTTCCTTTAATGTTCTTTTGGGGTCCACAGCTCACCCCAAAGTTCCAGAAGCTCTTAGATGATCCTTGGGGGTGTGGACTATAACTCATAGAATGCACCGGGTGAAAACTCCTTTTTGGCCACTGGACAGTGGTCAGCTGGTTGGTTTCTTCAGGAGTTGGTGCAGGGGACTCTGGTTAGCAATTGTTCACCTGTAGCAAACAAGGACTCCCTTCTTGAACCAGTTGAAGCCAGGCAAAGTCCTTCTTGTGGTGAAGCCCAAGTGTGCAGCTGGTGCAGCCCTTCAGAGTGCAGGGTCCAGGTGCAGGCCAGGGGTCCAGCAGGGCAGTCCTTCTTCTCCTGTAGTTCTTCCTTGTTGGAATCTGATGGGGATCTGAGGTGTGGGTGCAGGTCTGCCAGTTTTATCCCTGCTCCTGGGTGAAAAACAGGAGGGTCCTGGTTCTCCAATCAGATGCAGGGTCCTTCCCCCTGTGATGACCACTTCCTGGGAAGTGTGGCAAAAATCAATCCCAGGGAACAACATTCCTCAAAACTCCATCATGGCTGAAAGTGATTTTTGGAGGTTACATCTGGCTGAGCCCACCCATTGGTGTGGCTAAAAATCCTAAACACACCCCTCTACTGCTCTCTCCTAATCTAATCAAGGGGGCACCTAATTGTCTGGGTTTTCAGGATGTGGGGGTGTTGCGGGTTGCTCCAAATTGTTTTTTTTTGTAAAAAATGTTTCATTTATAAAGCGCGTAGCTACCCTAGGGCATCCCAGCGCTAAAGGTACAGGATAATCCAGGAAAACATGAAAAGGCAGACTAGTGGCTAAAGAGTATAGTTTTCAATTTCTTCCTAAAAAGAGATTCAGAAGGTTCATGGCAAAGCTCAGGAGGTAAGGCATTCCAAAGATGGGCGGCCTTGATAGTGAAGGAGTTTCCACCCCATGAACTATGGACGCGGGGTATATGAATCTGCCGGGCTAGAGAAGATCTGAGGTGTCTCCGAGGGGCGTGAATGTCCTTCTCTGCCTTTGAAGACCAGTTTGGCAGCCCTTCTCCTTCCTGCTTCACCATCTGCTGAGGGGAGATCTTCTCCCACAGGCACATCTCTTTGTGTGAAGCCAGGCCACTTCACACCTCATCAAGGCAGCCTGGCCAGGCTGCCAGAGGCTGGCCAATCAGAGCACAGCAGCAACAACACTGCAGGGCTGAAGTTGGCAACTTTTCACGTAAAGTTTAAAACTCTTTACCTGAACAAGTTATATTAAATCCAACAACTGAAAGTTGTGGGATTTATTATAACAGTTAATTTGATACCAAACTCTTTGTATCTGTTACGTAAGGGGACTTTTAAAATTAAAATAATGTCTCCCCATTCTAGCCTATGGAGGCCATTCACTACAATGAGGGGAAAACAAATTTGGCTGTTTTACCTCACCAGGGCTTATAAAACTAATTGTATAAGGTCCCTGCTTATAGTTACATGGCACCCAGCCCTAGGGGTATAAGGTAGTTTAAGACTTTGGATCTACTTTTAATTCCAAAGTCAAATTTGCATGTAACTTTAATTTAAAAGCAGCCAGCAAGGCAGGCCTGCCTTTAAAATGACACTGGGCACCTCAGCAGTGCACCTATGGGGGCACTACCTATGGTGGGGTCCCTAAACCTCCATGCCCTACCATATACTAGAGACTTATAGGTAGGTTAACTTTGCCAATTATAATTAGCCTAATTTGCATATCCACTTTACACAGAGCACTGGCCCTGGGACTGGTTAGCAGTACCCAGGGCACAGCCAAGAGTCAGTAACCACCAGTACCTGTCCAAAACGTTTGGGGGTGACCAGGGAAAAAAAGGAGGACTTTTAGAGGTATTTAAATTGTATTCCATCAGAATTTTTTTTACATTCTACAGCCTTTTCTTTCACGTCGGTTGTATTCCAGCATAATTATCAAATAGTTAGCTTCACAAAATGCTCTCACTTTATAGTCAGAAAACGAAACGTAAACAGCAATCTCCATGTTAACGTAGCCTGACATTGGATCTCTATCTTTGAACACTGAAAAAATGTGATAAGAATAAGACAACATTTAAAGGCATCTTCATTGCTTATTCACCTTCTGAATTTCGGCATGGTTATTTCTGGGGGTGCTGCTGCAACACCCGCACCCCTACTTCCAGCACCCTTGAGGCCAGCACCTATGAGGTCTAATGCTCTTTACCATCACTTTGCTGTCCAGTCAGTTAGGTACTTAGAGCACGTCGTTTCTGTAGGCTTGAGAGGTGCACTATGTACTGAGTACTCTGAGAGGTCAGTAGCCCAGAAATGTGACAATAAGGTTATTGCTTCCTGAGGTTTCTGCTGCCCTGAAAGGCACAGAATGTGGCAAATACCCTGAAATCTCTGCAATTTTGAAAGGTACAATATGTATTTGATATCATGAGATCTCTGCAGACCTGCAATATATTTCACAGAATTTATACCCTTTGACGTCTTCAGCTCTATAGTGTGATCAGTGTGATGGCTTCTCTAAATCAGCACCATAGTACATGCCTCTGGTTAATGCCAGATTTATACCAGTGAAGCAACAGACTGGTGAAACATGGGAGAGATTGAGGAAAGTCAGTGTTGTAGGAACTGAGAGAGAATCAAATTATTGGAGTAGTGTCCTGAGTCAAATACCTCCCATGCAAAAAATACTTATAGAAAAGGACGCAACCCAGTAACCCACGGACCTGGGTTCAACAATTATTATCGACAAAGGTGGTCCCTATGGGGGAAGTAAAGCCTTAGACTTCCACCGCCATAGTGTCACAAAAACTACTCTATTAGTTGGCGAAATTCAATCAGTGCATTTATTCTGTCAATTCTGTTCATGCAATAATGGTTCAAAATTATATAATGCAACATTTACATTTTTCAAATAAACAAGGTGCTCCTAGCAGGAAACAATGCAGTGAAATTGATTTCATGTCAATGGAGGTGGGCTTGTGCTATGTATAGAAATATTTACATGTGACTGATTGAGACAATATGTTGTTATGAACAGCACTCATATTGTGGTATGTACTAGAAGCTCCTTGTTTATTTGGAAAATGTAAATGTTGTGTTATATCATTGTGAAACTTACTGCATGAACGGAATTGACAGAATAAATGCACTGATCACAGTGCAACAACTAACTCATAGAGGAGTTTTTGTGATACTATTGCAGTGGAAGTCTAAGGCTATACTTCCCCCATGGGGGCCTCCTTTCCCATGCAAACAAGGCTGATGTCAGGTGGCACTCTGAAGTCTGCTATAAGAAACACAGACTGAGGAGGAAAGTGAAAACTGGTAATGCCCAGCCGCAAGGTCTTGGAGACCTAATTTCACCTTGCTAAAGAGTGTTCCAACACAAGTGTCTACTCAAGAAAGAATGGAATAGTCCTCTCACCTCTGATGTTGAATTACTGTGAACAGTGAAGTAGACTGTATGATTGACAGATGCATCCACTGATTTGGCATTGTAAATTAGTCTGGTACTCGGTGATCTGTGTGCATGTTAGTCACTCACATGACCACCCAGGTGAAAACTCCAGCAATACTGTCATGAGTGATCCAGCCAACAATGACCAGTAGGTTCTGACGGTCAATTTATTAGAGGGGGTGTTCCATACTACATAATTTCCTTCTAGTCACCAAGAAGAGCAGCCAGCAAGATGTATTCTAAACATAGCTAGGTGGCATGAAGCTGGACGAGTTTGAACCCTAACTTTTACCCATTTGCAAATCACTCATATTCACAGTGGACTTAGCTTCAAGGAATATGTTGGCAATAAAGCCGAGACAGACTGATACCAGGTCTTTCTACTACACAAAGTGAAACCATTCCTTTCAGACAGTGATTTCAGAGCTGCTGTTCAAGCCTTCAGGCTAGCTCATCTGCTCCAGAGCCTTAGGGACTCCACACTAGTACCCTTTAAAGGCATCCTCAGGGTTCATTATGAACCTGAAGAAATATGTCCATATCACCACCACCCCATTATGGCTCACTTAGTGACCCTGCTGCATCTTTAAAAACATCTGTACCATATATAAAGCCATCATGACTAGAACATCCGTCTATCTGGCTGACACAATCACCACCCTCCATGGCTCTTAACACACCCACAGCTAGCACAAAATCAGGCTTTAGACAAAGAAGTGAAAAAAAGAAAAAGCAAGGCAAATAGCCTTCTCTATCCATGCACCCAGGATCTGGCGCAAGCATGCCTATTTATCAGGACAACCCACCCAAATATATACCTTAACTTTCAGTGCACTAAAGATATATACTGCTACACACACAGTACTTTAACCTCGACATAGCGATGATTGGATGTTCCGATAAGAGTTAGCTCTAAAGAAAGTATGTAGGGTTAGATTTATGTTTAGGGTTGCTGTAGGTGTGATGAAACAGCTGGTCATTATGAACATGGTGGTAAACACTCCACTGCCGGCGATGGCTGTAACTACCGCCAACAGGCTGGTGGTCTGGACCGCCAAATAATGAACCAGATGAGAAATAAGTAGCAGTCCATCCACACACCGCCATCTTTATAGTCCAGACGAGGACAGAGGAGGCCGCCCTCAGGCCAGTGGAAAGGCCCAACTCGCCCACCAAATAATGAAACACCAGGCCACCAGCAGTTCTGGGGCGGTAACCACCTCCAGGCAAAGCATGGCGGAAACAGACAATATAAAAGGAAACTCTCACCGGAGGTACACAGAACACGCTGACGCGGGCATGGAGCGAGAGTAGGAAATAATGCCACTATTACTCCACTATTACTCCTTGCTATATTCCTCCAGGACCATGACTGATGATGAAGACGGTAAGTACTGCAGCCTAGTTCACATGGGAAGAAACAGCACAATTACGCACCCACCCAACCCCGCAACGCACTCCCAACCCCTCCCACATCCCAAGCCATACATACCATAACAAGATGTACTTACTAGACACAAGCCAACAAAGACCTGCACCAATGTGCACACATATGCACACCACACCCCCACAGTGAAACGCTGAACAACGTCACTATATTGTGCCAACAGCACTACTGGGCACTTAAAATGTATTATAGCAAAAAAAGTAATGTCCAAATAAGGCCTTTGGCCAGTTCATGTCAATGTCCCTCGAGTGCCAACATAGTCCGAACTTGACTCCCACGTGTGCAAAGGGAACTCCACTGGAAAGGGGCATCAATGGGGCAGACAGGCACCTCAGGGAATATGGGCAGGGGGTGGCGGGTGTGGGGACTTAGGTCTGGAAGGGGGGGCTTAGGCTTAGTTTTGGGAGGTGGAGGGTGTTTGGGCTTGCCCTTGGAAGGAGGGGGAGTGGTCCTGGACCCGGGGGTGGCAGCGGGACCTGGGGTAACACGGGGCCTCTTTGTCCTTGGGGAAGGGGCACAGGAATGGGAAGGGCGAACTGGAGTAGACTTGGACGAGGAAGGAGTGGACTGGGCAAGGACATTCACACGTTTAGGGACAAGACGGGGTGGGCCAGTAGGTACAAACAGGTCAACACAGGATAGGAAAAGCTTCTTAGGTGCAGTTGGAGGGGATTTGGAGGCAGGTCTGGGAGTGGAGGTTGAGGGAGTGCTCATATATGGTATAGGTGTGCCGGATGTGGATGCAGGTGCCTGTATAGTATGCTTATGTCTGGTGGATGTGTGTGGTGTGGATGTGTGCAAATGTATGAGTGTTTTGGGAGGAGGAGGGGTGGACACAGTGGGACAAGACAGGCTGCCAGTGTAGATCGATGTTGTCTGGGTGTCTGCAGGTCTGGTGAGTGTGCTGCAAGTGTCTGTCAATGTAGTCGTGGTGAGTGCAGGTGTGGTGTCAGGGGTGCATGTCTGGATGTCAGATGTTGTGGCGACTGCATGAATGGGGACAGCAGCAGTGACTGAGGGTGCAGTGCGTGTGGGAGTGCATGGTGAGGTGACAGACAGGGTGGCGGGGAGGTTGACACACTGGGGAAAGTGGATATTATTGTGTGTGCTTTGGTATGTGGTATGTTGGATGTGGTGCTTGTGTTGGCCTTTGTACTTCTTATGTGTTGATCTGTATGCATGGCTGTTTGTATGAGTGCTTGGGATGGGTGAAGGGAGTGGGGTGCTGGAAGGGGTAGAGGTGGTGGGAGGGGGGAAGGAAAAACCAGGGACACTGGCGGCTGTCAAAGAGGAGCCGAGAGCCTGAAAAGATCTCTGTAGGCCAGACATGACACTGTAGGCATTGCACTGCTGCATCTGGGATGCTAGCCCCTGGATGGCATTCACAATGGTTATCTGCCCTCCAGAGATGGTTCTCAGGAGATCAATAGCCTCCTCCATGAGTGCAGCAGGGCTGACTGGGGCGAGCGGGGACGGGCAACTTAGTTGGAAGCAACAGGGAGGGCGTTGATGGTATGGCGGAAGATGACAAAGAGTGGTAAGCCCAGTAGGGTCCGCCACCACCAGGGAGCTGCCATCAGGTGAGGGATCTTAGACACTACCTCCAGTGGTAGTTGACTCACCCGTGGTACTCCCCTCACCCTCCAACCCACTGGTCCCCTTGGTGTCCGTTGACTTTGCCTCCTTGGAACTGTGGGCTGCTGCATCCCCACTTGCGAGTGCCTCAGCTTCCTTGCCAGATGATGCTAGTGTACACAAAGGACACAAAAGCACAGTGGTGGGGAAACAAAACAAGAATAAAGTATGTCAAATCCTGAAATATGTACATGTGTGAATATATGTACATGTTGGCTCACACACACTCCCACCCAGGTCACACACATACCCACAGCAGAAACAACAAATGTAATGGATGTGCCCCTGACTAGTGAGCATTACCCCAGAATACACCAAATAATCTTCTTGAAACACGACCCTGATACACTGTGTGAAGTACACCCATGAGAGACCATGCCCAGTCAATGTACTTACAAGTCCACAAGACCACAATGAATACCAGACACAAAGGGGACCTCTCATAGGCCTACGAACTCTGCCAAAACTAGCTCTCTTACACCATCCCAAGGACCCGGAGGGGGCAGGACTACAGGGACACACCTGTCTAAGTGCCTCGCACTACAATGCATACATCCCACAGCACCCAAATTGAACCATCAAAGTGGTATCACAACAGTGTTGCTGCTCGCCCCCTTGTGGCTGCTGTGCTGCCTTCAAGCGTCCATCCAAATCTGGATAGGCCACCGCCAGTATGCGGGCTATTAGGGGGGTCAGGGTCCGACGGGTACCCCTTCCTCATTGGGAGGCCTTCCCCAGCTGGGCCTCTCCGGTATCCCTGGCCCAGCGCCTCAGGTCCTCCCACAGCATCCTGCAGTGGGTGCTCTGCCGGTTGTAGACCGATAGGGTCCGCACTTCCTTTGCGATGGCTTGCGACAGGCCTTTCTTTTGATGTGTGCTGACCTGCATGAGACACACAGAGC
Organism: Pleurodeles waltl; assembly: GCF_031143425.1. Classification (NCBI taxonomy): domain Eukaryota; kingdom Metazoa; phylum Chordata; class Amphibia; order Caudata; family Salamandridae; genus Pleurodeles; species Pleurodeles waltl. The sequence continues at coordinate 122,463,481 of NC_090448.1, read as the reverse complement.
AATGAAACAGACGTCAGTATGGGTGCACCGTATACATATGCCACGCTGTTCCATTTGGAACGGCCATTGTTGACATGCATTTGAACAAATTACAGGCAGAACATGCCAAACAAACTATGGCTGGGCAGTCACACCTTAAACATACAGGCATCCGCCACAATCACACACATCTACAGATGACAGATGGCAACTCACCTGCTCCTCTGGTCACCCACACAACTTCGCATACCAGCTCCTCCGCGGTGAGGGCTGGGGCCAGTTCCCCTGTAACCCGCGCCATCTCAGGGACCAGAGTCAGGACACATCAGCACACTCAGTGGAGTACTACCTTTCACGTGAGTCAGGAGTCAAGTGTCAAGGGTCTGACGAAATGGCGTAGGTACTGCGGTGGTGTGCTCCATCACCTCCGGCGACAATCATAATTGGCTAAGGTTCCCCATTGACAACCATGTAATCCAATGCTCAGGTACAAGGCGGTGAACACCGCCTTCCGCCATGGCGACTAACACCAGCGGAATGAAGTAACTTCCACTCTATCAGACCTGGATGGCAGGAGACTGCCATTTTGCTACCGCCACGTCTCCATAGCCTGACCGGAAGCCTCATCCAGGGCCACATTCTCTCTCCCCTTCGTAACTTGCTGACATGGTTCTAAGACCCCCCACATGTACCCAACTTTGGAAGTCTGTCTACAATGTGATGCCATTATGACAGAGAAACCTCAGCACATATTTGCCTAATGGTGTACCTCATTCTTTCCGTTAGTGTGCATTACCTATGTGACGCTTTTTACAGTAACATCATGGGATGGAAGTGTATGTTGACAATGTGTTCTTTCTTCCCCCATAGGTACAGACCCATGTGGCGAGAGAGGGCCCCATCTGTATACAGACCCCTCAACTTCCCGCCAAAAAATCTGGATTCTATGCCTTCGCTAATATCCACTACGTGAAAAGTGCCATTGATGGAACCCACATAGCTCTCATACCCCCAAGGGTGAATTAACAGGTGTATAGGAATCGTAAGAACTATCTCTCCATGAATGTACAATTGGTTTGTACTGCTGATCAGTACATTTCACATGTGGATGCAAGGCTCCCAGGATCCGTCCATGAGTCATTTGTCTTGAGAAACAGCAGTGTGTCACACATTATGGTACAACTACAAGGGGACAGAGGTTGGCTCATAGGTGAGAGTGTATGCCACTGGATCAGTTACATAGCTGACAGCCAGGCTGTGTGCAAGTGTAGGCACTTTGTTCAAGTCCTCTTTCGCCCACTTTTGCAGGCGATTCTGGCTACCCCAACTTGCAATGGCTCCTGACACCTGTGAGGAATCCCAGGACAGATACAGAGAGGAATTATAATGAGGCCCATAGACGTATTAGGAGGGTGATAGAGCGCGATATAGGACTCCTGAAGGCAAGATTTTGTTGTCTCCATCTCTCTGGGGAATCCCTGTGCTATGTCCCTGACAAGGTTTATAAGATAGTGGTGGCCTGCTGCATGCTGCACAACTTGGCTGTGAGGAACGCTGTCCCACTTCTGGAAGAGGAGGGTGCTGTACAACCAGCCCTGTAACCTCAGGTAGGGGATGAGAGTGATGGTGAGGAAGAAGAGGGGGAAGATATTAACTCCAGGACCCAGCTAATCCGGCTATACTTCCAGTGACTCTAAGGTACTGTTCAATGATGCTGTAGTCTTTACTGCATAGTTACAGTCTGTCTCAATAAATATGTACTGTGGTGTCTTTTGTCAGTGACAATGCTAACTAATGACTGAAGTGGCATATGCCAGGGAACCCAATATTAGGTACAGTGTGACGTACTTCAGCCACTACAGTGCGTTGGATGCCCCCCTGCAATAAAATTGTAATGATGATAGTAACTGGCTAATGCATATGCAATCACAATTGATATCTCATATTGATGAGGGTCATATGATTTAAATGCATAGGTGTATTTATTCAATGGAAATATGTACATAAATGTTGGGACAGTGAAAGCAAGTTGGCACATGGTGAATAAACATACTCAGGTACATATGCTCCGCTGTTGGTAGCAATGGGTTTTGGTCCATGTGGCCATTGGAAGATGGTGTGATGGCAGTGGCATGTCAACAAGGTAGCTCAGTGGCACACAAGGGAGACAGTTAAGGGTACAGTCACTTCCTAGCACTGGGCTTGGTCTTGGCTGGTGTTTCAGTGGCATATCTGGATCTGAGGGCACATTTGCGAAGGTGCGGCTGGGCTGCAGGGGTAGGGTTGCTGGTTTCCTGTGTGTCTTCTGGCAGTGCCACCAGTCTAGTGGTTTCTACTGATGTAGAAGGCAGGGCAGTGTCCTGGCTAGTGGTAGGGGCTTGCAGGTGGGTGGAGGACTCAGCCTGGCTCTGGTACTGGTGCTGCAGCACCCCTGCAATGGAGGCCATGGTGGCATTGAGCTGTTTCCATTGCTCCATGGCCTCCTGGTGGTGTGCTATCTGCAGCCTCTGTGTCTGCTCCAGCATGGCCAGGACTAGGCCCATCCTGTCCTGGATATGATGATATGCTCACAGGACCTCAGATATCACCTCCTGTGCTGCTGCATCCCTCCTTTGGCCACCCCACTGGGCCACTGATACCCTCGCACTGGCCCTAGCCTCCTGTGCCTGGGTCTCCTTCACAGCTCTGTCAGTCCCACTTGCAGTTGGCCCTTCATCATCCTGCCTGTTGGTGGGTGGAGACTCTGGCCTCGGTACATGTGGGCAGCCAGTCCGTGGCCGGGAAACACTGGTGTGGGGTCGTTTGGGCAGAGCTGATGATGGTGGCTGAGTGTTAGGGGTGTCAGTGGTATCCTGGGTTGGGCTTCTGGAGGGTGACAGTTCAGGACTGTGTTATGGGCCAGGGAGTTCCTCTGTGTCCATACATCCCTCTGCACTCTCCTGAGTGGGGCATCCGTCTTCAGGTGGAGGGCTGGCACTCCTTGACGTCTCCGTCTAGGTGGCATGGGTGGTGTGTCTGTGTGTGGGGGAATAGACATGTGGGTGTCATGTACTTTTTCGGCAGTTGCTGCACTGGTCTGCATTATTTGATGCTTATATTCCCCTGTAGTGGCATGCAAGGTCCCTTCACGTACATTTTGTTGCATTTTATGTGGGGGGTGGAGGTGCATTGTGGGTGCTGTAGTGCCACTGGTATTCCATGCAGGGGTAGGTGACTGTGCACAGAGGCTGGATGGAGATTTGTTTGTGGGATTGTGGGCATGCAGGGAACTTGGATGTGGGTGCTGTGGACTGGGTAGGGGATGGGGTCCTGGTGGTAGTGAGGGGATCGGGTGGTACATGCGTTACAGGTGTGGTGGATATGAAGAAATTGTAGTTGACGTACCCGAGTCCAGTCCTCCAGTGAGTCCAGTGAGACCCTCTGGGTGCAGGAGAGCCAGGACCTTCTTCTTCCAGTCGGCGTATTCGGGGGGAGTAGGTGTGGGACCACCACCAGTCTTCTGTATGGCAATGTTGTGCCTGGATGCCATAGACCAAACCTTCCTGCGCAGGTCATTTCATCTCTTCTGTATGTCGTCCCTTGTGTGTGGATGTTTTCCCACTGCGTTGACCTTGTTGACTATTGTCTGCCATAGCTCCATCTTCCTGGCCACAGGTGTCTGCTGCACCTGTGACCCGAATAGTTGTGGCTCAACGCTGAGTATTTCGCCCTCCATGGTCCTTAACTCTCTGTTGGTGAAGCGGGGGTGCTTCGGGGGTGCCATGATGTGTGTTATGGGTGGTGTGTTGTAGGTCTATTGGTGAGGGTGCTGTTGTGTGGTTGGGTGTGCGACTTGTGATGGTGTCTGGGGTATGTATGGGTTTTGGGGGTGTATTTGTGTGTGTGACTTATGTGATGTTGAGCTCAGTTTATGCATGTTGTGTTGCCAATATCAGTTGTGCTATTGGCATTGCAAAGGATTGTGGGGTGGATATGTAGTGTTTTATAGTGTTGTGGATGTGTGTCATGTGTGTATGTTTCAAACTTGCCAATGTGTGAATTTGTTGTTGGTGGGTCCCATTGCTGTCTGTGGCGATCCGTACTGCTAATGGTTGTTCGACATTCACTGTCCGCCAAGCTGATTTGTGCATTATTATTTGGTGGGCGGAGGATTTGTCTGCATGGCGGTGGTGGGGTGTAGTGCCTTTCCTCTGTTGTGGCACTGGTGGTGGGTGGAGGTTGCAGGATTTTTAGAGGCTTGTCTTTTTGGCATCATTATTCGGTGTTGTGCAGTCCACATTGGCATGGCGGTTGGCGGTGATTACCTCCAAGTTCATAATGAGGGCCTTAGTGCCTAATCTTTTCATAGGCATATATAGTTAATGTGACGGAAAGTCAATTTAGTGTCTTATTTGTTGGTTGAATTAGTGCTGTTCTCTACAGCAACATACTGTCATTATATGATTGTACATTTTTCTGGGTCATCTTCATTTCTTACAGCGGCAGTAGAAAGATTTGTGCCACAAGTGTTCACACTTTGTACATGCAACTCTTTGATGGAAAGAACCTCAAGGCAACCGAGCTACCAGTAAAATAGGTAATGGGACCTAATAGCTAAGTCCTTGGCAGGAAGGCCTTTACTTTGTGACAAAAGACAAACTCTTGTATGTCATTGCTGGCCTGGGTAATGGAAACCCAATTCTTGTCACTTGTTTTGCATTATCTGCAGCATTTCCACTAATGGTATCCCCTGGTTCACCATTCACTACCTCAACCAAGCGTGAAGGGTCTTTCAGCAGCAACACACTTGAGAGAAAGACATGCATAGGTCCAAACCAAGTTGTGATAAAAATGATAAAGTTTGATTATTTGAAACTATATATTTTAGAAACATGGAAGGTACAGATAAAAAAAAAAATACTTGGAAATATCAGTTTTCAAAAGACATTGAAGGTATACGTTCCAAATTTCATAAAATAACCAAAGGCCTCGTTTTAGAGAGGAGGTAATGGAACATCCACCAACAACTGTGGTGTCCTCTCTCACCCTCGTGTTCGTTTACGCTCTTCATTTACAGGCTGGTGGGGCAGTTTTCTTTCGCGGCATAAATGACACCAGCTTACCCAACAGTTAAATCCTTGCAGCAGACAAGATGCAGGTTTTAATGGCATGCAATGCCCCAACCTATTTCTGCCAGTGTGTGTTCTGTCTGTGTATATGAAGCTAGCCATGTTGCTCCCTGTTGGAAAGTCCAAAATGTCCCACAAGGGTAAGACTTCTTGCAAGTAACCTCAAACATCTTTCTCTTCGGCATCAACATTTAAGCGATTCTTAAGGCAGCAGAGGTCCTATGCTTTTACCTTAAAGACTTTTTTTATTTAAGATCTACAGAAAATGCTGATGCCAATATTGTTGCAAGACTTTAAACCTCATGTTAGTCTGTGGACCTAGTACTAAAGGAGCTTTCCTTCATGCACAGTAGGAAATCATAAGTTTACTTTCTTGCTTATCACTGTTTCTGTACACACCATGTGACAGGTTGCTGAGTGATCACTGTTCTAGGTAGCGATTGCCCAGGTAATGATTTACATTATGACTTTTTTGTTCACCTCGATGAGCTGATTCTTAGCCATCATTGTTGGGATATTTTCATCACCTTTGAAATATTTGATCTCATTCCCGTAGATCTCCTCTTTTAGAAGATCCATTTCTATTAAATAAAAAAAATGTATATTTCTCTTCAAATACCCTTTGTGTTGCACAAATGCCTACGAAGCAGAGCGAAGAATACGTTAGAAGAGGGAAAACATAAAACAACTAGGGGTGAGCGGGACTCTGGAATTTTATTTCATGAAATTCCATAGATTTACAGAAAACCTTTGCGAGATTCCGCAGAGTTCCACCAGGGGGCGGAAAATATGCATTTTGTGCTGCTCGCACTGCAATTTAGGGCCAGTAGAGCAAGAAGTGCTGAAAAATGAGTGCAACTTGCCATGCAGTGTGCAAGGGCTCGCAGCCAATTGAGTTGATTTTGCTGCTACTATTCGAGATGCATCACTCGGACCACGGCCGTCTGCTTCACAAAATCAGTCTACGGGGGAGCAAAATCTTGCTTGCCAGCTCAGATTTCTGGAGCCTTGAGTGGAAAAAATTCTCCCATGCACTAATTGGAGGAACTTGGCCAGAACTCTGCGTTACTAGAGTAGAACAGAGTCGCCAATTTATGCCAATTCCACGGGCAGATTGAAAGATTCAGCACATTCTTGAAAGCAACACCTCTTTTTCCAGTTTCTGTGTCTTCCCTGCTGAGTAAATTTAGGCGCAATGTGATGTTTTTTGTTTAATAAAAAGCAGAGGCATTGACGTTAGTATATTTAAAAATGTCCTTCGGTTGTGGAGGTTTAAACTGCTATGATTGTGCAGTATGTCAATGAAACCAGTAAACATGGCTTTCAACTCTTATATCTCTCCAGGCCCAGACTGGCAACCAAAAGCTGCCCTGGTAAAAATGTTCAAACCAGCCGTTCCCTTTGCTCCTGCTCCAGCCCCCTCTCCCTCCCCTTCTGTCCTCTCTCCTAAAATTAACACGGAGGTACCGGGGAAAGTGACAAACGTGTCAGCAGTGGCACTCTGCCCTCAAAAACCGTCCTCCAATACTCCGGGGAAATGCCTGAATGGATTAATAGTGACCCGGCGTCCTCTTACGATGCTGTGTTATTGATGAACCAAACATGTTGAAGTGCTGTCACCCAGAGAGTTTGTTAAAGTTATGCTTCCCTATACTATTTCACCTCTGACACCTTCAAGTTATAAGTGAATCTTTGGGTGGAGAAAGGATGTTGAGGGCTTCAAACATAGGGATGCTGAAGCCACATAAAATGAAACAACAAAGAACAATCTTCCATTTCCAGACATTTGGAACTGTGACCATAATAAATCCACAGGCTGAAAATAAATCTAGGGCAATGATGAGCCAAGCAATTACATATTAACCACAGATCTTCTTTAATTACAGAAAAATAAGAGCGGTACCACCGAAGTACATCAGCACCCTCATTTTTTGTTTTTTCAGTCCACATGGAGAAGAACCTCTTATTTTTCACGTAGAACACTCACCTACGGTCATCTAGTACCCCAGAGGGTCACATTTCAGCCTGATTTGGTGGTTTCTGATCTCTGGTGATACAAGGGGCTTTGGTGCTGCAGGATTTGGATGGATTGTCATGTAGCATATTTTCTAACATGTTCGTGTTTGACATGCTCATATATTCACTTTGACAACACTTGGGAACATGCGGTAATATTAGAAATGTACACATATTTAAGTTAATGTCATTTTCAAGTACTATGAGTTGTGGTTATTATGGATGAGTGTGCATTATGGCAATACTCTCTTTTAGCATTTCAGCTCAAGCGGAAGAAAAATATGCTTTAAAGAAGAAAGCCTTGGACCTTTCTCTCAAGTATAGTTTTGTTACACCTCTGACATCTATGACTGTAACTAAACCAGACAATGAAGCGAAGAACGCAACCCTTGTGGCTGACAAACTTACAGAAGGTGAAATGGAATATCTGTAGACGTGATTTATATATATACCTTCGTAAACTGTACACGTTTTCTGTCACTTTGTCTGTCTATCTAATTTATTACACCACTATCAAAACGTACACACCCTCAGACAATGTGTTTCACATCAGAGATCAGGAATTTGACAAATGAAGATTCAATGGTTTGAATTTAGGTATATGGTTAACTGAGAATCGGAACAATAACCTATCTAAAGGATCCAGTCTTATGTATGTGTCTATTTTCGGCATTAATTATTATAATTACGTAGAAGGTATATCTCCATAAAGAATAGTTTGGGCTGATGCTTTGCCACTGAAATTAAAGGTGGGCCAATAGCCCAATAAAACATAATACGTACGAAGCTAGAGTGTAATAAAGGTAGATTTGGATAAGCATTATTACAGTACAAAGATCATATATCGTACTGTGGCAATTGTTTAGTCGACAACATGGATCTGGACATATGAATCATCATCAAGCCGTTTGATAAATATTACATTATACTCTTTGCATCAGCACATTTATGTTTGCATATATTTCACATATATATTTTTATGTTCTTCAATATTTTGGAGTAATTTGGGGTAATTAGCAGTGCATGGTGAGGGCACGAGTTATAGTTACGTTAGGGCAGGAGTTATAGTTACTTGAGAAAACTCTAACTGGTGAATTTCTATGGTTTGGTATGTTTAAAACGTGAGCCTAACTATAAAGTCCATATAACCTTTGTTTTTTAAGTGAATTTCTATGTTTTTTTTTTAACGTAAAGTAATTTTTATTACTATACGTTAATCCAACCACCGACACGCATGGCCTTTGGCCGTGCACGGCAACGGTTGGCCACAGGGCCTGAACTGTGCCCAGCCCTGCTGCAGACCCTCCTACCCACCCAATTCCATGCTGTGCCCAGCACTTTGGATGTGCTTGGCGGGAGTTGGCTGTGGCCTGTCTCTCTGGGTGTGAGAATAGGTGTGACAGGGTGTATCTGGGTGTGAGAGTGGCTGTGAGAGTGTCTGGGTGTGAGAGTGGGTGCATCAGTGTCTTAGTGGGTCTCTGAGTGGGTGTGTCAATGTCTGTGTGGGTCTTTGAATTGGAGTGTGAGGGTTTCAGTGGTTCTGTGAGTGGGTGTGTGAGAGTCTGAGTGGGTCTGTGAGTGGGTGCGTGATTGTCTGAGTGGGTCTGTGAATGGGTGTGTGAGGGTCTAAGTGAAGCTGTGAGTCAGTGCATGAGAGTCTGATTGGGTCTATGAGTTGTGCGTGGGTGTCTGAGTGGGTCTGTCAGTGGGTAGGTAAGGGTCTGAGTGGGTGTGTGAAAGAGATTGAACGAGAGAGAGAAAGATTGTGAAAGGGAGAGAGAAAGTTTTTTAGGCTAAGTTGAATGATATACTTAGAATTAGATATTTCTGGACGAATTGAAAAGAAAAATGTATCTGTCAGTTAAAAAGAGCCAGATCACCTTTTATTGTTAACCTTAAACTTTTGATGTTGCCAATAACTTAAAGTAGGGATAATGATGATAGACACACCTGAAATAGAACCCTCAACTTTCATTGTGAGGGTCTGTGACCGTAAACATTATGCCACAGGTGACTCCTTATGCTTTTTTTTCAGTCATTGAATAGAGAGACCATTCCAATGACCATGTCTCTCTCTTTCTTCCATCCCATTATGGAAGAGAAAGACAGAGCGAGAGAGGGAGAGAGAGAGAGAGAGCGAGAGGGGAGAGAGAGAGAAATAGAGAAAGAGTGAAAATACCGTGGGGAGAATCTCAAGACCCCCGTGGTCCTATCTGGCTCCCCATGTCCCGTGGGAGCCTGCATTGCTCTCCCAAGCAGGGAGCTGCTTTTAATAGAAACTCTCAGCTTGTGGAAGAAATGTTTTCATCCCTTTTCCCCGCATGCATATTTGTATGCAGGGAAGACAGATGAAAACGATGTTTTCTGACAGTGGAAGCTGTTTGACAGCTCTGGCTGTCAGAAAGTGGACTTTGTTTGCTTTTGCTTGGTGGAAGCTGTCAGCTCCCCCAAAGCAAAAGAGAACAGTTATGTCTTGGGTTGGGCACCCTTGGATTTAGCAGGAGTCGGTCCCCAGGGCCATCAGTGGCTCCTTGATGGGGGCTATGCGGCCTCCTTCCAACTAGCTTATTTCATGTATACATTGTGATTGGCCTAAATTTGTGACATCACCTATTCTAGTATGACCAGATGACTGCAAATGGTGCTTTGGGATTTTAGGCTCTATTTTCACTAAGAACATTACCATTGAATATCTCTGGTTCCACTGATTGGATATTCGTTGTTCTGGTATCATTTTATGAAATAACATGTAATCTAGTTTGCTAATATGCTTTTTGTGTCGTGTTTTCCCTTTATTACTGGTTGTGTGCTACATACATTCTTTACACATTGCTCCTAAGTTAAACCTGACTGCTGTCTGCCAATCTACCAGAGGGTGAACTAAAGGTTAATTTGGTTACTTTTCTGGTTTACCCTGACAAGAATTGTGGTTGTTGCCTGAGTGGGACTTCCACCCCTCTCAACCAATAACCAACAAATTGCTGCTATTATCTCTGTGTTGCCATTGAAGCGTTACAAAACATGTAGAGGTTGATCCTCCTTGTTCATACAAATTAAAAACAGAGCAAGAAAAATAAAATACATTCAAAATGAAATAAAGGTAAGGCTTTAGCAGCAACCGAAAGGTGTATGCAGCCAAATTCAATGATCCTAGAGAAACAAATCCAGAAGAATGAGTTGCCATCATCAAGCCAGTTCCACATCCCCTACTTTGCCACAAATAAATAACTACTTTAATAAAAATAATAAATAGAACTGGGCAGTTTATAAAGGAAATATATTAAAAGCTGTGCAAATGCAAATAACACTAATATTAAGCTGCATTAGCTTCAAAGAGATCAGTTCCATTTTGTACCTCAGGTCCACCAAATTTGTAGACTTACTATTATGATTTTTCACAAAACAGCAAGAAGGAACCTGGCCAAATCTGATAGGTGCTTACTTAAACCTAGATCTCAAAGTCTAGAACATTCTACGTTTGCAGTAATTACTGAATTCCTTGGAAATCACACAGCAATTGAGCAGTAGTCGTGGGAACAGACACTGTCAAGATTCCTAATCCCCTGAAGCTTGGGAACCACCATGCCAGGACATGATTTACCACCAATTTGAGATGAAACCAAGCCCAAAGGACAACAGCAGTGGTGGCTGCCAGTAAACCCTGAAGCCGCAGCTAAGTCTGTGCCCTACCGGAAGGAAGAGTCAGTAGATGACAAATGCTCTGAAGAATGGACTCCATCCTTGCTGCTGGCAGGAATACTCTCCCCAACTGAGTGTTGAAAGGTGCTCCTAGAAACAACTTCTCCTGTGATGGATGAAGACTAGACCTCTGGTAATCGATCATGAATCCATGACATTGAAGGACTGATATCATCATCTCCAGGTTCTCCAGGGCCTTAGAAAAAGAAGAAGCAGTCAGCAACCACTCATCAAGATAAGGAAACAATGTGGCACCAGATAAATGTAGCTGCGCAACAACTAGAACAAGTACCTTGGTGAAGACCATTGGTGACATCGCCAATCCAAACGGCAGGACTTGAAACTGGAAATGCTGAAACTGTTGATGGGAATGATGTATCGGTACACAGAAGTTTGCATCCTGGAGATCCAAGGTCACCAGAAACTTTTTCCTCGCTAATAGTGGAAGAATCGCCTGCAGTAAAATCATTTTGAAAGTCTCTACTGGCACATATTTGTTTAGATCTCTTAGATTCAGAACTAGGAGTAGTTTTCTGTTGTGCTTGAGAACCAAAAATAAAATTGAATAAACTCTGCATCCCTTCTGGACTTGTGGTACCGGAACAACATCATTCTTCTGCAAAAGCTTTTGCACCCCCAAATGCTATTGCCCAGGGCTTTGATTTGGCCATGGAGTAGATTTGAACTGCATTTGTGGAGGAGCGGGGAAAAAGGAATTTTGTGACCTTCTCTTATAATGTGGAGAATCCAACAATCCCACACATACTGTTTCCACTGATGTTAAAAGAGTCTGAGTCTTGCTCATACCAGCAGGTAGTCATTTTAGTGGTTGCTCTGGAGTACTGGAGACGTGTGGTCAGAATCTGAAGGCAAACGCAGCCCCTGACCACGGGCCAGGCCTCAAAAGGAAAAGGAACATTTGTTTGGAAGAGGCTAAGATGGTTTCTTAAACAGAAAAGATTTGCAGATGTCATCTTAAAAGGTTTAAGAACCTTCTTCTCCACCGCAGCCTTGTGCACCATGACATCAAGGTCACTACAAAACAATTTTGGATCAGGAAATGGAAAGTTCTGAATAGTGTTCCTTGGGCAGCTTCCAACTTCCAGAACTGCATCAAAGTAACCTGCGACCTGCCACTGTGGCCCCTGCCACAGAAGCCGCTGCACATAAACCATCAAATGAGACATCAGAAAGAAATTTGGAAACCAACTCCATGTAGGCCAGAATACAAGTGGGGTCCTGATTATCTTGGATGCAATCAAAATTTTAACAGCACTTGTGTAGCATACGCTGAGTAAGTATTTTCTCCCAGTAAAAAATTAGAAGCGGCATAAGAACGTTTAAGTGATGCTTCCACTTTCTTATCTACCACATTCGGCAGGACAGTGTCTTTTGATGCCAAATTAGAAGTTGAAGCCATGAATGCCAAAATAGTGTTTACTTTAGGGATGAGTGTGTTAACGCGTCCCTTTATGATAATTTACTACACATCAGGACTCGTTTTAGGCCAATGAATCTTTTGAACCAGTTGAGAGACACCTTAGGACGAGTTAGCTAATCAATATGTCAATCAATACGTCAATAATGTCATCAATATTTATCGCAACAATGCATTTCACTTTAGTCAAAGGCATTAATCGATTTCAAGTCACTACCATGACCTTGCAGTCATGAATAACCAAACCAGTTTAGTAGATTTTTAAGAGTTTTATTCCCTATTGTTTACAATTCTAAAAGCAGGTGCGTCAATCTCAAAACCAAGAAACATAATAGCATAGTCACGATATGGCAACTTTGGTAAGATTTCATTAAGGCAAGAATCACAAACATCAGAACATAACACGGCGTGAACATAGATCAATTTAGCAGAGTGTCAATAAAGCGTCAGTTCAACAAAGCATAGATTCGGTCGTTTGTCTATTTGTGTCAGTTTGGTGAACACCTATCCTAACCACTGATTAGCATTAGCATGTTGGGCTTCATGCAAAACAATTTAGAACACCAATTTTGAAAACATCTAACTATGGTCTCTGTCAAAAGTAAGCAGTTGGTACCTAGAAAGGAAAAGCAAACAGACAAATCACAAATGCATTGTCATAATTACCCTCCAAAGTTTAGTTCAGCGCACAAGCTTAGTCTTCATCTTCAGGACATCAGTCAAATCGCCATCAGTCAGAACTCAGCTCCGGGGCAAAAAGGGGCACTTCCCTCATAAGGAGGCAAAGTGTAAAATGGGCAAATCTAAGGACGAGGATGATTCTAAGCGAACCAATAAGTCACCAAACAGAGTGACAAAGTTTCTGTATAAAATCAATAGCATTCCCTACCTAATTCTCCGAGGCTCCCCGTGTCATGGGTTTGTATCCTTTTTTCGTTGTACATTCCCCCAAAACTCTATTGGACATTTGTTATACCCCACTATCTTTAACCTATCAGAAAACACATTAGGTCACCTATCTTTCACCCCATATTATTTTACAAATCTCTCATTGGTTCCCCTATTCGATGTCTTCAGAGGTGGCACGTCCAGTATGATTTCATCTTTCTGTAATTCTTTGCACATCTTTTGGTCAGTAGCTCCATTGTCTTCACCGGTTTGAATGACCTTGTACATTACATTAATCTACACTGTTTCATTTTGTTTTAATTTCACCCTACAAGCAATGAAAAATGCATGGGAACGGATCTAGCATGGTTACATTCGTCTTCTAGTTTTGAAGAAAAACAAGAGGTCGTGTCCTTTTGTGAGTCAGCACACTGCAAGATAGGAAAAATACATTTAATATGAGAGCCAAGCAGCTAAGCTTCGGCTCATGCTAACTTAAGGCCTACAAGGATTTCAGCACAAATTCAATAATACAATTATTAATAATTAGCATAAACTTATTCAATATGACAATCCATAAAACATTTTAGTCATCATTATTAGTCCAGGTATACATTGGCGGCCACTCCCTGTGGTCACATTTCAGGTGCATGTTTAAGCAAAATTACTATTACAGTTTCTATGCGGCATTATCACACATTAATTCATAGACATTTATGTTAATATAGATTATATAAGCGATGCTCTCTTAAGTGCATAGTCCTGATCAAAATTCGGAATCAAATAACTTTTGTTCACAAAACGGGAAATAGAGGACTTATCAGGATCTTTCCATTCTTTAGTGAAGATGTCCTTAATCAAATCATGAAGAGGCAAACAATCTGTACAACCAGAGGTATATTGGGAATAAAAGCCCTCTTCCAGTTGAGCTTTAGCCTCAACACCCAGAGTTTCACTAATGTGAATCAATAATTCATGCAAATGTGTCCCTTGTATATATTTGACTTTTTGCGTCTCCTCGGAATCATCCTCTTGATCCCTTGAGCGTTTAGCTGAAGGCTCGGCCAGAGCAGTGTCAGCAGCTTCCTTTATGAGACACTGTAAATTTGCATGAGAAATGTGCAGAATCTCCTCCTTTACCAGATCATCTGGCTCAACTGGCTGAGCATGGTGCTGTTTTGCACTCGCCTTTTTGCACTCCATGTCTGCCCGACAGGATAGAAACACACAATATAGATGTTCGTCCTTGTTTGTAGAGTATCTTAGCAACAAGATCTCTGAACTCGCGAGAGCTTGCCACTAAGAAAACAGTGCATCCTTTCTGAATCATCTGTGCGTGCAAACAAGCGCTGAGCAGCAGAGCAAATTACCGCCACGCGGACGTCCGACCGGCCTGGTCTACCATGCGTAACTGTTCCCTCCTCAGGCTTGCACATTGGCGGGAACACATCGGAGCAGACCGAAGCAACAAAAAATACCACCATGCCCAGCAACAGTGAAAACAGATGGCAGTGCAAAGTAAGTAAAATGCGCTAGCAATTAAACAAGATATATAGTGATATACTTACTTTCGTACATCGGAGCAGACAGGAAAAATATACAGGCTGAGTGGAGGGGCGAGGAGTATTTATAGAGGGAAAATGGACTATGTTTTGGGAGCTTTAGGCTTAGAATAGTGGTAAACTTCCTGTCTGAGGCAGGATCGCCTCATTACGTTGGGACTGGGATGACGAGAACTGGGTTGATGGGGTAATGCACTTTCTGGCTAGCACTCCCATCCTCTAAGGTGTCCTCAAGACAAAAATGCCCAAACAAAGGCTGACACAATTTAATAATACCATATTATTGAATTTTTGTTGGAATGTGTAATGATTATGACTTAGGGGGTGATTCTAACCCTGGCGGTCGGTGATAAAGCGGCGGCCAATCCGCCAACAGGCCGGCGGTCCAAAAAATGCAATTCTGACCCTGGCAGGAACCGCCAACACAGCCCGCCGCTTTAACACTCCGACCGCCACGGCGGAACAAACAAACAGCGCGGCGGTCACCGCCAACAGACAGGCGGCAGACAATGTACCGCCCACCCTATCACGACACACCAATCCGCCACCTTTTCCGGGGCGGGAGCACCGCCGATAAAAACACGGCGGAAACAGACATTTTCAATGGAAAACGCTCACCTCTAGACACTCCACGCGGAATCCGGACAGCATGGAACCCGAATTGAACATCATACCTGCTCTTGTCTACCTGCTCATCTACCACGAGTACGATCTCCGGCGCAGACGTCAACGGTGAGTACTGCACCTACGACACACGGGAGGGGGGAGGACGAAAGGTGACGGGCACACACATATGCGACCCCTCCAATATGTACCCACCAATGCAGAGCAACAAGTCACAGTGACACCACCCAAACACCCGTAAAAAAAACAATGACACAACCAAATTTAGAATAAATATTTATGTACAAAAAAATCTCCTGAAAAATATTGACCAATCCTGATAAATATTTACAAAAAAAATTAAATATATACACATCAGTGTATAACTGAAGTAACAAGTCCTGCACATCCTACGATTTGAACATGTCCGTGGGCCAATGTTTAGCGAAACAAGGGCAAAGCCCACACAGGAGACCTGAGTCCTTTGGAGAGAACACTGCAGGGGCATCAGATGTTAAAACTACAGGCACCTCAGGGGGAAGGGAAGGGGGGGCACCACAGCCACATGAGTCCACGACGCCAGATCCACGAGGAGCCACCATGCCCACTGCACCATCCTGGGGAGTGCAAAGCCACAGTCTCTCAATGTCTCTACAGTGGGTGGGCTGCCCACTGGACCATCCTGGGGAGTGCAAAGCCACAGTCTCTCAATGTCTCTACAGTGGGTGGGCTGCCCACTGGACCATCCTGGGGAGTGCAAAGCCACAGTCTCTCAATGTCTCTACAGTGGGTGGGCTGCCCACTGGACCATCCTGGGGAGTGCAAAGCCACAGTCCATCAGGTGAATGACAGTCTCCACTGGTCAAGGAGGAGGCATGGTGGGCACAGTGAACCATAAACAGTGCCTGAGACGGCGGTTCCCAGCGGAGCGGTGCTTGAGATGAAGGGCCCAGCGGAGCGGTGCTTGACAGGAGGGCCCAACGGAGCGGTGTTTGCAGGAAGGGCCCAGCGGAGCGGTGCTTGAGATGAAGGGCCCAGCGGAGCGGTGCTTGACAGGAGGGCCCAGCGGAGCGGTGCTTGACAGGAGGGCCCAGCGGAGCGGTGTTTGCAGGAAGGGCCCAGCGGAGCGGTGCTTGAGATGAAGGGCCCAGCGGAGCGGTGCTTGACAGGAGGGCCCAGCGGAGCGGTGTTTGCAGGAAGGGCCCAGCGGAGCGGTGCTTGAGATGAAGGGCCCAGCGGAGCGGTGCTTGACAGGAGGGCCCAGCGGAGCGGTGCTTGACAGGAGGGCCCAGCGGAGCGGTGCTTGAGATGAAGGGCCCAGCGGAGCGGTGCTTGACAGGAGGGCCCAGCGGAGCGGTGTTTGCAGGAAGGGCCCAGCGGAGCGGTGCTTGAGATGAAGGGCCCAGCGGAGCGGTGCTTGAGAGAAAGGGCCCAGCGGAGCAGTGCTTGACAGGAGAGCCCAGCGGAGCGGTGCTTGACAGGAGGGCCCAGCGGAGCGGTGCTTGAGATGAAGGGCCCAGCGGAGCGGTGCTTGACAGGAGGGCCCAGCGGAGCGGTGCTTGACAGGAGGGCCAGCGGAGCAGTGCTTGACAGGAGGGCCCAGCGGAGCGGTGCTTGACAGGAGGGCCCAGCGGAGCGGTGCTTGACAGGAGCGGGGCCCTGTTCAGCGGAACCTGTCTTCACGGCGGGCCCTGTTCAGCGGTGCTCTTCTGCACGGCGGGCCCTGTTCAGCGGTGCCTGTCTTCACGGCGGGGCCCTGTTCAGCGGTGCCTGTCTTCACGGCGGGGCCCTGTTCAGCCGTGCCTGTCTTCACGGCGGGGCCCTGTTCAGCGGTGCCTGTCTTCACGGCGGGCCCTGTTCAGTGGTGCCTGTCTTCACGGCGGGGCCCTGTTCAGCGGTGCTCTTCTGCACGGCGGGCCCTGTTCAGCGGTGCCTGTCTTCACGGCGGGGCCCTGTTCAGCGGTGCCTGTCTTCACGGCAGGGCCCTGTTCAGCGGTGCCTGTCTTCACGGCGGGGCCCTGTTCAGCGGTGCCTGTCTTCACGGCGGGGCCCTGTTCAGCGGTGCTCTTCTGCACGGCGGGCCCTGTTCAGCGGTGCTCTTCTGCTCGGCGGGCCCTGTTCAGCGGTGCCTGTCTTCACGGCGGGCCCTGTTCAGCAGTGCTCTTCTGCTCGGCGGGCCCTGTTCAGCAGTGCTCTTCTGCATGGCGGGCCCTGTTCAGCGGTGCCTGTCTTCACGGCGGGGCCCTGTTCAGCGGTGCCCGTGCAGTATGTCAAGGGAGTCAGACCTGGCCTGGACACCCTGCTCACTCGCCCTCCGACCGTGCTGTGTCAGGCCCCTTCGGGGACGGAGTCCTGGGCCCTTTGGTGTCGTCCCTTGCAGCCGGGATGGGGCTTGTGGGGCCCTCCTGCTCCGCGCTCCTGGTGGTTGTCCTCTCCGCCCTGCTGTCCTTCCGCTCCTTAGATGGGGCTCTCGGGCCCTTGCCTCCCCTGGCTGTTGTGGCAGGTGAAGTGGCCGGAGTTACCTCCTTGGGGGCAGCCGTCTCTGTCCGCTCACAGCGGCCCTTCACTTTCCGGGTCCTCTTGCCTGGGGGGGGGCTGGCTGTCCCCTTGCTGCTGACCGAAGTGTCACTGCCGCCAAAGGGTGGACTCCACAAGCCATGCACCACTTGCACCTTAGAAGCTGGGCTGGTGGTGGCTGAGGTGCCCTTGGGACTTTTCCCAGATGGAGGGGGTGGGTCAGGGGAGGGAAAGAGGTCAAGATTGGAGAGGTAATATTTCTTGGGACCAAGGTAAGGGGTAGGAGTAGTGGTGAGAGAAGTGGAGGAAGAGGATGTGGTTGGATGAGAGTCAGGTGTGCTGTCCTTGGGTGCAGGTGACTGGGACGTAGGCTGTCGTGAGGTGGTTGGCAGTTGTTTGGGTGTCTGCCTGCGTTTATGTGTCTTGGAAGAGGGGGTGACAGACACAGTGGGAGAGGACACAGGGGACGTGTAAATGCCAGTGGGGGTGGTGACTGCAGGTGTGCGGACTGTAGTGGAGGGTGTGCTGGTGGTGGAAGAACTGGCTGATGTTGGTGTGCATGCAGGTGTGAGTGTAGACGTCACAGGGAGGGAGGAGGGAGACGAGGAGGACGGGGACACAGAGGTGGTAGTGACTGTTGATATGTCTGCATCTGGGTGTTGCTTGGGTGAATGCTTGTGTCTTCTGTGGTGCTTATGTTTGGATGAGCTGGCCTTGGGTGTTGAGGTGTGTGCAGGCTGGTCTGATGGTGTGGATGGGATAGGCTGAGGTACAGGAGACAGAGAAAGGGTGGAAGCAGATAGAAGAGGGAGACTGGAGACAGGGACAATGGCTGCCGTCAGTGCTGAGGCCAGAGCAGTGAACGCTCGTTGATGGGCAGCCTGACCCGAATGAATGCCCTCCAGGTAGGCATTGCTCCGATGCACCTCCCTTTCCACCCCCTGGATGGCATTCAGAAGGGTAGTCTGCCCAACAATGACCGTCCTCACGAGGTCAATGAGCTCTGCACTGAGGGCAGCAGGGGTAACAGAGGCAGGGGCTGAGGTGCCTGGGGCGAAGGAGACGCGCGCCTTCCTGGCCGAGCGGCCACGGAGCGGAGACTGAGGGTCTGCTGGGAGGGCGGTGCTGGTGCGCTGGGTGGCGGCTGTACCTGTTGTTGCGGGGGGCACAGATGTTGCCGCCACCGCTAGGGAGCTCCCAAACGAGGACGTGTCCGTGTCGCTGGTGTCCCCACCGGCCCCCGTTGTGGTGCTCCCCTCGCCCTCCGGATCACTGGTGCCCTCGGTGTCTGTTTCAGTGCCCACCGGGGCCTGGTGACCTGCAGCTCCCTCGTGCTCCGACGCCAAATCTCCTCCGCCTGATGATGCTAAAGCACAAGAAAACAAAGAATAAGGGTGGGGGGAGAAATAAAACAAAGTAGAGTGCATGCCTTATCAATACCCTTTGCGGAGAGGACAGACACAGGTGCCTCATGCACTAAGTCGCGAACTTGGGGTACACTACTCAGTACTTCTGACTAGGCCAACAGGTCTAGGGACAACAGACGCGCACATGGGTGATGCTGGAGCATGGGTAGCTGCACTTGGCACCCTACAGAGGTGGGGGGCGGGGGCACAGGGACATGCCTAAGGGAGAGGACTACACTACAGAATGCGCCCTGGCCTAATGTCACCCACAGCCCTCCTCCCCCACCCAGACGCCTCCACTGCGCATAAAGATAGGAGAATGTGCAGATACTCACCCCCTTGTGTCTGCTGTGATGTCTTCAAGCGCCCATCCAATTCAGGGTAGGCCACCGCCAGGATCCGGGACATCAGGGGGGTCATGGTGCGACTGGCACCCCTCCTAGGTCGGGAGGCCATCCCCAGCAGTGTTTCTGCGGTCTTCCTCGTTCCGCGGTGGATGTCCTCCCACCTCTTGCGGCAGTGGGTGCCCCGTCTGTTGTGGACCCCCAAGGTCCGGACTTCCTTGGCGATGGCACGCCAGATATCGATTTTCTGATGGGCGCTCACCTGTTTGACATGTACAGGGTGGGAAAGAGAAAACGTCACATATCTGCATGTTTGGAGTACATGCCCCCCCCTCCCCAACCTTGCCATGGGTCACATTCTCTCATCTGTCGTGCGTTGCACTCCTCATTTCCTCCCCACCCCACCAACTTACATCCCCCCCACACCACACAGGCATAACCCATTCAATGTGCACTCAGTGTGCTCACCTGTTGGTCTGGAGGACCGTAGAGTAGCGCATACTGGGGGAGGACCCCATCCACAAGTTTGTTCAGACGTGAAGGCAGGGGCCCTTTACCCAGTCGCAGCAGCCATTGTCTCTTCCAGACCGAGTTCACAGCAGCACTTGCAGTATAGGTCCTCTCCTGTGGATGATCAGGTCTCGAGTGATTAAGCAGATAGGAAATGGCGGTGCACATCGTCATTGGCTCCTGAAACCCATAGGCTTCAATGTTAACCAATGCGTCTTCGCACAGCGGTCTTCGACCGCCTACCGCCACGGTGTGCCCCGCCAGCGCAGTGACCTCACATCCCATTGTCCCACTTCACAGGTCAGGAATCCGCCATTTCAAGGACCCACATGGCTTAATTTCTAATGCGTCACACAGGCCTAGGCCTTGCTATGGCACACATACAAACATAGCAACCCATACATTGACCTGTACTGTGCAAGCTGTGTTGTACGTACCTGTGAGTGGATTGACTCTGTACTCCATATTGTCCTTCCTAGGCACCGTCCGCTTGGACTTGCGATGAGAAGGAGGAATCCTCGCGTGTACCGGCCGCTGGTGGACCTGTCGACAATGGAAGAACGCCATATAATACTACGATACCGACTTGACCGAGCCACCATCCATGAACTGTGTGCCCAGCTGGAGCCAGCCCTGATGTCCCCCATCCGCCAACCCACAGGAATTCCCCCTCTAGTGCAGGTTCTGTCTGTCCTCCATTTCTTTGCAACTGGCTCATTCCAGACAACAGTGGCCATGTCATCTGGAATGTCTCAGCCTATGTTTTCCAAGATCTTATCCAGAGTGTTGTCTGCCCTGATGAAACTCATGCGGAGCTACATCATTTTCCCAGAGGAGGGTGATTTGCCTACAGTGAAAGCTGATTTCTATGCCCTTGGACACATCCCCAACATCATTGGTGCAATTGATGGGACCCATGTGGCTTTAGTCCCCCCAAATGACGATGAACAGGTGTACAGGAACAGGAAGAATTACCATTCTATGAATGTGCAGGTGGTCTGTTTGGCTGACCAGTACATCTCCCATGTAAATGCCAAGTTCCCTGGGTCAGTGCATGACGCGTATGTAATGCGAAATAGCAGCATTCCCTATGTGATGGAACAGCTACAGAGACAACGTGTGTGGCTAATAGGTGACTCTGGTTACCCCAACCTGCCTTGGCTATTGACCCCAGTGAGGAATCCCCGGACCAGGGCAGAGGAACGGTACAATGAGGCCCATGGGCGTACTAGGAGGGTGATTGAGCGAACCTTTGGGCTCCTGAAGGCCAGATTTAGGTGCCTGCATATGACTGGTGGATCCCTAATGTACTCACCAAGGAAGGTGTGCCATATCATCGTGGCGTGCTGTATGCTTCACAACCTGGCTTTGCGACGCCAGGTGCCTTTCCTGCAGGAGGATGGTCCAGATGGTGGTGTTGTAGAAGCCGTGGAGCCTGTGGAGAGTGAAGAGGAGGAAGACGAAGAGGACGACACAGACAATAGGGACAGAGTGATACAACAGTATTTCCAGTAACACACAGGTAAGAATCACCCACGCCATTTCACTATTGCTTATAGCCTCCTGCATCTGTACTTTCTGTATTTCCCCCCAGTTCATTTTAACTAATTTCTGGTTTTCCCTTCCCTTCTCAGTGCTGTATGACTCAGTGCGTGACTTCTGCTTGGTTTGCCCATGAACTACACCGTATTGACATTGGTATGTTGTCATCACTAATTGACAGAACAGATATTGAACAGTAATGTGTAATACATTTGTTAATAATACAGCATGACTCCAAACTGATTTGTGTGCAATATGTGATTTATTTACAGTGCTAGATATTGTTACATGTGATTATAAGGGTGATGGGTGGGGATGGAGTAATGTCCATGGCAGAGTCCAGTTCTCAGTCTCACAGGTGCATTGTCCTTTTGCCTGTGGAAGGATGGAGCAGAGGCAGTTCATGGTTGGACAGGGTGGCAATGTGGGACAGTGGGAAGACTTCAGGGGGTATGTCCTGCTGGCGGGGGTCTTGACATCCTACTCTGTCGTTTTTTTGGATCTCAGGCTCCTCTTACGGGGTGGTTGTTCTTCAGCAGGAGGTGGGGTTCTGGTGGGCTGTCGTGGTGTTGGGGCCTCCTGTCCACTAGCGCCGGCGGAGGTGGTAGGCTGTTCCTGGTCCGGGCTAGTGACAGGGGCCCTGTGTGGTGCCACATGGTCCCGCAACGCGTCTTCTATCCTGTTGAGGGCCAGGACGATGGTCCCCATTGCGGTCCCGATGATTCGCAGCTCCTCCCTGAACCCCATGTAGCGTTCCTCCTGCTGTGCCTGGATCTCAGTGAACCTGGCCAGTACCGTCGCCATCGTCTTTTGGGAGTGGTGGTAGGCCCCCATGAGGGTGGTCAGGGCCTCTTGGAGAGTCGGTTCCCTGGGCCTCTCCTCCCCCCCCTGTCGCACAGCAGCCCTCCGAGCTGCCCGGTTTCCCCCGGCCTCTGTCCCCTGGACGGTGTGCCCGCTACCACTGCCCCAGGTCCCTGTTGTTGTTGGGGTGTTGGGTTAGCCTGGGTGCCCTTTAGTGGCAGACACACCGCTGATTGACGTGTCCTAGAGACAGAGGCATGGGCCCGCTGGGGGGGAGCTGTGCTGGTGTTGGCAGAGGGGGTCGGGTCTGGTGTGGCCTGTGTCTGGGTGAGGGGAACCGACTGCACAGAGGTCCCCGATGGTCCGGGCTGGTCATCAGGTTCAGTGTCGACAGAGCTGTTGTCCTCACTGTGGGCCTGTTCCGGGGGTGGGGTGGACATTTCTGGACCCTCCTGGCTGGTGTGTTGGCGTTCGGGTCCTGCATGGGGTAAGAGAGTTTGGTTATTGTTTCTGTGTGTGCAATAGCGTGCGTGTTATGGGTGCCCTTGTCCCCCAGTGCAGGCATTCCCTTGAGGGAGGTGTTGTGAGGGTAGTTAGTGGGGGGGGGGGTAAGTGCAGTGTTCATGCTTAGGTGATGGGTGTCCATGGATTGTGTTGGCATGCAGGAGTTGGTGTTGGGATGGGTGGGTTGTGCTGGTGAGACATTGTCAGGGAGGATGTGTGCTGGGGAGTTGGGGGTGAGGGTGGGGGTGTGGGTTGGCATGCTGGTGGGGTGGGGGGGATATAGTAGTTGAGATTGGACTTACCAGAGTCCATTCCTCCGGCTACTCCAGCGAGGCCCTGAGGATGCAGGATGTTCAAGACCTCTTGCTCCCACGATGTAAATTCAGGAGGGGTGGGTGGGGGTCCGCCGCCAGTCTTCTGGACCGCGATGTTGTGCCTGGAGACCATCGATCGGACCTTCCCCCGTAGGTCGTTCCATCGTTTGCGGATGTCCTCCCTATTCCTGGGATGCTGTCCCACCGCGTTGACCCTGTCCACGATCCGCTGCCATAGCTCCGCCTTCCTAGCTATACTGGTGTGCTGCACCTGTGAGCCGAAGAGCTGGGGTTCCACTCTTAGGATTTCCTCCACCATGACCCGGACTTCTTGGTCCGAAAACCGTGGGTGCCTTTGGGGTGCCATGGGGTGGTGTGGGTGAGGTGTGGGGTGGTGTATGTGATGATGAGTATGTTGGTGTGTGGTGCTTTGTGCTACTATGTGGTGTGTGTGATGGTGTAGTGTGCTTCAGTGTGTATTGCTCTAGATTGTCTGCTGTGTCTCTCTCTCCTTCTCTCAGTAATTGTGGTCGTAGGGGTTTGTGGGTGATGTGGGTGTGTGTTTTATAGTTGATTGATTGTGTGGGAGTGGTGTGTGTATGTGTATCAGGTGTGTGTATTTGGAATTGTCCAATGTGGCTGTGTTTTGGTGCTGTGTGTGTATTTTGACCGCGGCGGTGTGTAGCGCCAATGGAATACCGCGTTTGAAAGACCGCCGCGTGGATTCGTAGGTCAGAATGGCATGGGCGTATTTCTGTTGGCGTGACGGTGGAGGTTTGGCTATCTCCAGTTTATCGCTGCCCGCTGATGTGGCGGGCTGCAGTGGAGGTCGGATTTTTGGAGGTTTGGCTGTTGTGGGTCAGAATGACCGTGGCGGCTTTCCGCGGCGGTGTTATGGCGGTCTTCTGACCGGCGGTAAGCGGCTTTTACCGCCGAGGTCAGAATGACCCCCTTAATGTGTTATATATAAACGCAGCAGAGTCTTCACGATTTAATGCAAGATAACCGCTGACTTTTCTCATTCTGCTGTGATATAAATGAAAGCGAATTTGTACAGAGAAGTTGGAAAGTTTGCTACCTATATTTTATTGGGGTTAGCAAGGGACGTCATGATCAATTATACTTTAATTTTTGTATTTTTTTGCGTACTGTATTTATATTTGATTTTTTCGCTTTTTAGTGGGTTGTTGTTGAAAGTAATTCACAATATTTGTAATGAGTCCAAGTACAAATGTAAATATGACACCCAAGTAAATGGTCCAATACATCTCCGTTTAGATTCCAACTTTATTTTCAACTTAAGGCAAGGATGACTAACCTTCACAGACACACACCCATAGTTTTTATGGTGAACTAGGCAGGAACAGGGCTAATTTCGTAATGGACCATATTATGGCAAATAGCTGCTAGATAAGTATTCTTGCAAACGCATAATTACTTAGTGGGCATTGTAACTCAAAACTGTTGCCATATTTGTCCTTAAACTATCTATACTCATGTATACTTTGATTTTTTAGCTCAATTATATTGGCAGGCATGCTTTTCTTTTTTCTCAAAGGTGTATTAATATCTGTGAATGGGTTCAAGTAAACTCCTTCTCTGTGGTGTTTTCATAAGCAGGAACTTTCTCTGATGGTCATAACTTTTCACCATACCAATGAGACTGCACAGTGTGGCTTACATTCTCAAAAAGTACTTCTGTAGCCCATGTCCCACCAGTTTACACCTTATGATGCTTAAATTCAGTACATATGAATGGGGAATATGAATGTGAAAGAGTTTAATATTGCCAGATGCAATCTGCCATTTTTTTAATACTGCGGGGCTAGGATCTTACACACCCCAGTACTAACTCCTGGACATCGCCTGTGACCAGTTGTCACTGTTCCATTCTGGAGATAAACGTTCTGTTGCTTAAAGATTATTTGAATATTAATTTGACAGTTTAACCCTAAAGATTGTATTCATTTATATGTATTGCCCTGAAAAAACATTATGGGCAACATTCACAAAGGGGAAGGGGTCCCATGGAGACCCCTTCCCATTTGTGAATGAGTTACCACCAGTGTGACACTGGTGGTAACTGCGAGTTGCTTTGCGAACGCATTCGCAGTCACAAAGCAATTCTGAATTGCAATGCGAGTCGCAAATAGGAAGGGAACACCCCTTCCTATTTGCGAGTCGCATTCACAAATTGTGTCGGTACCGACTTGCAATTTGTGAATGTGCATTGTGTTAGGCCGTTTGCATGGCGCAAACTGCGATTTTCGCAGTTTGCACCATGCAAACGGCTTCTTACATCTGGCCCTAAGCCCCCTAGTATTTGCAGAGCAATTTAACGGGATAAGCATAGCATTGCTTTAAGTTCATGTATTGACAAGTGAAATTTCAGGGGAAATTAAACTGTGAAGTGCAATTAACTGCTACTTTATGGGATGTGTAAGCAT
This sequence comes from Pleurodeles waltl, assembly GCF_031143425.1. NCBI lineage: Eukaryota > Metazoa > Chordata > Amphibia > Caudata > Salamandridae > Pleurodeles > Pleurodeles waltl. The sequence goes on along the minus strand of NC_090448.1, from coordinate 122,437,803 downwards.
AGGACATTCAAAGGTCTTGTACTTTTACTTATGATTGGTACAGTTTATAATCCCACAGTTTTTAGTACAATAAAACATGGCCATAATTTAACAAACTGGCTCTTCCCTGCATTACTATGGATTTCCCAGCCTATTCCCAGGCACATATGGAGACATCCTATAGTGTAGAAATTAAGTCAGGAAGCGCTAACTTTGCCAAGAGGGACTACATATCCCAGACTGCTTTGAGGCCCCAGGAGGCGGCCATTTTCTGCAACACCTGCTCCCACTTGCCAAACCAACATACTATAAAGTGCGAGGGGGCACACCGCAGCGTGGGACGCATGCGAGTTGTCCGACCGGCCTGGTCTACCACGCGTAACTGTTTCCTCCTCAGGCTTGCACATTGGCGGTAACACATCGGAGCAGACCAAAGCAACAAAAAATACCACCATGCCCAGCAACAGTGAAAACAGATGGCAGTGCAAAGTAAGTAAAATGCGCTAGCAATTAAACAAGATATATAGTGATATACTTACTTTCATACATCGGAGCAGACAGGAAAAATATACACGCTTAATCCTTCGGGCCCCCAACACTGCTGCCCAAATTGCCCTTGAACACAGGTAATAAGAACTGTAATTGTGCCCCTTCCCTTATTGCTGGCAGTCTGGTGCTCCGTGCTGGCTATCTTTCAGTAAGCGGTAGGACTGAGAACTCTTGTCCGGCTCCCGCACATAATAGTCTAAACCTGGGTGAGAAACCAAGACTTCATTGCCAACTTTCTAGACCAATGAAAGATAATGTCCCAAATCGTGCAGGGCAGTTTGTTGCCAACCAGTCCAATTCTAACAACACTGTCTCAATCGTTAACATTCCTTAATTACATTGATTGGCCCAAAGGGAAGAGGGAGAATCTATTAGAAACAAGGTGATCCATTGGATCCGCCATGTGAGGGGCTGTTATTTCATAATACGCGAGGACTTAATCAGTGCAGTTTGAAGGCCAGATCTGGACACATGCTATGATACGATTGAGCTGACACTCAAGGACAGAAACTTGGTTGATAACTTGGTCGATAATCTGGTGACTCTAGATGCAAGAACAAGCACCCCAGGGTACTTCTGCATTCAATTTAAGTATCCCAGGCTTTACCCGTGTCATAGGGCTAGGTTTACCAATTATTCAGTAGGGAGGCGTTCTGCCTTAAATGAGAACGACTGACTCAGAGTACCATCTGAAACCCCTGTTGATCAACCACTCCACCCAACTATCCCTGGCATGGTTGTTTCTTCTACTGCTGACTCTAAAAATACCCTCTGTCCCTTTTGGGCAGATTCCACCAACCCAGTCAGGACTAATTGGCCGATCGTGAAAATATTGTTCCAGAGGGGAATATAAGAATAGCATTCTGGAATGTGGCAGGCCTAATGTCTAAGGTGGTAATAGCAGACTGGTGTGATTTTGTTAAAAGCTCTACTGTAGTCTGTGTTCAAGAAACATGGGCAGTAAACCAAATCCACTTGAATGGTTTTAGAACCTATCATACTCCTGCGGTACCATCTAATTCAGGGAGATACAAAGGGGGGAATCTGTACCTACGTATCAAACACCCTGAGGGCATCTAGTATAACTATGCTGGCACCGCAACCCAACCATCAGATTGTCATTGTTGAAATCTCAGCTATATGAGTGCTGGTATTAATCAACTTTTACAATAACATCCCAAAAGTTGAGGTAAAAACATCCCTAACTTTATTAAAGCTCTCAGGAACAGCAAATAGCAGGACGTGCTATTCCTATGGGGGGGGAGACTTCAATACAGAAATATGTACTAGGGGCTCAGAGAAGATTTGTGTTCTAAGTGAAAATGGGAATGCTGGGCAATCACACTTTACAAACTCCTTCCTAGGGGAGCTATTGAATGAGCTCACATTCAGGACTGACCTTGCATTCTGCAATGAGATTTTCTGCCCACCAGTCCCATTTGCAACCACATTTATTGTTCAAGGAAAAAACTTTATCACCCACACAATTGCATGCAGTGACCACTACCCACTGAGTATAGATTTGGATGTGGCGTCAAGGGACTTTTGATCCCAAGCCCCACATCCCAACTATTGCACGGTGGGTGATATGGACAATAATAGGCTTAATGGGTATACTTTGCGTTGGTCAAAGATTGATCCCCAAATTTCCTAAAGAAGCTGATTTGTGGATGTACAGAGGCTTTTGAAAATTGTTTAAACTTGGGTGCTAATCCTGAGGATATCATTGAGAGTTATCCAAAAATTGCTGGGGACATTAAAGAGGGACTGGTGTCTACAAGTAGGGGCAGCAGCAATAATAGGATGATAGGATGGTTTGATAAATCTTATACTAAGGCCCATAGCATGTTGAAACTAGCCCTACACAAACATCCACGCTGTGAATTATGGGACAAACTGCAAGAAGCCAGCAATAGTAAGGATTCTGCAGCTTTCTGGCGGGTAATTAATTCACCCTATTTCCAGTCAGACACCAGACCACACCTGGAAATGGCCATTAGCGAGGGAGACTGCATCTCTCACTTCTCAACCATTTATTCTAATCCAACCAATAGGTTAAGCCTGACAGAAGACGATGCCCCTGACAATGACTTTTTTACCCCTGCTAACTTCCCAATCAAGCTTGCATTTACCTGGATGAGGTCATTACTGCTCTAAATGCAAGTAAAGCCGGCATGGCGCAGGACCAAGATTTCATTCCTGTAGATCTATTTAAAGCCAACATGTCCCTCTGGAGGCTATTGCTTACTGAAGTCCTGAATGCATGTCGTCAAGTTGGCCAATTTTTATAAAAGGAGACAGACACAGCCCTACCTGTTATCATCCTATCTCTCTCATAGATTCAATCCTGAAAGTGGCAGGTCTTGTTGTCTTGAACAGATTGCAAGAATGGGCACAGGAGAAGAACGTTTTATCGGACTTACATTATGGGTTCCATGAGGGAGTAGGGACAATGGAGCAGGGTCTGAACTTAAGCATGCTGATTGAGAAATATTCCACCGTCAAACAAGGGAGATTGTATTTGGCCTTTGTTGATTTAACTGCTGCATTTGATTGTGTAATCCATAGCAAATTGTGGGCTATTATGGGGAACATGGGGGTGGACCCATCGATCATACAATTTCTCAGACAAACATATCATGAGTGCAGGGCCAGAGTGTGACATGGTTTAATGGGTGAATATACCCAGACATTCAGCATAGAGAGAAGGAGTAAGGCAGGGTTGCGTTCTGGCACCCTTCCTTTTCTCCTCATACATTAATAGTTTGGGTAATGTACTATCTGCTGACTGTAACAACCTGCCACTGATAGGGTCCCGACCCATTCATGCCCTACTGTATTCTGATGACGCTGTTCTTATGGCACGAACCCCCCTTGCACTTTACAACAGTTACTAATGCACTTTGTGTCCTATATGAAGGAACTGGGGCTATTAGTTAACAGAAGCAAGAAATTTGCTATGATGTGTGGTAAAGTGATATTGAAAACCCCCAGCCTCATGATAAAAGATACTAGAATTGACTACATCACATCCTTTTCCTACCTGGAGATCATGTTTGATTCAAAAGGGACATGACGGATTGCAATTAAAACCAGAGGGCTACACTTTCAGATAACTGTTACAGTCTTGCGCACCTTTGCTTGCAAGGATGAAAAGAAACCTTTTAGGGAGATATTAACAGTGTACAAGGCCAAGTGTATGTCAACGGCCCTGTATGGGGGCAGGCCTTTGGGGGCACGTAAACCATGACTCTCTACAGCTCATAGAGAATCTCTTCTTGAAGCATCTTCTCTCTCTCCCACAGAGTATCCCTTCATATGTATGTCACTCCGAACTAGGAGTACCTCTCATTTCAAACCTTGTTAAAATATAACCGATCCTGCTATGGCACAAGATATGGACTTCCGAGCATACTAAGCTAAACCAAGAGATTATAGGGGATTGTGTTAGGTCCTCTCATACAGGAAGAGTTCAACAGTTAGGATACATAAAAAAATTTATGAGTGATCTGTGGCATCAAGATTATTATTACAAACCAGAAACTCTACGAACTGTTACAAGAAAACACCTGAAACAGAGTGTTCGTTACACTTAGAATAACTAAGGCCCTCCTTACAATCCTGGCGGTCGGTGATAAAGCAGCAGTAATACTGCCAACAACCCGGCGGTAAAAAAAAATGGAATTATGACCATGGCAGAAACCGCTCAGACAGACAGCGACTTTAACACACCGACCGCCGTGGCGGTTGCAACAAGCACCACGGAGGTAACCGCCAACAGCCAAGCGGAAGACAATGTACCACCCACTGTATTACAGCAGGCCTATCCGCCACCTTTTCTGGGGCGGTACCAACGACATCAAAAGCACGGCAGAAACACTGCACGGAAGGGAAACAACTCACCCCTGGAGACTCAAGGAAGAACCACGCCGCCATGGAGCCCGAGCTGCAGGATTTCCCCATGCTCGTCTGTCTCCTTATTCACCATGAATACCAATGCCGGCGAAGACGACCACAGTGAGTACTGCTGCAAAGCACACAAGAGAGCGGGGAGGAAAAGCCGTAGTCTCTCAAGTGGGTGGTCTGCCCACTGCTTGGTCCTGGGGAGTGCAAAGCCACAGTCTCTCAAGTGGGTGGTATGCCCACTGCTTGGTCCTTGGGAGTGCACAGTCACTCAAGTGGGTGGTCTGCCCACTGCTTGGTCCTGGGGAGTGCAAAGCCACAGTCTCTCAAGTGGGTGGTCTGCCCATTGGTTGGTACTAGGGAGTGCAAAGCCACAGACTGTCTATTGGATAGCTTATCCACTGGTTCTGGAGGGGGCTTTGTGCCCTGTGTGCTTCATCCTGGCAAAGAGTGGGTGAGTGGATGCCTTCTTCCATTGATTCTGGAGGGGGCTTTGTGACCACTGTGCGTCATCCTGGCAAGGATGGGGTGAGTGGATGCCTTCTTTCACTGGTTCTGGAGGGGGCTTTGTGCCCTGTGCGCTTCATCCTGGCAAGGAGGGGGTGAGTGGATGCCTTCGTCCACTGGTTCTGGAGGAGGGTTTTGTGCCCTGTGTGCTTCATCCTGGCAAGGAGGGGGTGAGTGAATGCTTTCTTTCACTGGTTCTGTAGGGGGCTTTGTGCCCCGTGTGCTTCATCCTGGCAAGGAGAGGGTGAGTGGATGCCTTCTTCCACTGGTTCTGGAGGGGGCTGTGTGCCCAGTGTGCTTCATCCTGGCAATGGGGGGGTGAGTGGATGCCTTCTTCCACTGGTTCTGGAGGGGGCTATAGGCCCTGTGATGCAGCAATTGGGGAGTGGAAGGTCACAGTCTCTCACCTGGGTGTCACACCCACATGATTTGCAGGGGCTAGGATGCACTGCAGTCCATGGAGGCAGGACTACACACTGCCTGCCAGCGGTGACGGCTGCTCAGTGGTGGCAGTGGCAGGGCTGGTGTCGGGGATGCCAGTGGTGGGGGGAGACTCCCGTCCGGCCCCTGCATTCTCGGATGGCTGCCCAATGGGACTTCTGGCGGTGCTGGTAGTGGTGGGGGTAGGCTCCTGCCTGTCCCCTGCAGCCTGGGATGGCTGCCCACAGGGGCTGCTGGCGGTGCCTGCAGTGGGGGGGGAGGCTCCTGCCCGTACCCTGTAGCCTTGGACAGATGCCCAACTGGGGCTGCTGCTGCTGGCACTGCTGCAGGCAGTGATGGTGGTGGCGGTGCTGTTGGCGGTGCCGGTGGTGGTGCTAGTGTTGGGAATGCCTGTGGTGGGGGGGCTCCTGCCCTTCCCCTGCAGCCTCGGATGGCTGAACCGCCATGGTTGGTGGTGGGGGCTCAGATTCGGTCCCTGCACCAGAGCTTCTGACCTTCCAGCCTGCAGGGGCAGGCCCCTTGCCCTTCCCTAGCTTGTGGTGCCTCTTTGTCCTTCACCTTGGCAGCCGGTGGTGCCTCCTTGCCCTTGTCCTTCCCAGTTGGTGGTGCCTCCTTGCCCTTGCCATTCCCAGCTGGTGGTGCCTCCTTGCCCTTGTCCTTCCCAGCTGGTGGTGCCTCCTTGTCCTTCCCTTTGCCAACTGGTGCAGGCACACTGGTGGTCATTACAACCCTGGCGGACAGTGTTAAAGCGGCGGTAAAACCGCCAACAGGCTGGCGGTAAACAAATTGGAACTATGACCGTGGCGGAAACCGCCAACAAAGACAGCCACTTTAACACTCCGACTGCCACGGCGGTACAGACAAACAGCGCGGCGGTCACCGCCAACTGACAGGCGGAGGACAATGTACCGCCCACAGTATCACAACCTACCAATCCGCCACCTTTTCCGGGGCGGATTCACCGCGGATAAAAACACGGCAGAAACAGCCATTTCAAAGGGAAAACGCTCACCTCTACACACTCCACGAGGAACAAGGGCACCATGGAGCCGGAACTCCATATTCTGCCAGCGATAGTCTTCCTGCTCCTATACGAGGATCATCAACGCCGGCGGCGAAGACCACGGTGAGTACTGCACCTACGACATAGGGGAGGGTGAGGCAAAAACACAGGGACACACACAACGAACATCCCAAACCGCACTCCGACCCTCACCCACTACAACACACACACCAATGCATATCCAAACATTACAGTAACAACCCCCAACCCCCCCGGAAGAATGCAAAGACAAAAGGTAATGAGTTCAACCATTGTAATATATCAAAATAGAGTAACCAAATATATACATATATACATACACATTAAACAAAATATACACCACAATTAGTAGTGCAGGTATTGCACCATTCATTTTCCGTGTACCACTGGGCCCTAAATGCATGGGCGAGGCCCACACAAGATACCTGATCAAAACGGAGAGAACACTGCAGGGGAATCAGATAGAAATACAACAGGCACCTCAGGGGGAAGGGAAGGGGGGGGCACCTCAGCCGGATGAGTGCACCACGCCAGATCCACGAGGGGGCTCCATGCCCATTGATGTATACTGGGGAGTGCAAAGCAACAGTCTCTCAAGTCTCTGCAGTGGGTGGGTTGGCCACTGTACCATCCTGGGGAGTGCAAAGCCACAGTCTCTCAAGTCTCTGCAGTGGGTGGGTTGCCCACTGTACCATCCTGGGGAGTGCAAAGCCACAGTCTCTCAAGTCTCTGCAGTGGGTGGGTTGCCCACTGTACCATCCTGGGGAGTGCAAAGCCACAGTCTCTCAAGTCTTTACAATGGGTGGGTTGCCCACTGTACCTTCCTGGGGAGTGCAAAGCCACAGTCTCTCAAGTGGATAACAGTCTCCACTGGTTCTGGAGGGGGACGGGTGCCCAGAGTGCAGCACACACCCCGTGACGGTCCCAGTTGTGTCACTGCCCCTGCCCCTGCCGCAAATGGCTAGCGGTGCATTCCATGGCGGTCTTTGCCCTGTTCAGCGGTCCCTGGCCTGTTGAGTGGTGCTTGAGTTGCCAGTGTCAAACCTGTTCAGCGGTGCATTCCATGGCGGTCTTTGCCCTGTTCAGCGGTCCCTGGCCTGTTCAGCGGTTCTTGCGTTGCCAGTGTCAGACCTGTTCAGCGGTGCATTCCATGGCGGTCTTTGCCCTGTTCAGCGGTGCTTGCCAAGGCGGTCCTTCATTGCCCAGCAAGGCTGTGGCTGGCGGTCCTTCATGGGTCAGCTGGCCTGTGGCTTGCGGGGCCCTCTTGGCCAGCTGGGCTGTGGCTGGCGGTGGCCTCCTGGGCAGTGACTCTGGGGCTGTCGGTGGCCTCCTGGGCAGTGACTCTAGGGCTGGCGGTGGCCTCTTGAGCAGTGACTCTGGCGGTGGCCTCCTGGCCAGTGACGATGGGGCTGGCCTCCTGGGCCGTGACTCTGGCGGTGGCCTCCTGGCCAGTGATGATGGGGCTGGCCTCCTGGGCAGTGACTCTGGCCATGGCCTCCTGGCCAGTGACAATGGGGCTGGCGGTGGCCTCCTGAGCAGCGGGGTTGATGGCGGTTCTCTCTGCTGTGCTGCTCCTCCCAGACTTTGGAGATTTCTTCTGGCCCTTCCCCACATTGGGAGGAGTCACAGCTGAGTCGACACTCCCCCAGGACCCTTGTGAGTGGCTTTGCTGGCTGGAGTCTTCCCCCCTCCCTCCGGGCACTGTCCAACTTCTGGTGCTTCACAGGGGGGGACTGCCTGTGCTCTGGCTCCATGCCACACTGGCTGTCCTGGTGGCCGGTGCACTCCACATACCTGTAACAACAGGCACCACTGGTCTCGGAGATTTTTTGGCTGAGGTGCTAGTACGGGACCTATGAGTTGGACGGGGGTGGGAAATAGGTTAAGGGGGGCCAGGAAAAGTTTTTTGGAGACACTGGGACGGGTAGATGGAGGGGGTTTGGGAGTGGAGGAAGAGGTGGTGGTTGTAGGAGGTGTAAGTTTTGTGGATTTGGGTGCAGGTGCATGCGCTGGAGGCTGTCGTGAGGTAGAGGGCTGTTGGGTGGGTGTGTGCCTGCGTTTGTGTATCTTCGAAGTGGGCGTCACAGACACACTGGGAGAGGACACAGGGGACGTGTAAATGGTAGTGGGGGTGGTGAGTGCACGTGAGCGGGGTGTGGTGGTGGGTGTGCTGGTGCGGGACGTAGTGGCTGTAGTGGTAGTGCATGCAGGTGTGAGGATAGACGAGACTGGGAGGGAGGAGGGAGACGACGAGGAGGGGGACACAGTGGAGGCAGTGAATGTTGGTGTGTCTGTATGTGTGTGATGCTTGCGTGAGTGCCTGTGGGATGTGTGGTGCTTATGTTTGCCTGAGCTTCCCTTGTGTGTTGACGTGTGTGCATGCTGGTCTGTAGGTGTGCTTGGGATAGGCTGAGTTACAGGGGATTGGGTCTGGGTGGAGGAAGTTGGAGGGGGAGGCTAGACACAGGGACAATGGCTGCCATCAGTGCTGAGGCCAGAGTTTGTAGGGTTCGATGAAGGGCAGCCTGACCAGAATGAATGCCCTCCAGGAATGCATTTGTGTGTTGCAATTCCCTTTCTACACCCTGGATGGCATTCAAAATGGTAGACTGCCCAACAGTGAGTGACCTGAGGAGGTCAATGACCTCCTCATTGAGGGCAGCAGAGGTGACAGGGGCAGGGGCTGAGGTGCCTGGGGCGAAGGTGATGCCCACCCTCCTGGGTGAGCGGGCACGGGGCGAAGGCTGAGGGGCTGCTGGGAGGGCGGTGCTGGTAGGGGGGTTGGCGGCTGTACCTGTAGAAGTGGGGGGCACAGATTTTGCCGCCACCACAAGGGAGCTCCCATCGGAGGACGAGTCCGTGTCGCTGGTTGCAGATCTTGTGACCGCCGTGGTGCTCCCCTTGCCCTCCGTCCCACTGGTGTATTCTGAGTCCGTGGTGTGGCCCTCCATGGCCATGTGGGATGCAGCTCCCTCGTGCTCCGGTGCCACTGTACCTCCGCCTGATGATGCTGATGCACACAAGAACAGGGAGACCACAAAAAGGGGGGGGGGCGACAGAAGAAAGACAGGTTGAGTGCATGGCTTACCGCTACCGTTGGCGGACAATACAGACACAGCAGCCCCCTGCACTACATCACGCTGTTGGGCTCTACAGATGCAATTCCTGGGATATGGCCTACATGGCTATGGTCGACATCTGCACACATAGATGACACAGGGGCATGAATACCTGTACTTGGCACTCTACAGAGGTGGGGTGGGGTGCCACATGGCCTGCATTACGGAGGGGCCTGGCCTACGGAACTCGCCCTGGCCTAGGGAAACCCACAGCCCTCCTCCCCCACCCAGACACCTTCACTGCATGCAAAGTCTGCTGAATGATGTTGTACTCACTCCCTTGTGTCTGCTGCGATGCCCTCAAGCACCCATCCAACTCAGGGTAGGCCACCGCCAGGATCCGGAACATCAGGGGGGTCATGGTTCGACAGGCACCCCTCCCACGTTGGGAGGCCATCCCCAGCTGAGCCTCCGCCGTCTTCTTGCTCCAGCGGCGAATGTCCTCCCATCTTTTCCGGCAGTCGGTGCTCCGTCTGTGGTGGACCCCCAGGGTCCGGACGTCCTTGGCGATGGCACGCCAAATATCCTTCTTCTGGTGGGCGCTGACCTACATGACATGTACAGGGGAAGAAGAGAAGTCATTACCAACTGCACCATCTAAGTGAGTGGCCCACATCCCTACCCTTGCCATGTGGCACATGCATTCACAGTCCTTCATACACACAGAACTGTGCCCCCTTCATTCTTACAACCAGCCCTCTCCACACAGGCATAGCCCATACAACGTGCTCCCTGTGTACTTACCTGTTGGTCTGGAGGACCGTAGAGTATCGTGTACTGGGGGAGGACCCCGTCTACAAGCTTCTCTAACTCCTCTGCAGTGAAGGCAGGGGCCCTTTCCCCAGACACACAAGCCATTGTCTCTTCCAGACCGAGGTCACAGCAGCACTTGCAGTGTATGTCCTCTCCTGTCGAAGATCAGGTATCGAGTGATTGAACAGATAGAAAATGGCGGTCACGTCCACGGTTGTGTGTACCATCACCGCTGGCGTACATCGTCATTGGCTCCTGGGACCCATAGGGTCTAATGTTAACCAATGTAGCATTGCGCTGCGGTCTTCGACCGCCTACCGCAACGGTGTACAACGCCAGCGCAGTTACCTCACATCCCGTTGTCCCACTTTAGAGGTCAGGCAGCCGCCATTTCAGGGGCCCACATGGCCTAATTACCAACTGCATCACACAGACCTAGGCCTTGTCGCACATGACAAATACAGGCCAGATTTTGTGTATGAATGGTGTTCTGTGTAGACTGGGTACATACCTATGAGTTGTTTGACTCTGTGGTTGCTGTTGTCATTCCTAGGCACCGTCCGCTGGGACATGTGAAGAGATGGCGGAATCCTCCGGTGTACCGACCGCTGGTGGACTTGTCGACAATGGAGGAAAGACATTTGATCATCACCTGCAGGTTTGACCGTGCCACAATCCAGGAACTGTGTGCCCAGTTGGAGCATGACCTGATGTCAGCAATCCGCCATCCCACAGGGATCCCCCCTCAAGTGCAGGTGCTATCAGTGCTCCATTTCCTTGCAAGTGGGTCATTTCAAACAACAGTGGCCATGGCATCAGAGATGTCCCAGCCTATGTTTTCCAACGTGTTGTCCAGATTGTTGTCTGCCTTGCTGAAACACATGCGGAGCTACATCGTTTTCCCTCAGGTGGAGGATTTGCCTACAGTTAAAGGTGACTTCTATGCCCTTGGACATATCCCCAACATCATAGATGCCATTGATGGGACCCATGTAGCTCTGGTCCCCCCCACAGGAGTGAACAGGTGTACAGGAACCGGAAGAGTTATCATTCGATGAATGTACAGATGGTATGTTTGGCAGACCAGTACATCTCCCAGGTAAATGCTATGTTCCATGGCTCTGTGCATGACGCCTACATCCTGCGGAATAGCAGCATCCCTTATGTGATAGGTCAACTCCAGAGGCACCGGGTGTGGCTATTAGGGGACTCTGGTTACCCCAACCTGTCATGGCTACTGACCCCAGTGAGGAATCCCAGGACCAGGGCAGAGGAACGCTACAATGAGGCCCATGGGCGGACTAGGAGGGTGATCGAATGCACCTTCGGCCTCCTGAAGGCCAGGTTCAGGTGCCTGCATATGACAGGTAGATCCCTATTCTACTCACCAAAGAAGGTGTGCCAGATCATCGTGGCCTGCTGTATGCTTCACAACTTGGCTTTGCGACGACAGGTGCCTTTTCTGCAGGAGGATGACGGTGTTGTGGCAGCTGTGGAGCCTGTGGACAGTGATGAGGAGGAAGCAGAGAAAGAAGACATTGACAACAGGGACTCAGTTATCCAGCAATATTTCCAGTGACACACAGGTGATAACACATTCCTGCCTACTACAAGTACTTTCACACTTCTACCTCAATCCTGTCTGTCGATTTCAACCAGTATATGGTAACTGAGTTGTACATTTCCCTTACGGTTTCACAGGTTTGGTTTCCAACGTGTGTCATCTGCTTAGATTCCTCATGGACTTGAGATGTGTGACATAGGTATGTTGACATTACATTTGAAAACGCATTTTGTCACTGTCATTGCTAATACATATTTTCGAAATCACAGACTGACTCCAGATTGTTTTGTGCTTCAAGGGTGTTTATTGAAGTGCTAAATATTGGAGGGGGGTTGTAAAATGGTGAGGGGTGATAGTGGAGGAATGTCCATGGCAGAGTCCAGTCTATTAGTCTCACAGGTGCATTGCCCATATGGGCATAGGAAGTGGAGCTGGGGCAGTATCAATATGGACAGGGTGACAAAGTGGGACAGTGGGATGACAATCAGGGTGGTCTCATTTCTTGGCGGGGGTCTTGGCATCGTGCTCTGTCTTGTTCCTGGATCTCAGGGACCGCTTGCGGGGTGGTTCTCCGTCTGCAGGGGGTGGGGTGCTGGTGTGGTGGTCCTGTGGCGGTGCCTCCTGTCCACTATTGCCGGCGGAGGTGGTGGGCAGTTCATCATCCAGGCTAGTGTCAGGGGCGCCTTGTAGGGCCACAGTGTCCCTCCTGGTGTTGAGTATTTCCTTCAGAACCCCTACGATGATGCCCAGGGCGGAGCTGATGGTTCTGAGTTCCTCCCTGAACCCCAAATACTGTTCCTCCTGCATGCGCTGGGTCTCCTGAAACTTGGCCAGGACCGTTGCCATCGTCTCCTGGGAGTGGTGGTATGTTCCCATGATGGAGGAGAGGGCCTTGTGGAGAGTGGGTTCCCTAGGCCTGTCCACCCCGTGTCGCACAGCAGCCCTCCCAGTTCCCCTGTGTTCCTTCCCTCCGTCCCCTGGACTGTGTGCCCACTACCACTGCCCCCAGGTCCCTGTTGTTGTTGGGGTGGTGGGTTATCCTGGTTTCCCTGTAGTGGTGGACACACAGCTGATTGATGTGTCCTGGGTACGGAGGTATGGGCCCGCTGGGTGGGTGCTGTGCTGGTGTTACCAGAGGGTGGAAGCTCTGTGGAGGCCTGTGACTGGGTGTGGGGAACCGACTGTCCCGAGGCCCACAATGGTCCGGGCTGGTCATCTGGATCTAGTTGGACAGAGCTGCTATCCTCATCACTGTGGGCCTCTTCTGTGGGTGGGGTGGAGATGTCTGGACCCTCCTGTCTGGTGACGTTGGGTAGGGGTCCTGCAGGGGTGTAAAAGCATGATTATTGCATCAGTGTGTGTCATGGTGTGTAATGGGTGGGTCACCGTGTACCCCAGTGCTAGCATTCCTGTGTGTGGGCTTTTGTGATGATGGTTGAGGGGGGTGTTATGGGTATGTGCAGTGGGCATGCTTTAGTGATGGGTGTCCATGCTTTGTTGTGTCATGCAGGGCTTGGTGTCGGGATGTGTGGTTTGTATTATTAGTATATTTGTGAGGAGTTGGAGTGATAGGGGAGGGGGCGAGGGTGGGGGTCTGTGATAGCATGCAGGTAGGGTGGGGAATATGATAGTTAAGATTTGACTTACCAGAGTCAATTCCTCCACCGACTCTTGCGAGGCCCTCAGGATACAGAATCTCCAAAACCTGCCTCTCCCATGTTGTTAGTTGTGGGGGAGGAGGTGGGGGTCCGCCGCCAGTCCGCTGTACTGCGATGTGGTGTCTTGAGACCACGGAACGCACCTTCCCCCGTAGGTCGTTCCACCTCTTCCTGATGTCATCCCGATTTCTTGGGTGCTGTCCCACTGCGTTGACCCTGTCGACTATTCTTCGCCATAGCTCCATCTTCCTAGCTATGGAGGTGTGCTGCACCTGTGCTCCAAAGAGCTGTGGCTCTACCCGGACGATTTCCTCCACCATGACCCTGAGCTCCTCCTCCTAGAACCTGGGGTGTCTTTGCCGTGCCATGGGGTGGTGTAGGTGATGTGTGGGGTGGTGTATGTGGTGATAAGTGTGGTGATATGTAGTGGTGTGTGGTGTTTTGTGCGTGGAAGTAGTGTGGGTGATGGTCTGGTGTGCCTGTGGATGCTTGGTAGTAGTTTGTAGTGTCTCTCTCTGGCCTTCTTTCTGTGTTTTTGTTGTAGGGGTTTGTGGGTGATGTGGGTGTGTGTTTTATATTGTATTGGATGTGTGGGAGTGGTGTGTGTATGTGTATCAGGTGTGTGTATTTCGAATTGTCCAATGTGGAAGTGTTTTGTAAATGTGTGTGTATTTTGAGCGCGGCGGTGTGTACCCCCAATGGAATACCGCGGTTAAAAGACCGCCGCGTGGATTCATGGATCGTGATAGCATGGGCATATTTCTGTTGGCGTGACGGTGGAGGTTTTGTTTTTGCCAGTTTATCACTGACCTTTGGTGTGGCGGACTTGTGTGGGTGTCTGAATTTTGTCCGATTTTGAGATGTGGGTCGTGATAGCTGTGGCGGAATTCCGCGGCTGTGGCGGTGTGTTGGCGGTCTTCTGCACGGCGGTAATCGGCTTTTACCCCCAATGTTGTAATGACCCCCACTGTCAGTGGTTATGGCTGGTTCCATGGAGCCTCTCCCACCTGCAGTAGCTGCCAATACTACTGTGCCCGTGGACTGGGTGGCTGAGGTGCTAGCCTAGGTTCTGACCACCCTGGCCCGACGTGAAGGACGGGGGGGAGGTAGGAGTAGGGAAGAGGTCAACGGCAGAGAGGAAAAGCTTCTTAGGGACACTGGGGTGGGAAGAGGGTGAAGGTCTGGGAGTGGAGGACGAGGGAGAGGTTGTAGGATGTGTCATGGTGCAGGTGCATGGGCTAGATGCTGTTGTGAGGTAGATGGCTGTTGGGTGTCTGAGTGCTTGCGTTTGTGTACTTTGGGAGGAGGGGGCCCAGACACAGTGGGAGAGGACACAGGGGAGGTGTGCATGGATGTGGGGGTGGTGACTGCCAGTGAGGGGTGTGTAGTGATAGGCGTGATGGTGATGGTGGTAGTGGATGAGGATGTAGTGCATGCAGGTGTGAGTGGAGATGCTACTGGGAGGGTGGTGGAGGATGAGGAGGTGGGGGACACAGTGGAGGCAGTGGATGCTGGTGTGTCTGATTCTGGATTGTGTTTGTGTGAGTGCCTGTGGGATGATGTGTGGTGCTTGTGCTTGCAGAGCCCCTCCTGTGTGTTGTCTTGGGTGCATGCTGGGCTGAATGAGTGCTTGGGATAGGTTGGGGTTCAGGGGAATGGGACTGGGTAGAGGAAGTTGGAGGGGGGAGGCTAGAGACAGGGACAATGGCTGCCATCAGGGAGGAGGCCAAAGCCTGGATTGATCTCTGTTGGGCTGCCATGCCAGAGTGAATGGCTTCCACTAATGCATTTGTTTGTTGCAAATGGCCTGCCAGCCCCTGGATGGCATTCACTATGGTTGACTGCCCAACAGAGATGGATCTCAGGAGGTAAATAGCCTCCTCACTCAGGGCAGCAGGGCTAACTGGGGCAGGGCCTGAGGTGTCCGGGACGAAGGGGAAGCCCACCCTCCTGGGTGAGTAGACACGGGAAACTCGCTGAGGGGCTGATGGGAGGGCAGTGCTGGTACCGGGGATGGGGCTGGACCTGTAGTTGGGATGGCCACATAGGTGTCTGCCACCACCAGGGAGCTTCCATCGGAAGAGGTATCACTGTCAGAACTGTCCCCTCCTGTCTCCGCCGTGGTGCTCCCCTCGCCCTATGTCCCACTGGTGCCCTCACTGTCGGTGGATTCGGCCTCCTGGGCCATGTGGGATGCAGCTCCCACCGTTGCCGGTGCCTCTGCTCCTCCGCCAGATGATGCTAATGCACACAAGGACAGGGTGACAAAACAAAAAGGGGGGAGACAAAGGATACACGTGCTCAATGGCTGCACCAACACCACCGTTGGCAGACACAGCACACTCACACAGGGAACAGGCCTACGCACTATGCAATGCACTACCAGTCACAATGCTAGTCACCCGCCCTGGGACAGGAATACCTAAGGCCAATAGCAGCATACCCGAGACCCACAGACCCCTGCCCAGTAGTGGATGCCTCCTAGCTTGGTTGGAGGAATTTTACATGAGAACCCTGCCCAACATGGGACCTACCATGCAATGACCGGCCTTGCCTAGGGGCACCCACAGGCCCACATATCCCACCCGGAGACCACCCCACCATGGACAAGTTGTAGATTTGGAAACTTACTCACCCTCTTGTGGCTGCTGTGATGCCCTCAAGTGCCCATCCAGCTCCGGTAGGCCACCTCCAGTATGCAGAACATCAGGGGGGGGTCAGGGTTTGACGGGCACCCCTTCCTCATTGGGAGGCCTTTCCCAGCTGGGCCTCTGCCGTCTTCCGTGCCCAGCGTCTCAGGTTCTAACAGCGTTTGCGACAATGGGTGCTCCGCCTGCAGTAGAACCCCAGGGTCCGCACGTCCTTAGCGATGGCACGCCATATACCCTTTTGTCTGATGGGCGCTGACCTGCAGACAAATAAACATAGATAAAGGTATCAGCCATACCATCCGGCCTCTTACACTCATGGCCCACCATATCCCTCACATCCCCTTACACACAGACATTGCCCACCATACATGCACTGCGCTGCCCAGGACCCTTACCGCCCCCTTACACAAGGCCCTCACACACAGCACTCCATGCATTCATGCCCTATGCATCGTTCTCACAGTATACTCACCTGTTGGTCTGGAGGCCCATACAGTATTTGGTACTGGGGTAGAACCCCATCCACCAGTCTCTCCAACTCTGCAGCGGTGAAGGCAGGGGCCCTTTCCCCAGTGACTCGAACCATGGCCAGATCCAGACACAGGTCACAGCAGCACTTGCAGTGTAGGTCCTCTCCTGTTGAATTTCAGGTAGCAAGTGAGAGAACAGATAGAAAATGGAGGTCACGTCCCCGGCGGTGCGTACCATCACCGCTGGCGTACATCACCATTGGCCACTGTAACCAATGACAACCAATGAGGAGCTGCACGGCAGTACTCGACCCCCTCCCGCAACGGCGCACAATGTCAGCGGCATTACCTCATTTCCACCTGTCCATCCTCACAGGACAGGCCGATGCCATTTCGGGGGGGGCAGGCCATGGCACCTAAGTGCGTCACAGTACACATAGGCACCATTTGGGCCTATTCAATGACATACTATTTCAGTCACAACATGCAATGCAGTGTACAGTTTGGAAATGTAGAACACTGACCAGCTGCTACCCGTTTTGCCCCCTATATTGCAACCGCTGCAGATGAAAAGGAGATGGAGACATCCCTTCATGTACAGACCCCGGGTGGACTTGGCAACTATGGAGGACAGGCACATTATCCTCACCTACAGACTTGACAGGTGTACAATCCAAGAGCTGTGTGCCCAATTGGAGTCAGACCTGATATCTGCTATCCGTCACCCCACTGGGATCCCCCCTCTTGTGCAGGTGCTATCTGTGCTCCATTATTTGGCAACTGGTTCTTTCCAAGTGACAGTGGGCTTGGCAGCAGGAATGTCACAGCAAATGTTCTCAATAGTGCTAACTCGAGTGTTGTCTGCTGTGATGAAACACATGCGCAGCTACATTGTTTTCCCCCAGGTGGAGGATTTGGCCACAGTGAAAGCTGACTTCTATGCAATGGGGCATATCCCCAACATTATTGGGGCAATTGATGGTACACATATTGCCTTTGTCCCCCCCCCTGGAGAAATTAACAGGTGTTCACTTTCACTCAGCTTTCACTCGATGAATGTTCAGATAGTGTGCCTGACGGACCAGTACATCTCCCATGTCAATGCTAAGAATCCTGGCTCTGTGCATGATGCCTTTATCCTGAGGAATAGCAGCATCCCATAGGTGATGGCTCAACTCCGGAGGCACCAGGTGTGGCTAATAGGTGAACCTCTGGTTATCACCTAGTATATGTTGGTGTATGGGTATGGGGTTGGCCCTAACGGTTAGTGTTTGGCTAACAGGTATCCCTCAATATTTGCAGGAGACTCTGGTTACCCCAACCTATCATGGCTACTGACCCCTGTGAGGAATCCCAGGGCAAGGGCAGAGGAACGTTACAATGAGGAACATGGGCGAACAAGAAGGATTATTGAGAGGACATCCGGCCTCCTGAAGGCCAGGTTTCGGTGCCTCCATCTAACAGGTGGTTCCCTGTGCTACTCAACCAAGAAGGTCTGCCAGATCATCGTAGCATGTTGCATATTGCACAACCTTGCCTTACGTCACCAGGTGCCTTTTCTGCAGGAGGATGAGGCTGGAGATGGGTGTGTGGCAGCAGTGGACCCTATGGACAGTGACAGAGAGGAGGCAGAGGATGAGGATGCGGACAACAGAACAGCAATCATATGACAGTACTTCCAGTGACACACAGGTAACACATTGTAACTTCATCTGCCATTGACAGATTTGTTTTGGATATTGACACTGGCAGGCTGATTTTCCCACTACTATGGCCACTTACTGTACCCTTTGGCATGTCTATTTTCAGATATCTGTGCCCCACTCTGGTTCCTGGTGTGTTGACTGCAGCCAACTACAGGTCATACCTATGTATACATTACTGTACATTTGAATTGCAATGTTTACAGCTTGTCAAACGATTACATAGTTCAATCAATTGACAGACTCCATACTTGTATTTTTTAAAAGGGTGTTTATTTATGTGCTAATAAGTGGAGGGGGTAGTGCAATGGGCTGGGGTGGTGGTGGAGGAGAGTCCAGGGTAAAGTTCCAGTCTATTTTTATCACAGGTGCATTGTCCAAGGTGGCATAGGAAGTGGAACAATGGCAGTTCAAGGTGGACAGGGTGACAGAGTGGGACACAAGAGTGACATTAAGGAGAGTCTTATTTCCTGGCGGGGGTCTTGGCAATATTCTCTGGCTTCTGCCTGGATCGCAGGGACCGTTTGCGTGGTGGTTCTCCTTCTGCAGGGGGAGGGGTGCTGGTGGCTTGTTGTTCCTGTGGCAGGGCCTCCCTTATTGTGTTAGCCATGTCTGCCAGCACCCCTGCAATGGTGACCAGGGTGGTGTGGATGTCCCTCAGTCCTCCCTGATCCCCAGGTACTGTCCCTCCTGCAGCCACTGGGTCTCCTGCAACTTGGCCAGTATCTGGCCCATCGTCTCCTGGGAATGGTGGTATGCTCCCAGGATGTTGGTGAGTGCCTCATGGAGAGTCGGTTCCCTGGGCCTGTCCTCCCCCTGTCGCACAGCAGTCCTCCCAGCTTCCCTTTTGTCCTGTACCTCCATCCCCTAGACCATGTGCCCTCTGCCACTGACTCCAGGTCCCTGATCGACCTGTGTTTGTGTGGTGTCCTGGGGTCCCTGTGGTGGTGAACACACTGCTGATTGATGTGTCCTGGGGACAGTGGTATGGGCCCACTGTGTGGGTGCTGTGGTGGTGTTTCCTGAGGGGGAGGCTCTGTTGTGGTATGGGACTGTACCTGGGTAAACGACTGTCTGGAGGTCCCTGATGGGCCAGGTTGGTCATCCAGATCCAGGCGTGCAGAGCTGCTGTCATCACTGTGGGCCTCTTTTGTGGGGGGACTGGATGTTGCTGGCAAATCCTCTCCGGTGACGTTGTGTGGGGAACCTGTGGGGATGTAAATGCAGTGTTATTGTTTCTGTATGTGCCATCTTGTGCATTGGTGTGTTGCCCTCTATGGTTGTTATTGCCCTGGCAGCTTAGGCTTGTGTGAGTGGTGATTTGGTGGGCTAGGTGATTGTCTCAAGTGTGCATGCTTTGGTGATGGGTGTCCATGCAGGTCTCTGATTGGTGTTCATGCATTGGTGTTACATGCAGGGCTTGGTTGTGGGAGGGGTGGGTTGTGATGGTGGGGTGTGTGTTAGGTGGTGAAGTGATGGGAGTGAGGGTGAGGGTGGGGGTATGTGATGTCATGCAGGTAGTTGGGTGAAAGTAGTAAAGAGTTGACTTACCAGAGTCCAGTCCTCCTGCTACTCCTGCCACTCCTGCCAGGTGCTCAGGATGCAGTATTGCCAAGACTTGCTCCTCCCATGATGTTAGTTGTAGGGGAGGATGTGGGGGTCCACTGCCAGTCCTCTGTACTGCTATCTGGTGTCTTGCTACCACGGAACGCACCTTCCCCCGTAGGTCGTTCTACCTCTTCCTGACGTCATCCCTTGTTCTGGGGTGCTGTCCCACGGCGTCGACCCTATCCACGATCCTCCGCCATAGCTCTATCTTCCTAGAGAAGGATGTCTGCTGCACCTGTGATCCGAATAGCTGTGCCTCTACCCATATGATTTCCTCCACCATGATCCTTAGCTCCTCCTCTGAGAACCTGGGGTGTCGTTGTGGTTCCATGGGTATAGTGTGTGTGGTGTGTGGGGTAATGTGTTGTGGTGTGTGCTGTAAGGTACTTGGGTGGTGTATGGGTGATTTGTGGCTCTGGTTCTGTGGGTGTTGTTGGTCTGTCTCTCTCAGTTGGCAATATTTTTTTTGAGTCGGAAGGGATTGTGGGTAGTGTGGGTGTATGTTTTATAGTGGTGTGTGTGTGTGGTGTGTGTATGTGTGTCAGGTGTGTGTAGTTTGAATTGACCAATGTAGTGTTGTTTTGTATGTGTGTGTGTATTTTGAGAGTGGTGGTATGTACCACCAGTGGTTTACCGCAGTTGAATGTCTGCCACGTTGATTCGTGGGTCATAATGTGGTGGGTGTAGTTCTGTTGGCGTAATGGTGTTGGTTTGCTACCGCCAGTTTATCACTGTCCTTTGGGCTGGCGGACTTGTGTGTGTGGCTGTATGGTGACGGATTGCTATGTGTGTGTCATAATATGGGTAGCAGTAAACCGCCGTGATGGCGGTATGTTGGCGGCAGTCAGCATGGCGGTAAGTGGTACTTACCGCCAATGTCATAATGAGGGCCTAAGTCTATCTGCTGACATGCTTGAGCCAAGTGTTGTTAAAAATCAGTTGTTCTTAACTTCACTTGGCATGCAACGATATTTAAAGGAGGTGAGCTATGAACAGCATAGATTGGTTTTAACCAGGTTTAGGCTAGACCTTCTTCACTATTTAGTGAGCTTTCCAACCACAAATGATTGGTGGAGCCCTATGGCTAAATGCCCGTATGACAAGGTTACTGAGCAAAGCACTTTTCATACGGTTTTATTCTGTACACTGTATAACTTGCCAAGAAAGACATTTTTGCTGTCATTATCGACATCTATGGACTTAGTACAATGTCGACCAGCTTCTGTGTTTTTACAGTCCCTGCAAAGCATATAGATCTGTAATAATATCATGTCTAAATTTCAATGGGCTATTTTCAGACATTTGAAATTAATACAATTTATCTATGACTGAGAGGTAGATTTCATACTTATAGCTGTATGAGACCTGTTGTTTTTTAAATATTTTATTACTGTCTTTTTTGTGCTCTTATGATTTAAAAAAAAGATTGAATGAAGCTAATTTGCTTTGAAAGTGTGGAACCTAAAGTTGCATTACTTTAAAAAAACACTGTGAAATGATGAGAGACTTTTGACACTGGCTTTGACTTGTGGAAAAGGAAACAACCAGAGCTCACAATAACACAACCATCAGTTAAGACACACATACCAGGTTCCCTAAAGGTGCACTAAAAATTGACTCTAACCTGCCCCCTCATCCCTAATATTGCCTACCCAACTGTCTAACCTTCCTCCTTTCCTTTAACATAAAATTCTTCAAAATTGTTATACTTAAAACAATCCAGTGCTTTAAATAAAGTCCCCAACAAATGTCCTTTCTATGTTGCTGTTCATACTTCCTTTTTCACATTGCTTAAGCCTTCCCTGCTCTCATCTTGCTTTAATATGAGCTCTTTCAACTGCTTACTTCCATCGACAAACCATACAGAAACTGGCACACTCTGGGCCTCATTACGACCCTGGTGGCCGGCGGTAAGCTGGCGGTAACACTGCCAACAGGCTGGCGGTGTTCCGCCAGCTATTATGACTGTGGCGCAATAGCCACGGCCATACCGCCGGCCCCTCCAACATACCGCCAGGCTTCCACCTGGCGTCATAATCCCCAGGGCAGGACCGCCAGCCTGGCCACGGCGGTAAACACCGCCATGGAAAGGCTGGCGGTAAGGGGGACTTGGGGTGGCACTTGGCATAGGCAGTGCAAGAGCCCCCAGGCATAGCCCGTTGTGCATTTCACTGCCCAAATTTGGGCAGTGAATGTGCTACTGCACCTGCTGCACATCAGCATTGCAGCTGGCTCTATTACGAGCCGGCAGCAATGTTGATGTGACTTTTCAGCTGGGCCAGCGGATGGTAACACTGTTACCGTCCGCTGGCCCAGCGGAAAAGTCATAATTGGGAGCCAGGAATACTGCCGGCACTGGCAGTATTCTGGCTCCCGCAGCCTCAGTGGTCTTTTTAAAATACCGCCAAGGTTGTAATGAGGGCCTCTGTTTTTTAACTGGCTAAGTCTGCCTAGAACCTCCCCATTTTGCCAAGGGTGAGAGGTAAGTTTCACTTTGTCCATTGGTGTGCATGCATGGTTATAGCAATGAGACAGCAGTAGGGAACATAGAGAGGGGGCTTGTGGGCGAAACACCAGTGTTTCTTTTGGTGCCTTTGCTACGAGCCGTAGTTAACTGCAGACCCACACTTAGGAGGGACCTGGGGGTGTGTGCACCCTCCTCCTCATGATCTAGAATGTCAAACCAGGAATAGCGATCCCCTAACGTTCTACTGCAGAACCTTCTCTGCCGGATCCTAGACAAGAGTGAAGCTGATGTAGTCCGGCAGTTCCAGTATGCGGTGAGGGTCATTAGAAGTAATTTTGACCCAGCTGTATAGAGGGACAAGTTCCTTGTTGTTGAAAAAAATCACAAAAAACATTCCCGCCAGAGAAGGGAAGCAGATGCTGCCTGCTTCTTCGAACTGTACAGAAAACGTCAGTCAAAGGGTACATTAAAGAACATATGGTCAGTCCTTTACCTCCTGCTCAGGCTTACTGAAGGTACTCGCACAGTATCCAGCAAGGGTTATACCGCACTGTGCCCAGGCTTTGACATGGGATGCACATTCTATGCCATACTACTACTATACTGCGCAGCAGTAGGATGGCCACGTTTTCCCACTCTAAATGTTCTAGCTCACATTCCCAATGTTTCCAGCACTGTGAGAGTGTTCCACCCCCTGTGCAAGCACTCTTAGAAAAATTACAAATTCTTGACCCTTGCTGTGTTTTGTGAAAACTGGACCGCTTCCTTTAGAACTATGCACTGCTCAAAATAACACATTCTTCAGCTAAGCCACACATTATAGGTTCCCTAACAATGCACTAACATGATCTACGACCCATCTGTAATACATGTCGTTCCCCTAATGTTACTCTTCCCAACTCTCCTTTTCTTTAACCTGAACTCCCAAAATGATTTATTTAAAACACCTCTATTCTTCCAACACAGTCTTCAACAAATATCCTTTACAGCCTACCCACCCAAGGCACAGGCTGTACCTGTTTCTTCCTGGTTGCTGTTCTTGCTACCTATTTCTTATTGTGTGAATTTTTCCAGTTTTCCCCTTGCCTTAGGATGTGCTCTCTCAACCACCACCAGAACATCTTTCTCTGAGGCGTTCTTTCTGTCATCCCATGTCTCCTCTCTTTGCCATTCTACTTGCAGCACCAGTTCTCAAGAACCTCTATTAACCTCTATTAATTTAATCAGATGCCTTCAATTTCCCAGGAAGTGCAGGTGCACCCCTTATTCCTGAATTGTATCAGCCATTTATAAAAAATATCCTTGTGGCACAACACTCCTATTTTTATTGCCTTACAGAAACCCAATAGCTCCCTGTTTACTTCCTTGTGTTCCCTGTTTATAGTTATCTGCTTCCATGCCATTTTCCACACTCCCCTCTGCAACAGATACATCCAAAAGATGCTTATGTAATCCCATGCACGCGGTGCCATTTTTAGAACCCTCTTAATCATCTTTAAAATCTCCATCCCATTCAAATTGAACAAGTCATTCTCCCCTAGTTATATGACCAAGATATGCAGTTGTGGTCTTTCTTATTGAATTCTCAAAGCTGAGGCAATAGCTGACCCCACTTTTGGCTCCCCTTGCATGCTACATCATCTGTACCTTGACATCGTCCAGTCCCCATTGCTGGCTGTAAAGTTGCTTTTACTCATGTTCTCCTGCCCAATTCACTAGGGGATGGCCACAAATCCAGATCACCTTTCCTTCCTCCATTCCCCTCATGCTACCTGTTGTGTTAAGAAACAAAGGACCTTATTAGCACTTTCTTCTCCACACCAGCCCTCTTGGGCTCGTTCATCCTGGTACTATTGCTGTTTTGCACATGCCCACTCCTTCAGTCTCTCTTCACCTCATCCGATCCCATGTCCTTTAGTCACTGTACATATCCTGAAAGAGCCAACCTGTTCTGCTAAACCACTTCCTAAACACTTACCTATTTATCAATCCTCGTCCATCCCCGTGCCTCAATAGCTTACTCTGCCCTGCACCCTAGAAGACTTCCTATTCTTTGTATGCCAACACAAGGGAAATTTTGTTTCAGCATGACCTACCAGATACGTATATATTCCTTTCCCTGTCTATATTCCTCTTGCACACAGGTATCTGTCGGCCATTCTCACATAACGTCACATCACTGTACATCTTACCTTCACAGAGCCTCAGCCCAACCACCTCAGAGATCCTTTACACACCCCAATAAAAATGCTATGAGTGTGGCCTGTAATATTTTGTCCTCTCTGTAGATGAGCATGCAGTTATCACCTATCGTGTGATGCTCCACAGAGTATCCAGTGTGAAAGCTATCGTTCTAACTGTTTACTCTTGCCCTACCCTTCACAATTATCCTCACAAATTTCCCTCTGCATGACTCATAGACCCAGCTGCATTTTCCATGAATCTATCACTGTCAATTTTCCTGAAAGGGTCAATAGTGATTATTCTACCAATATCATCACAAAGTTTACCACACATTCCTTGTGTTCTTTTATGCATGCCACCTTTTTTGCACTACAAAAAAAAAAAACTCTCTGCATGCCTTTTGGTAGGATTCTTCCTCTCACTCATCTGCTGCTGGCATGTGCCAAGGGAATCCAACTATTGAAATTGAGACAGAACATTAGTAATGCCATTATCCAGTCTCTGTATGTGTTTGGCACAGAACATGATATTCCACTGCAGACTCCTCAGCACTAAGAAGCCTCAGAACACAGTCCATAGCTGGCTGCATGTTGATCACTCTAACCACTGTTTCATTATTGTTTGCTCGTCTCTTGCCGCACAGCCTCACAGGTAATGCAGTCAGTGAAAATCTTTATGGGGCCCTGTTAGGGGGCCCCTGCACTGCCCATGCCAGTGGCATGGGCAGTGCAGGGGCCCCCAGGGGCCCCACGACACCCGTTCCCGCCATCCTGTTCCTGGCGGTAAAAACCGCCAGGAACAGGATGGCGGGAAGGGGGTCGGAATCTCCATGGCGGCGCTGCTTGCAGCGCCGCCATGGAGATTCAGCCCATGCAGGGGAAATCCGGCGGGAAACCGCCGGATTCCCTTTTCTGACCGCAGCTTTACCGCCGCGGTCAGAATGGGCTGGGAAGCACCGCCAGCCTGTTGGCGGTGCTTCCGTGGTCCCCGGCACTGGTGGTCTTGGACCGCCAGGGTCGGAATGACCCCCACAGTCTTTTTGCTTCCTCCTCTACCAACAGCTGTACACTCTCCCCCCAACATTCTACCCAGTTACTATGCTACCCTTGGAGCATCACTCCTACAATATCTTGTCAGTGACATTTCAAGAGGAAGCCACACACATCTCCCTCCTATGGAAATTAAAGATCAACCCACCACAGTTATGTACAAGCTGATAAGGGAATACAAGTCAAATTCCAGAGAAAATTAAAACAAGAATAGAGAAACAAAAGGAATAAAATAAATATACATATAGTTGAAAACCATTGTATACAGTAAAATAAACAAGAATATTGTCTTAGAATTCATTCTATACTTCTACATAACAACAAATTGCAATTGATACAGCATAGAATAAAATGTTGTGTTCTGCAGACTACCATTAGTCATCCAAATCATATTCCAATAACTAGGAAGGTGCTTTCTTTGAAACCTGACTGTGACGGTTCTCTTCAACACCATCAATGACCTCCTCACCAGGTACGTTTACATTGTCACAATTCTTTCCTCTTCCATCACACTTTGCCAACCTGGTCATACTCCACACATTCTTTTTTACATGAACAATGTATTTAGGGCCCCAGTATTTAGATATTCCTTTGGGTGTCTTCACTGTTTTTTTTATAAACACATAATCACCCACATGCTACTCCCGCTCAAATACATTAAGCTTATCATCAAAGAGCTGCTTGTAATTTGCTTGATGTCTCTCCACCACATCTGAATCAACCACCTTCATCCTCTCCTCATTCTTCAACCAAGCTGGATTGAGTTTGGACCCAGCAAACTTTCCCCTCAAACATTAAAACGGTGAAAGCTTGGTCACGATGTTAGGTGTGCGCCCACAGCTTCTCTCTGAGCACAGCTCTTAGTGGAACCCTTCTTTCCATCGCTAGCAGAGCAGACACTTTGACCAGTCTGTACGTGCTCTCAATGATGCCAATGGCCTGCGGTGAGTACACTGCAGTGCATAAATGTGTAATGCCCAACTCCTTCTAAAACTCCTTCATCTCATTCGACACAAACTGAACTCCATTGTCTGTGACAATAGATTTGGGGATTCCTTTTGAAGCAAATACATCCCTTAAAAATTCCAACACCATTCTGACTGTCACTGTACTCACACTGTAGTGTAGCCATTTTAAGTATAGCTCCATGCACGTTAGTTTAACATACTAGGCCGCTGTGCACTTTGTCCTAGATATATTTTATTCAGCTTAGCACTGCTATTTTACAATAACCAGTTTTTACGGTCTCGTTTTAATTTCTTCTATCACGCTGTTTAGCTTAGTTCAACACTGTGTTCTCAAATAATGCATTCTTGATCGCCCTGTGCTTCAGTCAAAGCTACAGTCTGGTACATTGCCGGTAAACGTGGTAGAAGTTTAGTCTCCAGCATTCGTAGAATGCACATCCTTACGTAGGGACATTTTCTTAGAATATCTACGTGTTAGTTATAAAAACACTTTCTAGTCCTAGTACACGTCAAGAGGGAGATTCCAGCCAGGGAACCCCAAGTGTATGCTGGATGCCCTGTTGCAGATGCAGATTACAGGCCTTTGCTCAGGTATGAGGGTCGATGTCCTCCTGGGGGAACCTGAAAGGCAGGCTTAGAGCTTAACATGCTGTGCTCGAAATATAACTTAGAGAGAGAATAATCTAGCTGCACTATGATAGCCTTATTTTTGTGCTTCACTCTCATTGTTACTATTTTAATATTATTGTGTTGTGTAGTACTGGTTATTGCGGCTCACGCTTTGTTATCCAAAATGTAGTTGTTTTACTAAACCACTGCTTAAAACTTATACTGCCTCTGTTGTCATTTATATATGAGACCGCACTGTGTATGAGAGAACCGGTTGTGACCTGAGTGACCACGACTTCCATGAGAAGTACTGAGATGTCATGCGCTCGGCTGGCCAATTGTCTCTACCATTTGGGAGAGATGAGGCACTGCTAGTTAGCCGGAGCAAAACCTGGATTTAGAGTGACAAGCGTCATCTACTGTGGGCTAGACTCAGTCCCCCACATCGTGGATGATCTTGTTGCTCAAAATCCAGTAGTCTCATTAAGATAATGAGAGCCTACGCGACAACACAACATGGTGCTACCCATTTTGATGTGTGGTCAAATAATACCAGGACAAACCTTTCTCCTTCTGGCAACAGGTCAAAGGGACCAACAATGTTCAGCCCCAACTTAATCCAGGGTTCCTCTGGAACAGTTACTGGTACAATGGTACAGTCCTGGTTATCTTAGATTTATCACTTGTTGCAAACAGACCGCAATCTTTCACCACGCCTTCAACCTTGCTATTTTATATTGGCCAACAATACCCCTTCTTTAGTCTAACATTGGTCAAATTTATTCCTAAATGACCCTTTTGTTCTAAATGTCCCTCATGTGCAGAATTCACAATTTTGCCTCACAATCCGACTGGCAGAACCACCCCAATTCCGCGGAAAAGATTTCAATCCTCAATACACAGCTCTTAATGAACATTCTGAAATGCCCTCAGCCGCAAGATCCTTAAAAATTGGCCACCCTGACACCAGTAGATTTTTGACCAGTTGCCTTGCCTCATCTTTGGCAGCTTCACAGTGCCACTCAGTCTTACCAATTTCTGATTCTTAAACACATGATAGGGTCCATCATCACTTCCTCCCTGCCAGATCTATTGGTTAGCAACCATGATGAACAGTCCTCTGGGACATTCTTTGCCCCTGGAAGACACTTGAATGGAAAATTGAACTCCATTAACATTTCCACCCACCTTTTTATGTATGTATTGTCCACATTCCTGCACCCTAACAGCTGTGAGAGAGATCTGTGATCCATCTTAAGTACAAATGGTAGAACCCACATGAAAAACGTGAAGTGTTGTATGGCCCAGGTGAAGGCCAGCGCCTTATGCTCAATCAGTCAATCAGTCAATAAAGATTGTGAGGGAAAGGCACCAACCTTTGTTTTCACCATCACCCACCTGGGACAACACTGAACCCATCAAACTGGAGTTGGGAAAGCTTTCTTTATAAGATGGAAGTGTGCTAGGATTGGCAGTTTTGCAATCTCACTCTTTATAATCTTAAAAGCCTTCTCAGCTTCGTCAGTCCACTCAAACAGTACTCCCTTCATAAGTTGTAATGAAATGGGCTGTCCAACACTGACAAAAGTCCTGACAAATTTAGAGTAATATTCTGCCATGCCTACAAATGACCTGTTTCAATCAACCCAGATGCATTGGTTGAGATCTTTGAGATCAACACACATATGGATCTTGGCCCCATTGACCCATTGTCTTTCAGGGCCAGGACTACTGGGGATACCACTCGAATTGCTTTATTTCCTCAATTACCTCACTTTGCAACAATTTGTTCAATTCAATCTGTAAGGACTTAACCATAAGGTTGGGTACCCTCTTTGTATTGTGCACAACTGGCTTTCACATTTTTTTAAATTATTTTGTGCTGAAATCCTTTGAGAAGACCTTATTGGTTATTGAATACTCATGGAAACTCATTGACTCAGCTAATGTTTTTTTCAAAGGAAGCCACCATCATGACCTGATTGGGAGATCTGGGGTTCAAGACAATTCCACAATCCCTTTGATGTCTCCACCCCAACAAGTTGTCTCCTCTCTTGGCCATGCATATTTCCCCACAGTCTCTGCCTTTTAATTTTATCACCATCACTGTGTAACCTACGAGATCTATCTTCATCCATCCATATCCTTCTGAACCATAATCAGCCTCCCACATTTTGTCTCCCACCAGTGTGAACTGAGATGCAGAATCTGCCAGTGAGGTTTTCCCCACCACAAAATTACATTCTGACTTTCCTCAGGCACGTTCAGCACCTCAAGCACTTTTGCAGTTTTCAAACCTAGATACATTGCCCTCTTTTCACACAATTGTGACTCACAGCAATTTGAGCAATACAATTAGGACTGTTTAAGACATAGTAGAAACTGCCACATTTAAATCTTTTGAATTTAGAGTCTTTTCCTGCATTGGAACCCCCCACTGCCCAATCCAACAGCACCTTCACCACCCATAGTTTTCTGAGGCATGTTCCTTTGATTGCTACTCTGCACTTTGTCAATTGGCAGCTTGTCAGCAGACACCTTGCCAGGGAGTGTAGACTCCCAATCCACTGAACAAGGTGCACTCCCCCGCATTTTCGAAAGGGATGCTCCATGCCCTCCACTTTCTCAATAGTCTGTTTAAGTGAAAGATAGTTCGGGAACATTTTGTCTTGCACTCTCTGGTCATTTGTGCATCACAAAAATTGATCTCTAATGAGGGAATCAGTTAATTCACCCAATTCATAGGTACGTGCAAGGTTATTTAGAGAAGCTACGTAGTTGGCTAGTCGTTCATCTTTAGTCTGAGCCCTCATTAAAAACTTGTACCTTTCTATCACCACATTTATACATGGGCTAAAATGATCTCCTGCATGGTAACAGACATTTCAAAAACATCTCTTGGCTCTAGTTTCCCAGTGCCAGTTTCAATCTCTTGTAGATGTTGTGCCCCTTTCTGCCTAAATAATGCAACAGTATTCCATAAAGGGGTATGCCCATATAACCCTACTTTTCCTGGGTCATGAACACTATGGCCCTCATTACAACCCTGGCGGTAAATCCCGCTTACCGCCGTGCTGAAGTCCGCCAACATAACATGGCAGCGGCGGAAATCCGATACAGGTATTATGACCCACATCTCGGAATCCGCCACAATACAGACACCCATACAAGTCAGCCACACCAAAGGTCAGTGATAAACTGGCGATACCAAAACCTACACCGTCACGCCAACAAGAATACGCCCATACTATCATGACCCACTGTTAGACCTGACATGCCTTAGGGTGGTCACCCCTAACTTTTTGCCTGCCTCCCTCCACTTTTTGGACACTGTTTTTGCTGGCTTTTAGACTCTGCACACTTTATCACTGCTAACTAGTGCTAAAGTGCATATGCTCTCTCCCTTTAAACATGGTAACCTTGGATCATACCTGATTGGACTATTTAATTTACTTATAAATCCCTAGTATTGTGCACTACATGTGCCTAGGGCCTGTAGATTAAATGCAACTAGTGGGCCTGCAGCACTGGTTGTGCCACCCACTCAAGTAGCCCCTTTACCTTGTCTCAGACCGGCCATTGCAGGGCCTGTGTGTGCAGTTTCACTGTCACCTCGACTTGGCATTTAAAAGTACTTGACAAGCCTAAACCTCCCCGTTCTCCACATATAAGTCACCCCTAATGTGTGCCCTAGGTAACCCCTAGAGCACGGTGCTGTGTGGGTGAAAGGCAGGACCAGTGTAGTTTACATGTCCTGGTAGTGTAAAACTCCTAAATTCGTTTTGCACTACTGTGAGGCCTGCTCCCTTAATAGGATAACATTGGGGCTGCCCTCACACAGTATTGAAGTGGTAGCTGCTGATCTGAAAGGAAAACAAAGGTCATATTTAGTACGGCCAGAATGGTAATACCAAATCCTGCTGACTGGTGAAGTTGGATTTAATATTACTATTCTAGAAATGCCACTTTTAGAAAGTGAGCATTTCTTTGCACTTAAATCTTTCTGTGCCTTACAATCCACGTCTGGCTGGGCTTAGATGATAGCTCCTTGTGCATTCACTCAGACACACCCCAAACACAGAGTACTCAGCCTAACTTGCATACATCTGCATTTTTAATGGGTCTTCCTGGGCTGGGAGGGTGGAGGGCCTGCTCTCACACAAAGGACTGCCACACCCCCTACTGGGACCCTGGCAGACAGGATTGAACTGAAAGGGGACCTGGTGCACTTCTTAGCCACTCTTTGAAGTCTCTCCCACTTCAAAGGCACGTTTGGGTATAAAACAGGGCCTCTGCCCTACTTCATCAGACACTTGCTGGAGAAGAAACCTGAACCAGAACCTGCATCCAGCCAAGAAGAACTGCCTGGCTGCCTAAAGGACTCAACTGACTGATTTCTACAAAGGACTGCTGCCTTGCTGTTGCCCTGCTGCCTTCCTGAACTCTTGTCTGGCTGTAACAGTGCTCTCCAAGGGCTTGGATAGAGATTGCCTCCTGTTCCCTGAAGTCTCAGGACCAAAAAGACTTCTCTTTTTCATTTGGACTCTTCGTGCGCTGAAAATTTCGACACACAGCTTGCTCCGCTGTGAGAAAATCGCCGCACACCCACGCTGATCGATGCAACGCCTTCGGGGCGACCGGAACTTCGACGCACGGCCTCACAAGGACAACACCGCCCGACTTCCTGAGGGGAAATCGATGCGACGCCTGCCGTGAGAGCGAAACTTCGACACACAGCCCTACGGAACGACACGCAGCCGGAAAACAAGCAGGAGACTCCACGCACAGACCCCGGTACATCTGGTAATCCCGTGACCCACAGAAAGAGACTGTCTGCGCGCTGGAAAACGATGCACGACTTCCCCGCGTGAAAAATAACGACGCAAGTCCGTGTGTGCTGGGGAGAAATAGACGCACACACCATTTTTCCACGTATCTCTTCTTCTGCGGCCCTTTGCGGAGATTTTCCACTCCAAACCAGGTACTTTGTGCTTGAAAGAGACTTTGTTTGCTTTTCAAAGACTTAAGACACTTTGGGGGTCATTCTGACCTCGGCGGTAAAAGGCGCTTACCGCCGGTCAGAAGACCGCCATAACACCGCCGCGGCCGCGGAAAGCCGCCACGGTCATTCTGACCCACAACGGCCAAACCTCCAAAAATCCGACCTCCACTGCAGCCCGCCACATCAGCGGGCAGCGATAAACTGGAGATGACCAAACCTCCACCGTCACGGCAACAGAAATACGCCCATGCCATTATGACCCACGAATCCACGCGGCGGTCTTTCAAACGCGGTATTCCATTGGCGCTACACACCGCCGCGGTCAAAATACACACACAGCACCAAAACACAGCCACATTGGACAATTCGAAATACACACACCTGATACACATACACACACCACTCCCACACAATCAATCAACTATAAAACACACACCCACATCACCCACAAACCCCTGCGACCACAATTACTGAGAGAAGGAGAGAGAGACACAGCAGACAATCCATAGCAAGACACACTGAGGCACACTACACCATCACACACACCACATAGTAGCACAAAGCACCACACACCAACATACTCATCATCACATACACCACCCCACACCTCACCCACACCACCCCATGGCACCCCAAAGGCACCCACGCTTTTCGGAACAAGAACTCCGGGTCATGGTGGAGGAAATCCTAAGAGTGGAACCCCAGCTCTTCGGCTCACAGGTGCAGCACACCAGTATAGCTAGGAAGGCGGAGCTATGGCAGCGGATCGTGGACAGGGTCAACGCGGTGGGACAGCATCCCAGGAATAGGGAGGACATCCGCAAAAGATGGAACGACCTACGGGGGAAGGTCCGATCGATGGTCTCCAGGCACAACATCGCGGTCCAGAACACTGGCGGCAGACCCCCACCCACCCCTCCCGAATTTACATCGTGGGAGCAAGACGTCTTGAACATCCTGCATCCTCAGGGCCTCGCTGGAGTAGCCGGAGGAATGGACTCTGGTAAGTCCAATCTCAAATACTATATCCCCCCACCCCACCAGCATGCCAACCCACACCCCCACCCTCACCCCCAACCCCCCAGCACACA
Source organism: Pleurodeles waltl (assembly GCF_031143425.1). Classification (NCBI taxonomy): domain Eukaryota; kingdom Metazoa; phylum Chordata; class Amphibia; order Caudata; family Salamandridae; genus Pleurodeles; species Pleurodeles waltl. The sequence continues at coordinate 122,404,486 of NC_090448.1, read as the reverse complement.
TCCTCCCTGACAATGTCTCACCAGCACAACCCACCCAACCCAACACCAAAACCTGAATGCCAACACAAATCATGGACACCCATCACTTAAGCATGACCACTGCACTAACCCCCCCCCCCACTAACTATCCTCACAACACCTCCCTCAAGGGAATGCCTGCACTGGGGGACAAGGGCACCCATAACACGCACGCTATTGCACACACAGAAACAATAACCAAACTCTCTTACCCCATGCAGGACCCGAACGCCAACACACCAGCCAGGAGGGTCCAGAAATGTCCATCCCACCCCCGGAACAGGCCCACAGTGAGGATAGCAGCTCTGTCGACAGTGAACCTGATGACCAGCCCGGACCATCGGGGACCTCTGGGCAGTCGGTTCCCCTCAGGCAGCCACAGGCCACACCAGACCCGACCCCCTCTGCCAACACCAGCACAGCTCCCACCCAGCGGGCCCATGCCTCTGTCTCTAGGACAGCTCAATCAGCGGTGTGTCTGCCACTACAGGGCACCCAGGCTAACCCAACACCCCAACAACAACAGGGACCTGGGGGCAGTGGTAGCGGGCACACCGTCCAGGGGACAGAGGCCGGGGGAAACCGGGCAGCTCGGAGGGCTGCTGTGCGACAGGGGGGGGAGGAGAGGCCCAGGGAACCCACTCTCCAAGAGGCCCTCACCACCCTCATGGGGGCCTACCACCACTCCCAAGAAACGATGGCGACGGTACTGGCCAGGTTCACTGAGATCCAGGCACAGCAGGAGGAACGCTACATGGGGTTCAGGGAGGAGCTGAGAATCATCGGGACCGCAATGGGGACCATCGTCCTGGCCCTCAACAGGATAGAAGACGCGTTGCGGGACCATGTTGCAGCACACAGGGCCCCTGTCACTAGCCCGGACCAGGAACAACCTACCACCTCCGCCGGCGCTAGTGGACAGGAGGCCCCAACACCACGACAGCCCACCAGAACCCCACCTCCTGCTGAAGAACAACCACCCCGTAAGAGGAGCCTGAGATCCAAAAAAACGACAGAGTAGGATGTCAAGACCCCCGCCAGCAGGACATACCCCCTCAAGTCTTCCCACTGTCCCACATTGCCACCCTGTCCAACCATGAACTGCCTCTGCTCCATCCTTCCACAGGCAAAAGGACAATGCACCTGTGAGACTGAGAACTGGACTCTGCCATGGATATTCCTCCACCCCCACCCATCACCCTTAGAATCACATGTACCGATATCTAGCACTGTAAATAAATCACATATTGCACACAAATCAGTTTGGAGTCATGCTGTATTATTAACAAATGTATTACATATTACTGTTCAATATCTGTTCTGTCAATTAGTCATGACAACATACCAATGTCAATACGGTGTAGTTCATGGGCAAACCAAGCAGAAGTCAGGCACTGAGTCATACAGCACTGAGAAGGGAAGGGAAAACCAAAAATTAATGAAAAAGATCTGGGGGAAACTACAGAAAGTACAGATGCAGGAGGCTATAAGCAATTGTGAAATGGCGTGGGTGATTCTTACCTGTGTGTTACTGGAAATACTGTTGTATCACTCTGTCCCTATTGTCTGTGTCGTCCTCTACGTCTTCCTCCTCTTCACTCTCCACAGGCTCCACGGCTTCTACAACACCACCATCTGGACCATCCTCCTGCAGGAAAGGCACCTGGCGTCGCAAAGCCAGGTTGTGAAGCATGCAGCACGCCACGATGATATGGCACACCTTCTTTGGTGAGTACATTAGGGATCCACCAGTCATATGCAGGCACCTAAATCTGGCCTTCAGGAGCCCAAAGGTTCGCTCAATCACCCTCCTAGTACGCCCATGGGCCTCATTGTACCGTTCCTCTGCCCTGGTCCTGGGATTCCTCACTGGGGTCAGTAGCCACGGCAGGTTGGGGTAACCAGAGTCACCAATTAGCCACACACGCTGTCTCTGTAGCTGTTCCATCACATAGGGAATGCTGCTATTTCGCATAACATACGCGTCATGCACTGACCCAGGGAACTTGGCATTTACATGGGAGATGTACTGGTCAGCCAAACAGACCACCTGGATATTCATAGAATGGTAATTCTTCCTGTTCCTGTACACCTGTTCATCGTCATTTGGGGGGACTAAAGCCACATGGGTCCCATCAATTGCACCAATGATGTTGGGGATGTGTCCAAGGGCATAGAAATCAGCTTTCACTGTAGGCAAATCACCCTCCTCTGGGAAAATGATGTAGCTCCGCATGAGTTTCATCAGGGCAGACAACACTCTGGACAAAATCTTAGAAAACATAGGCTGAGACATCCCAGATGACATGGCCACTGTTGTCTGGAATGAGCCAGTTGCAAAAAAATGGAGGACTGACAGAACCTGCACTACAGGGGGAATTCCTGTGGGTTGGCGGATGGGGGACATCAGGGCTGGCTCCAGCTGGGCACACAGTTCATGGATGGTGGCTCGGTCAAGTCGGTATCGTAGTATTATATGGCGTTCTTCCATTGTCGACAGGTCCACCAGCGGCCGGTACACGCGAGGATTCCTCCTTCTCATCGCAAGTCCCAGCGGACGGTGCCTAGGAAGGAGAATATAGAGTACAGAGTCAATCCACTCACAGGTACGTACAACACAGCTTGCACAGTACAGGTAAATGTATGGTTTGATATGTCTGTATGTGTGCCATAGCAAGGCCTAGGCCTGTGTGACGCATTAGAAATTAAGCCATGTGGGCCCTTGAAATGGCCGATGCCTGACCTGTGAAGTGGGACAATGGGATGTGAGGTCACTGCGCTGGCGGGGCAGACCGTGGCGGTAGGCGGTCGAAGACCGCTGTGCGAAGACGCATTGGTTAACATTGAAGCCTATGGGTTTCATGAGCCAATGACGATGTGCGCCGGCGGTCGCGGTACGCACCGCCGCGGTACGCACCGCCGCGGGCGTGACCGCCATTTCCTATCTGCTTAATCACTCGAGACCTGATCATCCACAGGAGAGGACCTATACTGCAAGTGATGCTGTGAACTCGGTCTGGAAGTGACAATGGCTGCTGCTACTGGTGAAAGGGCCCCCACCTTCAGTTCAGAAGAGTTGGAGAAGCTCGTGGACGGGGTCCTCCCCCAGTATGCGCTACTCTACGGTCCTCCAGACCAACAGGTGAGTACACTGAGTGCACATTGAATGGGTTATGCCTGTGTGGAGTGGGGGGGATGTAATTTGGTGGGGTGGGGAGGGAATGAGGAGTGCAACGCACGACAGATGAGAGAATGGGACCCATGGCAAGGTTGGGGAGGGGGGGGCATGTACTCCAAAGATGCAGATATGTGACGTTTTCTCTTTCCCACCCTGTACATGTCAAACAGGTGAGCGCCCATCAGAAAATCGATATTTGGCGTGCCATCGCCAAGGAAGTCCGGAACTTGGGGGTCCACAACAGACGGGGCACCCACTGCCGCAAGAGGTGGGAGGACATCCGCCGCGGAACGAGGAAGACCGCAGAAACACTGCTGGGGATGGCCTCCCGACCTAGGAGGGGTGCCAGTCGCACCATGACCCCCCTGATGTCCCGGATCCTGGCGGTGGCCTACCCTGATTTGGATGGGCGCTTGAGGACAGCACAGCAGACACAAGGGGGTGAGTATCTGCACATTCTCCTATCTGTATGTGCAGTGGAGACTTCTGGGTGGGGGAGGAGGGCTGTGGGTGACATTAGGCCAGGGCGCTCTCTGTAGTGTAGTCCTCTCCCTTAGGCATGGCCCTGTGCCCCGCCCCCCACCTCTGTAGGGTGCCAAGTGCAGCTACCCATGCTCCAGCATCACCCATGTGCGCGTCTGTTGTCCCTAGACCTGTTGGCCTAGTCAGAAGTACTGAGTAGTGTACCCCAAGTTCGCGACTTAGTGCATGAGGCACCTGTGTCTGTCCTCTCCGCAAAGGGTATTGATAAGGCATGCACTCAACTTTGTTTAATTTCTCCCCCCACCCTAAATCTTTGTTTTCTTGTGTTTTAGCATGATCAGGCGGAGGAGATTTGGCGTCGGAGCAGGAGGGAGCTGTAGGTCACCAGGACCCGGTGGGCACTGACACAGACACCGAGGGCACCAGTGATCCGGAGGGCGAGGGGAGCACCACAACGGGGGCCGGTGGAGACACCAGCGACACGGACACGTCCTCGTTTGGGAGCTCCCTAGCGGTGGCGGTAACATCTGTGCCCCCCGCAACAACAGGTACAGCCACCACTCAGCGCACCAGCACCGCCCTCCCAGCAGCCCCTCAGTCTTCGCTCCGTGGCCGCTCGGCCAGGAAGGCGCGCGTCTCCTTCGCCCCAGGCACCTCAGCCCCTGCCTCTGTTACCCCTGCTGCCCTCAGTGCGGAGCTCATTGACCTGGTGAGGACGGTCATTGTTGGGCAGACTACCCTTTTGAATGCCATCCAGGGGGTGGAAAGGGAGGTGCATCGGAACAATGCCTACCTGGAGGGCATTCATTCGGGTCAGGCTGCCCATCAACGAGCGTTTACTTCTCTGGCCTCAGCACTGACGGCAGCCATTGTCCCTGTCTCCAGTCTCCCTCTTCTATCTGCCTCCACCCTTTCTCTGTCTCCTGTACCTCAACCTATCCCATCCACACCATCAGACCAGCCTGCACACACCTCAACACCCAAGGCCAGCTCATCCAAACATAAGCACCACAGAAAACACAAGCATTCACCCAAGCAACACCCAGATGCAGACATATCAACAGTCACTACCACCTCTGTGTCCCCGTCCTCCTCGTCTCCCTCCTCCCTCCCTGTGACGTCTACACTCACACCTGCATGCACACCAACATCAGCCAGTTCTTCCACCACCTGCACACCCTCCACTACAGTCCGCACACCTGCAGTCACCACCCCCACTGGCATTTACACGTCCCCTGTGTCCTCTCCCACTGTGTCTGTCACCCCCTCTTCCAAGACACATACACGCAGGCAGACACCCAAACAAAAGGCAACCACCTCACGACAGCCTACGTCCCAGTCACCTGCACCCAAGGACAGCACACCTGACTCTCATACAACCACATCCGCTTCCTCCACTTCTCTCACCACTACTCCTACCCCTTACCTTGGTCCCAAGAAATATTACCTCTCCAATCTTGACCTCTTTCCCTCCCCCGACCCACCCCCTCCAACTGGGAAAAGTCCCAAGGGCACCTCAGCCACCACCAGCCCAGCTTCTAAAGTGCAAGTGGTGCATGGCATGTGGAGTCCACCCTTTGGCGGCAGTGACACTTCGGTGAGCAGCAAGGGGACAGCCAGCCCCCCTCCAGGCAAGAGGACCCGGAAATTGAAGGGCCGCCGTGAGCGGACAGAGACGGCTGCCCCCAAGGAGGTAACTTCGGCCACTTCACCTGCCACAACAGCCAGGGGAGGCAAGGGCCCGAGAGCCCCATCTAAGGAGCGGAAGGACAGCAGGGCGGAGAGGACAACCACCAGGAGCGCGGAGCAGGAGGGCCCCACAAGCCCCATCCCGGCTGCAAGGGACGACACCAAAGGGCCCAGGACTCCGTCCCCGAAGGGGCCTGACACTGCACGGTCGGAGGGCGAGTGAGCAGGGTGTCCAGGCCAGGTCTGACTCCCTTGACATACTGCAGGAGCACCGCTGAACAGGGCCCCGCCGTGAAGACAGGTACCGCTGAACAGGGCCCGCCGTGCAGAAGAGCACCGCTGAACAGGGCCCCGCCGTGAAGACAGGTACCGCTGAACAGGGCCCGCCGTGCAGAAGAGCACCGCTGAACAGGGCCCCGCCGTGAAGACAGGTACCGCTGAACAGGGCCCCGCCGTGAAGACAGGTACCGCTGAACAGGGCCCGCCGTGCAGAAGAGCACCGCTGAACAGGGCCCCGCCGTGAAGACAGGTACCGCTGAACAGGGCCCGCCGTGCAGAAGAGCACCGCTGAACAGGGCCCCGCCGTGAAGACAGGTACTGCTGAACAGGGCCCGCCGTGCAGAAGAGCACCGCTGAACAGGGCCCCGCCGTAAAGACAGGTACCGCTGAACAGGGCACCGCCGTGTCAAGCACCTCTCCGCTGGGCCCTTCATCTCAAGCACCGCTCCGCTGGGCCCTTCCTGCAAGCACCGCTCCGCTGGGCCCTTCCTGCAAGCACCGCTCCGCTGGGCCCTTCATCTCAAGCACCGCTCCGCTGGGCCCTTCATCTCAAGCACCGCTCCGCTTGGCCCTTCCTGCAAGCACCGCTCCGCTGGGCCCTTCCTGCAAGCACCGCTCCGCTGGGCCCTTCATCTCAAGCACCGCTCCGCTGGGCCCTTCATCTCAAGCACCGCTCCGCTGGGCCCTTCCTGCAAGCACCGCTCCGCTGGGCCCTTCCTGCAAGCAACGCTCCGCTGGGCCCTTCATCTCAAGCAACGCTCCGCTGGGCCCTTCATCTCAAGCACCGCTCCGCTGGGCCCTTCCTGCAAGCACCGCTCCGCTGGGCCCTTCATCTCAAGCACCGCTCCGCTGGGCCCTTCATCTCAAGCACCGCTTCGCTGGGCCCTTCATCTCAAGCACCGCTCCGCTGGGCCCTTCATCTCAAGCACCGCTCCGCTGGGCCCTTCCTGCAAGCAACGCTCCGCTGGGCCCTTCATCTCAAGCACCGCTCCGCTGGGCCCTTCCTGCAAGCACCGCTCCGCTGGGCCCTTCCTGCAAGCACCGCTCCGCTGGGCCCTTCATCTCAAGCACCGCTCCGCTGGGCCCTTCATCTCAAGCACCGCTCCGCTGGGCCCTTCCTGCAAGCACCGCTCCGCTGGGCCCTTCATCTCAAGCACCGCTCCGCTGGGCATCGCCATGTCATGCACCGCTTCGCTGGGTACCGCCGTCTCAGGCACTGTTTATGGTTCACTGTGCCCACCATGCCTCCTCCTTGACCAGTGGAGACTGTCATCCACCGGATGGACTGTGGCTTTGCACTCCCCAGGATGGTACAGTGGGCAATCCAGCCACTGTAGAGACATTGAGAGACTGTGGCTTTGCACTCCCCAGGATGGTACAGTGGGCAACCCATCCACTGTAGAGACATTGAGAGACTGTGGCTTTGCACTCCCCAGGATGGTACAGTGGGCAAGCCAGCCACTGTAGAGACATTGAGAGACTGTGGCTTTGCACTCCCCAGGATGGTACAGTGGGCAAGCCAGCCACTGTAGAGACATTGAGAGACTGTGGCTTTGCACTCCCCAGGATGGTACAGTGGGCAAGACAGCCACTGTAGAGACATTGAGAGACTGTGGCTTTGCACTCCCCAGGATGGTACAGTGGGCAGCCCACCCACTGTAGAGACATTGAGAGACTGTGGCTTTGCACTCCCCAGGATGGTGCAGTGGGCATGGTGGCTCCTCGTGGATGTGGCGTTGTGGACTCATGTGGCTGTGGTGGCCCCCCCTTCCCTTCCCCCTGAGGTGCCTGTAGTTTTAACATCAGATGCCCCTGCAGTGTTCTCTCCAAAGGACTCAGGTCTCGTGTGTGGGCTTTGCCCTTGTTTCGCTAAACATTGGCCCACAGACATGTTAGATTTGTAGGATGTGCAGGACTTGTTACTTCAGTGATACACTGATGTGTATATATTTTTTATTTTTGTAAATATTTATCACGGTTGGTCAATAATTTCCAGGAGCTTTTTTTGTACATAAATATTTATTCTAAATTTGGTTGTGTCATTGTATTTTTTACGGGTGTTTGGGTGGTGTCACTGTGACTTGTTGCTCTGCATTGGTGTGTACATATTGGGGGGGTCGCATATGTGTGTGCCCGTAACCTTTCGTCCTCCCCCCTCCCGTGTGTCGTAGGTGCAGTACTCACCGTTGACGTCTGCGCCGGAGTTCGTACTCGTGGTAGATGAGCAGGTAGACGAGAGCAGGTATGATGTTCAATTCGGGTTCCATGCTGTCCGGATTCCGCGTGGAGTGTCTCGAGGTGAGCATTTCCATTGAAAATGTCTGTTTCCGCCGTGTTTTTATCGGCGGGGCTCCCGCCCCGGAAAAGGTGGCGGATTGGTGGGTCGTGATAGGGTGGGCGGTACATTGTCTGCCGCCTGTCTGTTGGCGGTGACCGCCGCGCTGTTTGTTTGTTCCGCCGTGGCGGTCGGAGTGTTAAAGCGGCGGCCTGTGTTGGCGGTTCCCGCCAGGGTCAGAATTCCATTTTTTGGACCGCCGGCCTGTTGGCGGATTGGCCGCCGCTTTATCACCGACCGCCAGGGTTAGAATCACCCCCTTTATATCACTTTTTAGTGATATCTCTACAATTTCACATTGCATCTTTATTCGTTTTGACCTGCAATTATCCAGATAAATATCTTATATTTTTCTAAACACTGTGTGGTGTACTTCTGTGGTGTTATATGGTGTTATTGCATTATTTATTGCACAAATACTTTACACATTGCCTTCTAAGTTAAGCCTGACTGCTCGTGCCAAGCTACCATAGGGTGGGCACAGGATAATTTTGGATTGTGTGTGACTTACCCTGACTAGAGTGAGGGTTCTTGCTTGGACAGAGGGTAACCTGACTGCCAACCAAAAACCCCATTTCTAACACTGGTGATCAGCAGTGAGGATAGGACTTGTATTTGTGCAGTGACATACAGTAGCTAAGTATTTCACTACCTACCCACAGTTGAAGGTCAATTTGATTTTTATCTCTTGTTTTGCAAATTTGTTTTCCTGACGATTTTCAAAAACTTAATCCTCACTCAACATGTCTCTGACTGGGTCTCAAGTAGGAGACTTTGACCTAGCCCTGTTGGATACATATACGGTCAAACAGCTAAGAGGGTTCTGCAGGGTGATGAGAGTACCCACCCAAGGGGCCTCCAAAAAGGAGGACTTTCAAGTGGCGCTGAGGGCCTGGGCAGAAGCCCATTTAGAGGTGGATGATGAGGAAGAGGAGCCAGAAAATGACCCCTCAGAGGATTTGTTGCTATCAGTGGATGATGTTATCACTGCAATTGTGCCCCCTTCCAGACCAGGGAGCAGTGTCTCTGTTCAAAGCCTGACTGCCGAGGAAAGGAGAGAAGAAAGGGAGTTCCAATTGCAAATGGCAAAACTGAAAATTGAGTCCCAACAGGAAGACAAGAGGGCAGAGAGAGAAGCCAAACAAGCTGAGGCTGAGAGAGAAGCCAAACAAGCTGAAGCTGAAAGAGCAGCCATACAGGTGGAAGCTGAAAGAGGTTTGGCTGAAAAGAAACTATTGTTGGCTCATGAACTGAGTCTCAAGGACCTGTCGATCAAGGCGAGACAGTCTGAATCCAGCAATAATGGTGGCAGCATACAGACAGGACCTGCTGGAGAAAAGAAGGTTCGTACACCCAAAAATGTGGTGCCCAGTTTTGTGGTGGGAGATGACATAGATGAATGGTTAGCTGCTTATGAAGTTGCACTAAGGGCTCATGAGGTTCCTGAAGGGCAATGGGGGGTAGCTATGTGGGGTTATGTGCCACCATTGGGGAGGGACACACTTCTCACATTGGATCAACCTGATCAAAACACATACCCACTTCAGAAAGCCACTTTACTTGCCAAGTTTGACCCCTGAGGGATACCGTCAGAGGTTCAAGGACAGCACCAAAGAAACCACACAAACATGGGTAGATTTCTTTGCCTTTTCCAGTAAGGCACTGAATGGATGGGTGCGGGGCAACAAAGTAGATAATTATAAAGGGTTATATGACTTGATTCTGTGAGAGCATATGCTCAATACTACTTATACAGAGTTGCGCCAGCACTTGGTAGATAGTAAGCTGACTGATCCCCGGAAGCTTGCTGAGGAGGCAGACCTCTGGGTTAGCACCAGAGTGTCCAAAAAGATACCTGGGGGGGACACCCACAAAGGTGGTCAGGGTTCCCAACAGAAGAAAAAGGGGGGAGATAAACTTACAGATAAGGAACTCTCCAAAGGGCCCCAAAAGAATTCCCAGGGAGAGGGTGGCAACCATTCCTTTTCCAGATTTGGGAAAAAGCCAGGGACTTATGATAAATCAGGGAGATCCAACCCCAAATGCTTAGAGTGCTACCAATATGGTCACTATAAAGGCGACCCCCAGTACTCCAAGAGGGCACCGTCCACTACTGGACAGACACCTGGGTTGACTAGTGTAGCGCTCGGGGGGAGATGGACCCAGATAGCTTTGGGGTGCAGGCAGAGATTTCCCTAGTGTCCCTGGGAGAAGGAGAAATGGTGCCCAAAGCCCACATGCCCCAAAATACTTCCAAGTACAGGCAGTGGGTTACCATTGATGGGAAAAAGGTGGAGGCTCTGCGTGACACAGGAGCCAGTATGACTACTATCAAGAGTCAGCTGGTGTCAACAGAGCAGATAGTCCCTAATACATTCCACCAGGTCATAGTTGCTGACAATCGTGAGAGTCACCTACCGGTGGCTCTTATTCCCTTTGAGTTGGGGGGAGTCTCTGGTACTCTGAAAGTAGTTGTGAGTCCTGCCATGCCTGTAGATTGTCTGTTAGGCAATGATCTTGAGCATACTGCTTGGAAAGAAGTAGAGCTCAGATCTCACCTGGAGATGTTAGGGTTACCTGAGTGGGTCTGCATGACCACAAAGTCCATGGCTGACCGAGAGGGAAGTCAAGGGCGTCTGGAGCCTGGAACAATGGCCCAGAGAACTGCCAAGAGGAGGGGCAAGGGGTGCGGGAAACTAGTCCCAGAAGTTCCCGCACTGGTTGAAGGGGCTCCTGAGGAGGAGGCTCCTGAACCAACTGGGGAAGACATTGCCACCCTAGGTGATCTACCTGAGCTTGCTGGCTGGCAAGTTGAGGGTGGACCCACCAGGGAAGAATTCTGTAAGGCGCAGGAAGAATGTCCCACTCTAGAGGGTCCGAGGAAGCAAGCCTCAACCCAGGCAGCAGGTGAAGCCTCTGGCGATCACCACCTATATTGGGAGAATGATCTCCTCTACAGTGAGCCTAAGGTTCCGGCCATTGGGGCAGCACGTGCACTGGTGGTCCCCCAGTGTTACTGAACCTTCCTACTGGGTCTGGCTCACGACATTCCCCAGGCAGGACATTTGGGGCAAGACAAGACCTTTGCCAGGCTTGTCACCCACTTTTATTGGCTCAGAATAAGGACAAACTCAGATACGTTCTGTAGATCTTGTCCTACCTGCCAGGCCAGTGGTAAAACAGTAAAAAGGGTTAAGACCCCCCTGATTCCACTTCCTGTCGTTGGCACCCCCTTTGAAAGGGTGGGCATCGACGTTGTTGGTCCATTGGACCCCAAAACTGCCCTAGGCAACAGATTCATCCTGGTTTTGGTGGACCATGCCTCCCGTTACCCAGAGGCAATCCCTCTGAGGACCGTAACTGCACCGGTGGTGACCAGAACTCTGATGGGGATATTTACCCGTGTGGAATTCCCAAAGGAGATAGGGGGTCATTCTGACCCCGGCGGTCTAAGACCGCCAGGGTCGGCGGGAGCACCGCCGACAGGCCGGCGGTGCCCTGCAGGGCATTCTGACCGCGGCGGTTCAGCCGCGGTCAGAAGAGGCAAACCGGCGGTCTCCCGCCGGCCGCTGCCCTTAGAATCCCCCATGGCGGCGCAGCTTGCTGCGCCGCCATGGGGGATTCTGACACCCCCTACCGCCATCCTGTTCCTGGCGGTTCGCCCGCCAGGAACAGGATGGCGGTAGGGGGTGCCGCGGGGCCCCTGGGGGCCCCTGCCGTGCCCATGCCAATGGCATGGGCACGGCAGGGGCCCCCGTAAGAGGGCCCCGCAAAGTATTTCAGTGTCTGCTAAGCAGACACTGAAATACGCGACGGGTGCAAACTGCACTTGTCGCACCCCTGCAACTACGCCGGCTCAATTCTGAGCCGGCGTCCTCGTTGCAGGGGCATTTCCTCTGGGCCGGCGGGCGCTCTTTTGGAGAGCGCCCGCCAGCCCAGAGGAAATGTCTAAATGGCCGCCGCGGTCTTTTGACCGCGGTGCGGTCATTCAGCGGCGGTACCTTGGCGGACGGCCTCCGCCGTCCGCCAGGGTCAAAATCAGGCCCATAGTGTCTGACAGAGGCACTAACTTCATGTCTGCATACATGAAGGCTATGTGGGATGCGTGTGGTGTAACCTACAAGAGATTCAACAAGACCTTGAAAGGCATGATTGGTGGCCTCCCTGAGGCCCTGAGCCGTAAGTGGGACGTCCTCTTACCATGCCTTCTCTTTGCTTACAGAGAGGTACCCCAGAAGGGGGTAGGGTTCAGTCCCTTTGAGCTTCTCTATGCATTGTCAAGGAGGGGTTGGAGAAAGCTCCAAAGGCACCCCCTCAGGATGTCGTCAGCTACATGTTGGCCCTCTGCAAACAGATGACCCGCTTCTGGAAAGAGGCCAAAAGTAACCTTCAGGCCAGTAAAGAGGTAATGAAACGTTGGTATGACCAGAAGGCCACCCTGGTAGAGTTTCAACCTGGAGACAAAGTGTGGGTAATGGAGCCAGTAGGGCCTAGAGCTCTCCAGGACCGCTGGACTGGCCCATTTGAAGTAAAGGAGCAGAAACGGGAGGCCACTTACCTAGTGGACCTCCAAACCCTAGGAACCCCCTAAGGGTGCTCCATGTCAACCGACTGAAGCCTCATTTTGAGAGGTCTGGAATCATATGCTTCTGGTCACAGATGAAGGAATGGAAGAGGAGAGTGAACCTCTCCCCGAGCTCCTCTCTGCCCAAGAAGGTGATGGGTCAGTGAAAGGTGTCATTCTCTCTGACTCCCTGACTCTAAACCAGAGAGAAGACTGCTATGAGCTGTTGGAGCAGCTCTCCCCCCTGTTCGACCTTACTCCTGGACTGACCCACCTCTGTGTTCATGACATTGACACAGGTGACAGTCTCCCTGTGAAGAACAAAATTTACAGGTTATCGGATAAGGTGAAGGGGAGCTTCAAGGAGGAGGTCTCCAAGATGTTAGCTTTAAGGGTTATTGAGAAATCCAGTAGTCCCTGGGCCAGCCCGGTTGTGTTGGTCCCTAAGGCTACTGCCCCAGGTGCGAAGCCAGAACTCCGGTTCTGTGTGGACTACCGGGGTCTCAACTCAGTCACACGGACTGATGCTCACCCCATCCCCCGAGCTGATGAGCTCGTTGACAGACTGGGCGCTGCCAAGTTCCTGAGTACGTTTGATCTTACTTCAGGGTACTGGCAGATCGCCTGAGGGCTAAAGAGAGATTCACATTTTCCACACCTGATGGCCATTACCAGTTCCAGGTGATGCCATTTGGGTTGAAAAATGCCCCCGCTACCTGCCAACGGTTGGTTAACGGGGTCCTAGCTGGCAAGGATGCCTTCTGTGCAGCCTACCTGGACGACATAGCTGTCTACAGCTCCAGCTGGGAGGAACACCTGCTCCACCTCAAGGAGGTGCTTCAGGCCCTGCAACAGGCAGGCCTGACCATCAAGGCTAGTAAGTGCCAGATTAGGCAGGGTTCCGTGGTGTACTTGGGACACCTAGTGGGTGGTGGCATGGTGAAGCCACTCCAGGCCAAGATTGAAACTATCAAGGCCTGGCAACCACCTAGAACACAGACTGAGGTGAGAGCCTTTTTAGGCCTCACAGGATACTACCGCAGATTTGTCAAGGGCTATGGTACCATTGTGTCACCCTTGACAGAACTCACTTCCAAGAAACAACCTAGGTTGGTGAATTGGACAGAGGCTTGTCAGAAAGCCTTTGACTCTCTAAAGGAAGCCATGTGCACGACCCCGTGCTCAAGGCCCCTGACTACTCCCAGGAATTTATCGTGCAGACAGACGCTTCAGAGCATGGCATAGGGGCGGTCCTAGCACAGCTAAATGAGGAGGGCCTAGACCAACCAATAGTCTTTATTAGCAGAAGGCTATTACCATGGGAACAGAGGTGGAGTGCTATTGAGAGAGAAGCTATTGCTGTGGTCTGGGCACTGAAGAAGCTGAGGCCATACCCGTTTGGGACTCACTTCCGGGTTCAGACAGACTACAGGCCCCTCAGATGGCTCATGCAGATGAGGGGTGAAAATCCTAAACTCTTGAGGTGGTCCATTTCCCTACAGGGGATGGACTTTACGGTGGACCATCGCCCAGGGGTTGACCACGCCAATGCTGTTGGTCTCCCAGATACATCCGCCTTAGCGATGAGAGCTCCCAGGAGGTCGGGTAGCTCTCCCCACTTTCAGCTGGGGGGGGACACATGTTAGACCTGACATGCATTAGGGTGGTCACCCCTAACTTTTTGCCTGCCTCCCTCCACTTTTTGGACACTGTTTTTGCTGGCTTTTAGACTCTGCGCACTTTATCACTGCTAACCAGTGCTAAAGTGCATATGCTCTCTCCCTTTAAACATGGTAACCTTGGATCATACCTGAGTGGACTATTTTATTTAATTATAAGCCCCTGGTAATGTGCACTATATGTGCCTATGGCCTGTAGATTAAATGCTACTAGTGTGCCTGCAGCACTGGTTGTGCCACCCACTCAAGTAGCCCCTTTACCTTGTCACAGGCCTGCCATTGCAGGGCCTCTGTGTGCAGTTTCACTGTCACCTCTACTTGGCATTTAAAAGTACTTGCCAAGCCTAAACCTCCCCTTTCTCCACATATAAGTCACCCCTAATGTGTGCCCTAGGTAACCCCTAGAGCAGGGTGCTGTGTGGGTGAAAGGCAGGACATGTACCGGTGTAGTTTACATGTCCTGGTAGTGTAAAACTCCTAAATTCGTTTTGTACTACTGTGAGGCCTGCTCCCTTCATAGGCTAACATTGGGGCTGCCCTCATACAGTATTGAAGTGGTAGCTGCTGATCTGAAAGGAGTAGGAAGGTCATATTTAGTATGGCCAGATTGGTAATACAAAATCCTGCTAACTGGTGAAGTTGGATTTAATATTACTATTTTAGAAATGCCACTTTTAGAAAGTGAGCATTTCTTTGCACTTAAATCTTTCTGTGCCTTACAATCCACGTCTGGCTGGGCTTAGTTGACAGCTCCTTGTGCATTCACTCAGACACACCCCAAACACAAGGTACTCAGCCTCACTTGCATACATCTGCATTTTGAATGGGTCTTCCTGGGCTGGGAGGGTGGAGGGCCTGCTCTCACAAAAAGGACTGCCACACCCCCTACTGGGACCCTGGCAGACAGGATTGAACTGAAAGGGGACCTGGTGCACTTCTTAGCCACTCTTTGAAGTCTCCCCCACTTCAAAGGCACATTTGGGTATAAAACAGGGCCTCTGCTCTACCTCATCAGACACTTGCTGGAGAAGAAACCTGAACCAGAACCTGCATCCTGCCAAGAATAACTGCCTGGCTGCCTAAAGGACTCACCTGACTGCTTTCTACAAAGGACTGCTGCTTTGCTGTTGCCCTGCTGCCTTGCTGAACTCTTGTCTGGCTGTAGCAGAGCTCTCCAAGGGCTTGGATAGAGCTTTCCTCCTGTTCCCTGAAGTCTCAGGACCAAAAAGACTTCTCTTTTTCATTTGGACTCTTCGTGCGCCAAAAATTTTGACACACAGCTTGCTCAGCGCCCAAAAAAACGCCGCACAACGATGCTGATCGATGCAACGCCTTCGGGGCGACCGGAACTTCGACGCATGGCCTTGCAAGGACAACGCCGCCCGACTTCCAGATGGGAAATCGGCGTGACACCTGCCGTGAGAGCGAAACTTCAACGCACAGCCCCGCGGAGCGATCCGCAGCCGGAAAACAAGCAGGAGAATCCACACACAGACCCCGGGACATCTGGTAATCCCG
The DNA here is from genome assembly GCF_031143425.1 of Pleurodeles waltl. Taxonomy (NCBI): domain Eukaryota; kingdom Metazoa; phylum Chordata; class Amphibia; order Caudata; family Salamandridae; genus Pleurodeles; species Pleurodeles waltl. Next base: position 122,388,743 of record NC_090448.1, on the reverse strand, counting down.
CGACCCACAAAAAGAGACTGTCCGCGTGCCGGAAAACGACACATGACTTCCCAGCGTGAAAAATAACAACGCAAGTCCGTGTGTGCTGGGGAGAAATCGACGCACACACCAGTTTTCCACGTATCTCTTCTTCTGCGGCCCTTTGCGGAGATTTTCCACTCCAAACCAGGTACTTTGTGCTAGAAAGAGACCTTGTTTGCTTTTTAAAGACTTAAGACACTTTATATCACTTTTTAGTGATATTTCTACAATTTCACATTGCATCTTTATTCGTTATGACCTGCAATTATCCAGATAAATATTATTATTTTTTCTAGACACTGTGTGGTGTATTTTTGTGGTGTTATATGGTGTTATTGTATGATTTATTGCACAAATACTTTACATTGCCTTCTAAGTTAAGCCTAACTGCTCGTGCCAAGCTACCAGAGGGGGGGCACAGGATAATTTTGGATTGTGTGTGACTTACCCTGACTGGAGTGAGGGTTCTTGCTTGGACAGAGGGTAACCTGACTGCCAACCGAAAACCCCATTTCTAACACCCACGAATCAACATGGTGGTCTTTCAACCACGGTAATCCATTGGCGGTACACACCGCCTCGCTCAATATGCACACACTTTTTCAAAACACAACCACATTGGACGATTAGATATATACTCACCTGATACACATACACACACCACTCCCACACACTCACACAACTAAGAAAAACACACCCACATTACCCACAAACCCTTATAACAAATTTTTTTTGAAAAAGCTGAGAGAGAGAGAATAACAAACACAACATCACCATCCACAGACACACATCACCATCACTCAAGCAACATCCACGCACCTCAAACAACACACCCCAGCACAACACATCACACACCACAACAAACAGCACCTCACACATCATCCACACCACATTATGGCACCTCAAAGACACCCCAGGTTTTCTGAGGAGGAGCTCTGGGTCATGGTGGAGGAAATCATCTGGGCGGTAGAGGCACAGCTATTCGGATCACATGTGCAGCACACCTCCATTGCTAGGAAGATGGAGCTATGGTGGAGAATAGTCGACAGGGTCAACGCAGTTGGACAGCATCCAAGAACACGGAATGACATCAGGTAGAGGTGGAACGACCTACAGGGGAAGGTGCATTCAGTGGTCTCCAGACACCAGATTGTTGTACAGAGGACTGGCGGTGGACCCCCATGTCTTCCCCCACAACTAACAACATGAGAGGAGCAAGTCTTGGCAATACTGCATCCTGAGGGCCTCGCAGGAGTAGCAGGAGGACTGGATTCTGGTAAGTCATATCTTATTTACCATATCCCCCCACCCCACCTGCATGCCACCACATACCCCCGCACATTGCCCCCTGCAGAACCAGTGGAGAAAAGCAGCCACTCCCCCAGTCCTTGGCAGGATGAAGCACTCTGTGCACAATGCCCACTCCAGAACCAGTGGAGAAAAGCATCCACTACCCCAGTCCTTGGCAGGATGAAGCACTCTGGGCACAAAGCCCCCTCCAGAACCAGTGGAGAAAAGCATCCACTACCCCAGTCCTTGGTAGGATGAAGCACTCTGGGCACAATGCCCCCTCCAGAACCAGTGGAGGATCACATCCACTTGAGAGACTGTGGCTTTGCACTCCCCAGGATAAAGCAGTGGGCAAACCACCCACTGGAGAGACTTGAGAGACTGTGGCTTTGCACTCCCCAGGATAAAGCAGTGGGCAAACCACCCACTGGAGAGACTTGAGAGACTGTGACTTTGCACTCCCCAGGATAAAGCAGTGGGCATGGAGCACCCTCATGGAGCAGTGGCGTTGTCCGTTCATCCGACTGAGGTGCCCCCTCCCACTCTCCCTGAGGTGCCTGTTTATTTTCGATCTGATGCCCCAGCAGTGTTTTCTCTGTTTTGAGTCAGGTATCATATGTGGGCTTCACTCATGCATTTTGGGACCACTGGTCCACGGACAATGATTTCATTACTATCTGGACTTGTGTAGTGGGTGTACATATTTGTATATACTGATATTTTAATTTTGGCCTATCTGATTTTTCAGTGATTACACTCGTTACAATCATTTCATTTTGTCCTTGCGTTCTTCCAAGGGGTGACGGGGGTAAATGTTATGTTGCTGCATGTATTTGTGTGTATGGTGTTGTGGGTGAGGGTGGGGGTGGAGGTGCTGCGTGTTGCGTGTGTGTGTCACTCTCTTTTCCCTCCTCCCCTCCCCTGTGTGCTAGGTGCAGTACTCACCGTGGTCGTCACTGGCGTCTTTGCTGCTCCTGATACAAGAGGAGGTAAACCAACATGGGCAGGACCTGTAACTCGGGCTCCATGGCATCCTGGTTCTTCGTTGGGTGTTGAAAGGTGAGTGGTTTCTGTTCCACAGACTATTTCCGCCGTGCTTTTGATGGCTTTGGTACCGCCTGGAAAAGGTGGCGGATAGGCCTCTTGTAATACAGTGGGCGGAACCTTGTGTTCCGCCTGGCTGTTGGCGGTTACCGCCGCAGTGTTTGTTTCTACCGCCGTGGTGGTCGGGGTGTTAATGTGGCTGTCTATCTTGGCGGTTCCTGCCATGGTCGTGATCTCATTTTGTTTACCGCCGGCCTGTTGGCGGTATTACTGCCGCTTTAACACGGACCGCCAGGGTTGTAATGAGGGCCTATATATCTATATATAATAATTGCTATACAGTAGGAAAGAATACACTGAAAAACTCTATAACAGGAAGGAGCTTATAAATTTTCCTCCAGCCTCCACTCAAAAACACCTTGTTTTTAGTGGTGATATGTCCCATTTTATCAGGATGTGTCTAGAATTTGAATGCATTCCTTATTATTTTTAGAGTATATGTCTTCGTGTTCATCCTGAGGAGGCCAGAAGTTTAAAGTCCAAAATGTGTCCACATTACATTCTGGAGGAGTCCACTGAGAGGTTGAAATAAAAAGATGGAATCAAGAATATGGCACACATTGCATACATGCCAACAGGACATTGAATCCCCTTTATCGTGATTCTGCCCCTAAGAGCTACTTCTAACACAGTCTGTGTGTATATGATAGAGCAGCCTTCTTCCATTTTTTTGGAAGACCTGACATTAATTGTTTTTTGTAATTTTGTTTGTATCTAATTGTTGGTAGTTGTAATGATGTGATATGTTCCCCCACTCATATGTTTTTAAATATCCTTACAATAAACTAACTGAGAAATGTGGACTATACTCATTTTCTTAACAAGTAAAAGTAATTGCTGGACAAAGTTTTTGAGTGGAGATAGGGAGCAAATAATAAGCTCCTTCCTGTTATAGAGTCTTTTTAGTGAATTCTTTCCTCAAAAGATGCAGGATTGCTGCATGCGTGTTTAGGGGTAATGCAAGCATTGTCTTTGCTTCCAGTCTTGAATAACGGTAACAGCTTAGCCAGTGACAATGCTGCTCCACATAACATGAAATATCACAATATATGCTGCACAGGTCTCTTACATAGATCTGATGGCCTGTAAATTGTGACAGCAGTTCAATAAAGCTTGTTGAAGTAACGCTGGGTTTAATCTTCATGTGGTGAATTCGGAGGGGTGTTGGGGGAAGGCTCCCTGCCCCTCACAGCTCTACTCTTCACCAATGTTAAGATGGTACACTGGACAAAAGCTTTGGGTTCAACATCCCTATTCCATCAACAGCAGGCACAGTTTTCTTGCTTCATTCTCTACCAAAAGCTGTCCATTTTCCCCTCTACATTCTACCCAGTTACTATGGCACCCTTGGAGCATCACTGGTAGAATACCTGGTCAACGACCTTACAAGAGCAAGCTACAACATGGACCTTGGCAGCTCTTGGCTAGAGAATTGCCTTTGGAACCTGCTGAAGGTTTCCTGAGAATTGGGTTGAATCTGAGCAATATATGGACACAGTACTTTCTCCACGTGCATGTGCATTGTATACTAGATTTCGGATACGCTCTCTTCCTTTGCCTAACACACAAATGGACTAATACTAGTTATACTTCTAAGATGTGCCCGATGGGCTGTGCCAGGGAAGAATCCATATCCCACGTCCTCTTTCAATGTTCTGCATACCACAAACAGAGGGCTTGTTGGATTATTCCATTATGTAGAAAAACGGGTTTTAGGAATTATCTACTGGCTCTGAGAGTTCTCAAATCTGATCCATCTGTTTTAGTGGCTTGTTGTCTGGCAAAATATTTAGATTCTATTTGGCATTGTACATTGAACACGTTTATAAAAATAGGGGAAAAATTTACAATAGACGTTGGAAGTGGCCACTGATGATCTCACTCGTGAATTTTTATGTATGCATTTATCAATTTTATTAATTTTATAATTTTTTTATTGTCTAAAGAATTTTTTACGTTCATATATTCTTATACTTTTTAAACAGAAATGTTTTACTCTTATTTTATTTATTGTGTATAGTTAGGTATGTATTTGACTCCCTATACCTATCATGAAAAATACTGCATTTTTGCATGATCCCATAATATGGTATGAATTTTTAGAGGGAAAATGTTTATGTTCAAAGTTTTTTATGTATTTTAATATTTTACTTCCGAGTATTTTTATACATAGCTTGTTGTTTTGTAAATTATGAATCTGTGATTTCTGGTGTGCTTTTATGGTATTTATCTTTACCAAAATAAAGCTAACGAACGAATGAATTGGGTTGGCAAATTATTAACTTGTCCCTGGTCCCAGAGTTTGTAGCTTTGAAATCGATGAAATGACAAAATCCATGTAAAAACAATTCCATTACTGAGAGTAGTCAGGACTCTAAACTTCGTTGCCTTTTCCTGTTTCTTTTGCCAAGCTGAGAAGTTGATCTTAAAAAAATGGTAGCATTCAATTCTGACTCAAATACTGTAGGTTTGAACCCCTTCTGGATTTTTTTTGTTAAAACATGACAAAACACTTCATATTATGACCCATGAAGTCAAGTATCACCCACAAAGTCAAATCATTCTATTTATGATGATGTCTTATATATACCACTTTCAGAATTAGAGCATCAGAAATATTCTTTAAACTAAATAGCCTTCAGTTTTTTCTACGTTGAAACCGCCACAAATTTCTTCACTTCCTCTGCCCATATTGTGATTCATTCAAATACGTTTGACTGCTCTGGCTCCTGTTTTGTTCTCAGAATTGAAACAAGCGTTGACAAAGCCAACAGGTATGGTTCAGAATTCTCAATCTCTGCACTTTCAATCCGTCACCACCCATTATGCCATAAAACAGGATAGCTTAGAAAAAAGGACTCAGTACAAGATTTGTATTATACTCATTTAACAATAATCATAGGATTTGCTATATTGTTCTGGATACTCAAACAAATAATGAGAGAACAAAATACATTTTCCTTTTGGAGACTATCAATAAACAGTAATTTTGTAAATGCTGAAGATTTCAGGCCCTGCCAAGGTCACATAAATGTCCAGTGTCATAAAGTGGGACTCCTAAAACCAGTTTCTGAAAAGGACATTCTGCAGTTAATAGGTAATGTGTTTCAACTTATGTAATGGATAAGTAAACATAATTGCAGGAGGTGTTCATAAGGACTTACTTGATCCTCAAACACCAGTCTTTTCCTAGTGATAATGTCAGTTGTGTATGAGTTAGAAGTGGGGCAAGTAACAGCAGGGTGGTTCTAATTCCAACCTTTTTCAAAAATGTTTTTATAAAAAACTTAGGCCCTCATTCTGACCTTGGCGGGCGGCGGAGGCCGACCGCCAAAGTCCCGCCGTCAGGTTACCGTTCCGCGGTCGAAAGACCGCGGCGGTAATTCTGACTTTCCCGCTGGGCTGGCGGGCGGTCGCCTTCAGACCGCCAGCCAGCCCAGCGGGAAAGAGGCTTCCACGATGAAGCCGGCTCGGAATCGAGCCGGCGGAGTGGAAGCTGTGCGACGGGTGCAGTTGCACCCGTCGCGTATTTCACTGTCTGCGCAGCAGACAGTGAAATACATTTAGGGGCCCTCTTACGGGGGCCCCTGCAGTGCCCATGCCAGTGGCATGGGCACTGCAGGGGCCCCCAGGGGCCCCGCGACCCCCCCTACCGCCATCCGGATCTCGGCGGTCCGACCGCCGGGATCTGGATGGCGGTAGGGGGGGTCGGAATCCCCGCGGCGGTGCAGCAAGCTGCGCCGCCGCGGAGGATTCAATGGGGCCGCGGTACACTGGCGGGACCCCGCCAGTGGTGCCGGTCCGACCGCGGCTTTACCGCCGCGGTCGGAATCCCCATTGGAGCACCGCCGGCCTGTCGGCGGTGCTCCCGCGGTCCTCCGCCCTGGCGGTCAAAGACCGCCAGGGTCAGAATGACCACCTTAGTCCACTATTAGGAATAGATAAAGGGCCTGATTTATATATTGTCACAGAGGGTACTCCATTCCAACAGGGACAGAGTTCCCTCCCCGCCAATATAGTGGTCCGCCCACCACATTTACATGTAGGTGGACCTTAGAATACTCTTTCTCGACCATGATTAACCACCTCCAATGGCCCTGGGGAGTAAGGGCCGTAGGAGAAATGGCTATATATCTGGCCACCCGATTTGAATAGGCAAACAAGTGGTCATTTTTTGCTGTTTTTTACCGCCAGGTATATAGTTCTGCCCCTTGCCATAGGAGAAGACATCCATGATGAAGGAAGCATTATATTTTTTCTTTTCAAAAAGAGAATCCCATTTCAGGATTTTCTTTTTGACAATAAAAATGAAATACTATATGAAATGCATTGCCTAACAAGATTTTTGGTCACTAAGAGGGCACCCGTAAGATTTCTCTAAGGTGGGCGGTCGTGACCGTTTGCAGTCAGAAAGCTGTCACTTGAGTAGAAAATCTACTCAAGCAGCAGCAAAACCAACTCAAGAAGCAGCACCCTCTGGCCAGCCATGTGGTGCTGTTTGCACTGAATTTTCAGTGCGGAATGAGCTCCTGGCACTAAAAATCAGGGCCAGCAGCACGGTATGCACATTTCTGCCCATTTGAAGAACTCTGTGGAATCTCATAGAGATTTCCTTTAACTCTGTGGAATTCTGTGGAATGAAACTTTGTGCGGTCCGCTCACCCCTATCTATATCCTGGCAATGGGTTCGTTTGATAACAATAATAACACTATGCAGCCACCTCACAGCCCATCAATCACAATATATGCATCATGATCTTGGATGCCTGCATTATAATGTACAGCAGCATTTTACCGTGCCACAGTCTGTGCAGGATGGAAAATGTGTGACAGGGTAGTTTTATGCTGCAGCCAATTTCCAAACTATTCCAGATATTTTAGACATATGATATATTTTAGGTGTCATCTCCATTTGTTTCAAAGGAAGGGGACAGAGATACTTTATCATCCTGGCTATGCTGACCAGAACTATTTGTGAACTGCCTAACATATGAATCCTCCCTCTAAATCTCAGGATGACCCTCCTAGTGAGGCACAGGTTAGGTTTCTCTTTCTCTGACCTTCCTATTTAAAAATTAATTAACATATTCAGGGCATGTGTTCACTACCTGGTGTTTAGGAAATGCCTAGACTTTAACATCAGGCACTGGGCCCTCCTCACAAGACAATTTTCATCTATCCATAGAACTCAACTTAAGAAGAGATCCTGTTAGAGTGTAATTTTGGGGCAATAATTTGTACAAAAAATATGTATTTAGTATGTGGTGCACTCTGGAAGCCCTAGTTCTACTTTAAGTGATTCTGCTTGTGAATAGGCATATGGCTGTCTTTACTTTTGACTTTTTATAGAGTTTTGCAACTGTGAAGATTCATAGAGAGCTACCACTGAATTCACATGTCTAATTCAATGAACTTGTATTTTCCCCTAGCACAACGAAGTGGTGGTGCTCCAACTCAAACCTTTAGTTGTAAGTATTGAATCACTTGGTATTCTAATCAATAACTGCTGTGTTGTGTAATTTTGATTGTATTCTGGTATAATCTTAAATAGCATGGTGACAGAGCAAGCATTCTACTGCCAGGGCATTAGGGGAGGTTTGTTGTGGCAGAGGAGCTGGTGGATCTGTTTCCTATGTGGAGTAGCGTGAATCATTTCTGTTGCTTCATTACGGACGTAAAGAGGAATACACAACAAACTGGTGACATGGTGAATTTTACTCAGATTACTAACAAAGAACCTTATTTAAATGGACCAAGCTTATATATGTAACAAACTTGTTCACTATGTTATGAAGAGAATAGGAGTACCTGCTTAGTGAACAAGTTCAGGGTAAGTGTTAGAAATAGGGTCTTTTGTTGGCAGTCAGGTTACCCCTGTCCAAGCAAGGACCCTCACTCCAGTCAGGGTAAGTCACACACAATCCAAATTATCCTGTGGCAACCCTCAGGAAGCTTGGCACTGAGTAGCCAGGCTTAACGTAGAAGGGAATGTGTCAAGTGTTTGTGCAATAAATCATACAATAACACCATGTAGCACCACAAAATACACCACACAGTGTTTAGAAAGATATATAGGCCCTCATCCAACCCTGGCGGTCATGGACCGCCAGGGTGGATGGCCACGGAAGCACCGCCAACAGGCTGGCGGTGCTTCATGTGGCATTCCGACCGCGGCGGTACAGCTGCGGTCACCCAGCCGGGTCCGGGGATTCCGACCCCCTTCCTGCCAGCCTGTTTCTGGTGTTTTTTACCGCCAGGAAAAGGATGGCGGGAACAGGTGTCGTGGGGCCCCTGGGGGCCCCTGCACTGCCCATGCCACTGGCATGGGCAGTGCAGGAGCCCCCTAGCAGGGCCCCAGCATGATTTTCACTGTCTGCATAGCAGACAGTGAAAATCACAACGGGTGCAACTGCACCCGTCGCACCCCTGCAACACCAGCCGGCTTCTGTGTTGCAGGGCCTTTCCCGCTGGGCCGGCGGGCACTCCCTTGGCGGGCGCCCGCCGGCCCAGCAGGAAAGTCAGAATGGCCTCCGCGGTCTTCTGACCGCGGAGCGGCCAATAAATGCAGGTCAAAATGACTGAAATGCAATAAGTATATGTTTAGATAGCACTGAAAAGTGATATGAAGTGTCTTAAGTCTTTTAAAAACAAACATAGGCCCTCATTACAATCCTGGCGGTCGGTGTTAAAGTGGGCATAATACCACCAACAGGCCTGCTGTTAAAAAAATGGGATCACGACCATGGCGAAAACCACCAACACAGACAGCCACTTTAACACTCCAACCGCCACAGCAGTAGCAACAAACACCGCAGCGGTCACGGCCAACAGACAGGCGGAAGGCAATGTACCGCCCACACCATTACAAGGCACCAATCCACCAGCTTTTCCGGTGCTGTACCAATGCCATCAAAAGGGAAACCTCTCACCTTTCGACACCCAAGGAAGAACTAGGACACCATGGAGCCCGAATTGCAGATCCTACCCATGTTGGTGTATCTACTAATGCACCACAAAGTGGAAAGAAGGCGGCGGCGGTGGCAACGACGACAGTGAGTACTTCAGCTAGCACACAGGGGAGGGGAGGAGGGAAAAGAGAGTGACACACACACGCGCCACGCTACACCCCTACCCACAACAACACACACACATATCCAACAACATCACAGATACACCCTATAACCCCCTGAAAAAATGCAAGGACAAAACGAAATGAGTTTATCTAGTGTTATAGTGGAACAATCAGATAGATCAAGAGAAAAGCAAATAATCAGTGTACACAAATATTTACTTCGAGCACACAAGTCCGTACACTGTCCCATGAAATGTCTGTGGACCAGTGGTCCCAAAAGCATGGACGAAGCCCACACATGACACCTGCCTCAAGGGCATCAGGTCGAAAAAAAAACAGGCACCTCAGGGGGAAGGGGAGGGGGGCACCTCAGCCGGATGATGGTACGACGCCACTGTTCCTCGCGGGGGCTCCATGCCCACTGCTTGGTCCTGGGGAGTGCAAAACCACAGTCTCTAAAGTCTCTCAAGTGGGTGATTTGCCCACTGCTTGCTCCTGGGGAGTGCAAAGCCACAGTCTCTCAGGTTTCTCACGTGGGTGGTTTGCCCACTGCTTGGTCCTGGGAAGTGCAAAGCCACAGTCTTTCAAGTTTCTCAAGTGGGTGGTTTGCCGACTGCTTGGTCCTGGGGTCCTGGGGAGTGCAAAGCCACAGTCTTTCAAGTTTCTCAAGTGGGTGCCCAGAGTGCTTCATCCTGCCAAGCATTAGGGGAGTGGATGCAGTTCTCCACTGGTTCTGGAGGGGGCTTTGTGCCCAGTGATGCTGCACCGGGGGGATGCCAGTTGACATCCTCTCACCTGGGTGTCTTAGCCACACGATGTAACTGGAACAGGTAGCATGATAATCCATGGAGTCAGAGCCACACTCCATCCTGCGGTGACTTAGGCTGCCAAATGCTGGTTCGTGTCAGTGCTGGAGGTGGTGTCTCAAGTGGCATGTCCAGGGTCCAGGACATCACCTGCAGACTCGGACGGCTGCCCACTGGGGATGGTGCTGATGTCCGACAGAGTGCTTTCAGCTGTGCAGGTGGCGGTGCTGATGGTGGTGCAGGTGGCGGTGGCTGCGGCAGAGATGCTGTCAGTGCTGGCCGTGGTGCAAGTGTCTGTTGTGGTGGATGGAGACACCATACCGTCTCCGGCAGCCTTGGATGGCTGATCCTTGGGGAGGATGCTGCAGCCTGACATTGTGGCAGCGGCAGTGCAGGTGGCAGTGCAGGTGGCGGTGCAGGTGGCGGTGAGAGCGGCTGTGGTGACTGTGGTGCAGGTGGCTGCCATCCCTGATGATATGGTGGTCACCAACCCCTCACCTGGAGACATCGTGTCCTGAGGTGATGTGCCCTTTGGCTTGTGGCCCTTCCTCACCTTGGCAGTCACTGCAGGGATCTTGGCACTGCCCTCTCAGTGTTTGGGCGAGGCCTCCCCTGCTGCAAGCCGGACCCTTTTTGACCTTTGCAGGTGGTGGAATAGGGTGGTCCTTCTTATCTGTCGGTGGCACACTGGCAGCTCTGACGGGTGCCCCCTTCGATCATACCGGACTAGCAGGGACCACAGCGGATACAGATTTGGTGGCTGAAGTGCTGGGCTGGGATCTAGACATCCTGGCCATAGGAGAAGGACGGGGGTAGGTGTAGGAAAGTGTCAACATCAGGACAGTGCACGCTCTACAAGCGACATAAATGCAAAAACCCAGTCCTTATACAATATCTTGTCAGTGACATTTCAAGAGGAGGCCACAACACATCTCCCTCCTATGGAAATTAAAGTTCAACCCAAGATCAACCCACCACATTATGTACAAGCTGATAAGGGAATACAAGTCAATTTCCAGAGAAAATTAAAACAAGAATAGAGAAACAAAAGGAATAAAATAAATATACATATACTTGAAAACCATTGGATACAGTAAAATAAACAAGAATATTGTCATATAATTCATTCTATACTTCTACATAACAACAAATTGCAATTGATACAGCACCAATTAAAATGTTCTGTTCTGCAGACTACCATTAGTCATCCAAATCATATTCCAATAAGTAGGAAGGTGCTTTCTTTGAAACCTGACTGTGACGGTTCTCTTCAACACCATCATTGACCTCCTCACCAGGTACGTTTACATTGTCACAATTCTTTCCTCTTCCATCACACTTTGCCAACCTGGTCATACTCCACACATTGCTATCACACAATAGAACCACATTCTTTTTTACATGAACAATGTATTTAGGGCCCCAGTATTTAGATATTCCTTTGGGTGTCTTCACTGTTTTTTTTATAAACACATAATCACCCACATGTCACTCCCACTCACATACATTGTGCTTATCATCAAAGAGCTGCTTGTAATTTGCTTGATGTCTCTCCACCACATCTGAATCAACCACCTTCATCCTCTCCTCATTCTTCAACCAAGCTGGATTGAGTTTGGACCCAGCAAACCTTCCCCTCAAACATTAAAAAGGTGAAAGCTTGGTCACGATGTTAGGTGTATTGTGATGCGCCCACAGCTTCTCTCTGAGCACAGCTCTTATTGGAACCCTGCTTTCCATCGCTAGCAGAGCAGACACTTTGACCAGTCTGTACATGCTCTCAATGATGCCAATGGCCTGCGGTGAGTACACTGCAGTGCATAAATGTGTAATGCCCAACTCCTTCTAAAACTCCTTCATCTCATTCGACACAAACTGAACTCCATTGTCTGTGACAATAGATTTGGGGATTCCTTTTGAAGCAAATACATCCCTTAAAAATTCCAACACCATTCTGACTGTCACTGTACTCACACCGTAGTGTCGCCATTTTAAGTATAGCTCCATGCACGTTAGTTTAACATACTAGGCCGCTATGCACTTTGCCCTAGATATATTTTATTCAGCTTAGCACTGTTATTTTACAATAACCAGTTTTTACGGTCTCGTTTTAATTTCTTCTATCACGCTGTTTAGCTTAGTTCAACACTGTGTTCTCAAATAATGCATTCTTGATCGCCCTGTGCTTCAGTCAAGGCTACAGTCTGGTACATTGCCGGTAAACGTGGTAGAAGTTTAGTCTCCAGCATTCGTAGAATGCACATCCTTACGTAGGGACATTTTCTTAGAATATCTACGTGTTAGTTATAAAAACACTTTCTAGTCCTAGTACATGTCAATAGGGAGATTCCAGCCAGAGAACCCCAACTGTATGCTGAATGCCCTGTTGCAGATGCTGATGCAGATTACAGGCCTTTGCTCAGGTATGAGGGTCGATGAACTCCTGGGGGAACCTGAAAGGCAGGCTGAGAGCTTAACATGCTGTGCTCGAAATATAACTTAGAGAGAGAATAATCTAGCTGCACTATGATAGCCTTATTCTTGTGCTTCACTCTCATCGTTACTATTTTAATATTATTGGGTTGTGTAGTTCTGGTTATTGCGGCTCACACTTTGTTATCCAAAATGCAGTCGTTTTATTAAACCAATGCTTAAAACTTATACTGCCTCTATTGTCATTTATATATGAGACCGCACTGTGTATGAGAGAACCGGTTGTGACCTGAGTGACCACGACTTCCATGAGAAGTACTGAGATGTCTTGCACTCGGCTGCCCAATTGTCTCTACCATTTGGGAGAGATGAGGCACTGCTAGTTAGCCGGAGCAAAACCTGGATTTGGAGTGACAAGCGTCATCTACTGTGGGCTAGACTCAGTCCCCCACATCGTGGATGATCTTGTTGCTCAAAATCCAGTAGTCTCATTAAGATAATGAGAGCCTACGCGACAACACAACATGGTGCTACCCATTTTGATGTGTAGTCAAATAATACCAGGACAAACCTTACTCCTTCTGGCAACAAGTCAAAGGGACCAACAATGTTCAGCCCCAACTCAATCCAGGGTTCCTCTGGAACAGTTACTGGTACAATGGTACAGTCCTGGTTATCTTAGATTTATCACTTGTTGCAAACAGACTGCAATCTTTCACCACGCCTTCAACCTTGCTATTTAATCTTGGCCATCAATGCCCCTTCTTTAGTCTAACATTGGTCAAATTTATTCCTAAATGACCCTTTTGTGCTAAATGTCCCTCATGTGCAGAATTCACAATTTTGTCTCACAATCCGACTGGTGGAATCACCCCAATTCCGTGGAAAAGATTTCAATCCTCAATACACAGCTCTTAATAAACATTCTGAAATGCCCTCAGCCGCAAGATCCTTAAAAATTGGCCACCCTGACACCAGTAGATTTTTGACCAGTTGCCTTGCCTCATCTTTGGCAGCTTCGCAGTGCCAATCAGTCTTACCAATTTCTGATTCTTAAACACATGACAGTTTCCATCATCACTTCCTCCCTGCCAGATCTATTGGTTAGCAACCATGACGAACAGTCCTCTGGGACATTCTTTGCACCTGGAAGACACTTGAATGGAAAATTGAACTCCACTAACATTTCTACCCACCTTTTTTTGTATGTATTGTCCACATTCCTGCACCCTAACAGCTGTGAGAGAGATCTGTGATCCATCTTAAGTACAAATGGTAGAACCCACATGAAAAACGTGAAGTGTTGTATGGCCCAGGTGAAGGCCAGCACCTTATGCTCAATCAGTCAATCAGTCAATAAAGAGTGTGAGGCAAAGGCACCAACCTTTGTTTCCACCATCACCCACCTGGGACAACACTGAAACCATCAAACTGGAGTTGGGAAAGCTTTCTTTATAAGATGGAAGTGTGCTAGGATTGGCAGTTTTGCAATCTCACTCTTTATAATCTTAAAAGCCTTCTCAGCTTCATAAGTCCACTCAAACAGTACTCCCTTCATAAGTTGTAATCAAATGGGCTGTACAACACTGACAAAGGTCCTGACAAATTTAGAGTAATACTCTGCCATGCCTACAAATGACCTGTTTCAATCAACCCATATGCATTGGTTGAGATCTTTGAGATCAACACACATATGGCTCTTGGCCCAATTGGCCCCATTGGCCCTATTGGCCCTATTGTCTTTCAGGGCCAGGGCTACAGGGGATACCACTCAAATTGCTTTATTTCCTCAATTACCTCACTTTGCAACAATTTGTTCAATTCAATCTGTAAGGACTTAACCATAAGGTTGGGTACCCTCTTTGTATTGTGCACAACTGGCTTTCACATTTTTAAAAATTATTTTGTGCTGAAATCCTTTGAGAAGACCTTATTGGTTATTGAATATTCATGGAAACTCATTGATTCAGCTAATGTGTTTTTCAAAGGAAGCCACCATCATGACCTGATTGGGTGGACTGGGGTTCAAGACAATTCCATAATCCCTTTGATGTCTCCACCCCAACAAGTTGTCTCCTCTCTTGGCCATGCATATTTCCCCACAGTCTCTGCCTTTTAATTTTATCACCATCACTGTGTAACCTACGAGATCTATCTTCATCCATCCATATCCTTCTGAACCATAATCAGCCTCCCACATTTTGTCTCCCACCAGTGTGAACTGAGATGCAGAATCTGCCAGTGAAGTTTTTCCCACCACAAAATTACATTCTGACTTTCCTCAGGCACGTCCAGCACCTCATGCACTTTTGCAGTTTTCAAAACTAGGTAAATTGCCCTCTTTTCACACAATTGTGACTCACAGCAATTTTAGCAATACAATTAGGACTGTTTAAGACATAGTAGAAACTGCCACATTTAACTCTTTTGAATTTAGAGCCTTTTCCTGCATCGGAACCCCCCACTGCCCAATCCAACAGCACCTTCACCACCCATAGTTTTCTGAGGCATGTTCCTTTGATTGCTACTCTGCACTTTGTCAATTGTCAGCTTGTCAGCAGACACCTTCCCAGGGAGTGTAGACTCCCAATCCACTGAACAAGGTGCACTCCCCCGCATTTTCGTTACCCAACCAAAGGGATGCTCCATGCCCTCCACTTTCTCAATAGTCTGTTTAAGTGAAAGATAGTTCGGTAACAGTTTCTCTTGCTCTCTCTGGTCATTTGTACATCACAATAATTGATCTCTAATGAGGGAATCAGTTAATTCACCAAATTCATAGGTACGTGCAAGGTTATTTAGAGGAGCTACGTAGTTGGCTAGTCGTTCATCTTTAGTCTGAGCCCTCATTAAAAACTTGTACTTTTCTATCACCACATTTATACATGGGATAAAATGATCTCCAGCATGGTAACAGACATTTCAAAAACATCTCTTGGCTCACGTTTCCCAGTGTCAGTTTCAATCTCTTGTAGATGTTGTGCCCCTTTCTGCCTAAATTATGCAACAGTATTCCATAAAGGGGTATGCCCATATAACCCTACTTTTCCTAGGTCATGAACACTATGGCCCTCATTACAACCCTGGCGGTAAATCCCGCTTACCGCTGTGCTGAAGTCCGCCAACTTAACATGGAAGTGGCGGAAATCCGATACAGGTATTATGACCCACATCTCGGAATCCGCCACAATACAGACACCCATACAAGTCAGCCACACCAAAGGTCAGTGATAAACTGGCGATACCAAAACCTACACCGTCACGCCAACAAGAATACGCCCATACTATCATGGCCTCCCTCCACTTTTTGGACACTGTTTTTGCTAGCTTTTAGACTCTGCGCACTTTATCACTGCTAACCAGTGCTAAAGTGCATATGCTCTCTCCCTTTAAACATGGTAACATTGGATCATACCTGATTGGACTATTTAATTTACTTATAAGTCCCTAGTATTGTGCACTATATGTGCCTAGGGCCTGTAGATTAAATGCTACTGGTGGGCCTGCAGCACTGGTTGTGCCACCCACTCAAGTAGCCCCTTTACCTTGTCTCAGGCCTGCCATTGCAGGGCCTGTGTGTGCAGTTTCACTGTCACCTCGACTTGGCATTTAAAAGTACTTGCCAAGCCTAAACCTCCCCTTTCTCCACATATAAGTCACCCCTAATGTGTGCCCTAGGTAACCCCCAGAGCAGGGTGCTGTGTGGGTGAAAGGCAGGACATGTACCGGTGTAGTTTACATGTCCTGGTAGTGTAAAACTCCTAAATTCGTTTTGCACTACTGTGAGGCCTGCTCCCTTAATAGGCTAACATTGGGGCTGCCCTCATATAGTATTGAATTGGTAGCTGCTGATCTGAAAGGAGTAGGAATGTCATATTTAGTATGGCCAGAATGGTAATACCAAATCCTGCTGACTGGTGAAGTTGGATTTAATATTACTATTTTAGAAATGCCACTTTTAGAAAGTGAGCATTTCTTTGCACTTAAATCTTTCTGTGCCTTACAATCCATGTCTGGCTGGGCTTAGTTGACAGCTCCTTGTGCATTCACTCAGACACACCCCAAACACAGGGTACTCAGCCTCACTTGCATACATCTGCATTTTGAATGGGTCTTCCTGGGCTGGGATGGTGGAGGGCCTGCTCTCACACAAAGGACTGCCACACCCCCTACTGGGACCCTGGCAGACAGGATTAAACTGAAAGGGGACCTGGTGCACTTCTTAGACACTCTTTGAAGTCTCCCCCACTTCAAAGGCATGTTTGGGTATAAAACAGGGCCTCTGTACTACTTCATCAGACACTTGCTGGAGAAAAAACCTGAACCAGAACCTGCATCCTGCCAAGAAGAACTGCCTGGCTTCCTAGAGGACTCAACTGACTGCTTTCTACAAAGGACTGCTGCCTTGCTGTTGCCCTGCTGCCTTCCTGAACTCTTGTCTGGCTGTAACAGTGCTCTCCAAGGGCTTGGATAGAGCTTGCCTCCTGTTCCCTGAAGTCTCGTGACCAAAGAGACTTCTCTTTTTCATTTGGACTCTTGGTACGCCGAAAATTTTGACGCACAGCTTGCTCCGCGGTGAGAAAATCGCCGCACACCGACGCTGATCGACGCGACGCCTTCGGTGCGATCGGAAATTCGACGCACGGCCTCACAAGGACAACGCCGCCTGAGGGGAAATCGATGCGACGCCCGCCTTAAGAACGAAACTTTGACGCACAGCCCCGCGGAACGACACGCAGCCGGAAAACAAGCAGGAGAATCCGCGCACCGACCCCAGTACAGCTGGTAATCCTGCGACCTACCGAAAGAGACTGTCCGCGTGCTGGAAAACGATGCACGACTTCCCCGCGTGAAAAATAACAACGCAAGTCCGTGTGTGCTGGGGAGAAATCGACTCACACACCATTTATCCAAGTATCTCTTCTTCTGCGGCCCTTTGCAGAGATTTTCCATTCCAAACCAGGTACTTTGTGCTTGAAAGAGACTTTGTTTGCTTTTTAAAGACTTAAGACACTTTATATCACTTTTTAGAGATATCTTTACAATTTCACATTGCATCTTTATTCGTTTTGACCTGCAATTATCCAGATAAATATATTTTTTTTTCTAAAGACTGTGTGGTGTATTTTTGTGGTGTTATATGGTGTTATTGCATGATTTATTGCACAAATACTTTACACATTGCCTTCTAAGTTAAGCCTGACTGCTCGTGCCAAGCTACCAGAGGGTGGGCACAAGATAATTTTGGACTGTGTGTGACTTACCCTGACTAGAGTGAGGGTTTTTGCTTGGACAGAGGGTAACCTGACTGCCAACCAAAAACCCCATTTCTAACACCCACGAATCAACGTGGCGGTCTTTCAACCACGGTAATCCATTGGCGGTACACATCGCCTCGCTCAAAATGCACACACTTTTTCAAAACACAACCACATTGGACAATTTGAAATATACTCACCTGATACACACACACACACCACTCCCACACACTCACATAACTATGAAACACACACCCACATTACCCACAAACCCTTACAACGAAATTTTTTGGAAAAAGCTGAGAGAGAGAGAATAACAAACACAACACCAGCATCCACAGGCACACATCACCATCACTCAAGCAACATCCACGCACCTCAAACAACACACCCCAGCACAACACATCACACACCACAACAAACAGCACCTCACACATCATCCACACCACATTATGGCACCTGAAAGACACCCCAGGTGTTCTGAGGAGGAGCTCAGGGTCATGGTGGAGGAAATCGTCTGGGGGGTAGAGGCACAGCTATTCGGATCACATGTGCAGCACACCTCCATTGCTAGGAAGATGGAGCTATGGTGGAGAATAGTCGACAGGGTCAACGCAGTTGGACAGCATCCAAGAACAAGGAATGACATCAGGTAGAGGTGGAACGACCTATAGGGGAAGGTACGTTCAGTGGTATCCAGACACCAGATTGTTGTACAGAGGACTGGCGTTGGACCCCCACGTCCTCCCCCACAACTAACAACATGGGAGGAGCAAGTCTTGGCAATACTGCATCCTGAGGGCCTCGCAGGAGTAGCAGGAGGACTGGACTCTGGTAAGTCATATCTTATTTACCATATCCCCCCACCCCACCTGCATGCCACCACATACCCCCACCCTCACCCTCACCCCCACCACTCCAACACATCACATATGCCCCACTATCACAACCCAGCCATCCCAATACCAAGACCCTGCATGCAACACCTAGGCATGGACCCCCATCACTAAAGCATGTCCAGTACAGATACCCACCCAGACCCCAAAACAACAATCACACAAGGGCAAACGCAATAATGCAAGCACAGGAGTAGAGGGTAACGCACCCAATGTACAAGATGGCACGCACAGATACTAAAACTATGCATTTACACCCCAACAGGACCCATACCCAATGTCACTGGCAGGAGGTGCCAGACATATCCAGTCCCCTCACAGAAGAGGCCCACAGTGATGACAGTAGCTCTGCACGCCTGGATCAAGATAACCAGCCCGGCCCATCAGGGACCTCTGGACAGTCAGTTCCCCTGCCACTGTCCCAAACCACCACAGACCCTCCCCCCTCAGGAAACACCACCAACCCACCCAGCGGGCCCATGCCACTGTCCCCAGGACACGTCAATCAGCAGTGTGTCCACCACTACAGGGACCCCAGGCAAACCCACCAACCCAAGACAATTAGTGATCTGGGGACAGTGGCAGGGGGCACACGGTTCAGGGGACAGAGGCACAGGACGACAGGGAAGCTGGGAGGACTGCTGTGCGACATGGGGAGGACAGGCCCAGAGAACCCACTCTCCACGAGGCACTCTCCAACATCATGGAAGCATACCACCATTCCCAGGAGACCATGGGCACGGTACTGGCCAAGTTTCAGGAGACCCAGCGGCTCCAGTAGGAACACTACCTTGGGATCAGGGAGGACTTGAAGTCCATTAACACCACCCTGGTCACCATTGCAGGGGTGCTGGCAGACCTGGCCAACACCATGAGGGACACAGTGGCACACAAACGGGCCCCTGACACTACCCTGGACCATGAACAGCCCCCCACCTCTGCCGGCGCTTGTGGACAGGAGGCACCACCACAGGACCAACAGGCCACCAGCACCCCACCCCCTGCAGAAGGAGAACCACCTCACAAACGAACCCTGAGATCCAAGAACAAGACAGAGATGATTGCCAAGGCCCCCGGCAGGAAATAAGACCCTCTGGATTGACACCCTTCTGTCCCACTTTGTCACCCTGTCCACCTTAAATTGCCATTGCTCCCCTTCCTATGCCCCCATGGACAATGCACCTGTGAGACCAAGAGACTGAACTCTATCATGGACATTCCTCCACCATCACCCAAGCCCATTGCACACACCCCTCCACTTATTAGCACAGAAACAAACACCCTTGAATCACAAATCAATCTGGAGTCAGTCTGTTCTTTCACAAATGTGTAATAGCAACCTCTCAGAAATATAGCAATGTCAATGTACATGTTCACATACCAATGTTACACAGTTGTTGGGCAGCAGTAAACATAGCAGAGGGCACAAAGTGGGACCCAGATCTGTGAAATGGAAAGGCAAAATGACATGTCAGGGTCCATACACGGAGGTAAAAAGGCAGATTTATGCTATGTCCTACAGTAATAAGAGACGTGTGAAGCAGTGCCATCCTCTTACCGGTGTCTCACTGAAAGTATTGCATGATGATGTTGTTTCGGTTGTCTATATCTTCTTCTTCTGCCTCCTCTTCTTCACTGTCCACATGCTCCACAGCTGCCACAAGACCAGCATCAGGCCCATCCTCCTGCAGAAAAGGCACCTGGCATCGCAAAGCCAGGTTGTGCAACATACAGCATGCCACGATTATCTGGCACACCTTCTTTGGTGATTAGTATAGGGAGCCACCTGCCAGATGGATTCACCGGAATCTGGCCTTTAGGAGGCCGAAGGTGCGCTCTATTATCCTCCTAGTTCTCCCATGTGCCTCATTGTACTGTTCCTCTGCCCTTGTCCTGGGATTCCTTACTGGGGTCAGTAGCCATGGCAGGTTGGGGTAACCTGAGTCACTTGCAGATATCGAGGGACAACTGTTAGACATCCTCCAAACATTAGGGAATCTCCAATACCCAGACACCTATTTAAACTGTGTGGGGACCTTGGGCTCACCTATTAGCCACACACGGTGCCTCTGGAGTTGCCCCATCACATAAGGGATGCTGCTATTCCTCAAAATGTAAGTGTCATGCATAGAGCCTGGATACTTGGCATTCACATGCGAGATGTAATGGTCTGCCAAACACACCATCTGCACATTCATTGAATGGTAGCTTTTCTGGTTTTTGTACGCCTGTTCATTCCTGCGGGGGGGACAATTGCCACATGTGTACCATCAATGGCACAAATGATATTGGGGATATGTCCCAGGGCATAAAAGTCACCTTTCACTGCGGGCAGATCCTCCACCTGATGGAAAACGATGCAGGCGTGCATGTGTTTCAGCAGGGCAGATAACACTCTGGACAACACGTTAAAGAACTTTGGCTGTGACATCCCTGATGCCATGACCACTGTTGTTTGAAAGGACCCACCCAACGTGGAGGGGTGCCCGTCGCACCATGACCCCCCTGATGTACTGGATCCTGGCGGTGGCATATCCTGAGTTGGATCACAGCAGCCACAAGAGGGTGAGTATACTCTCATTCAGCTGACTCTGCACCCTTTGACAAGGTATCTGGGTGGGGGAGGTGGGCTGTGGGTTCCCCTAGGCCAGGGCAGACGCACAAAGGTAGATCCATTGATTTGCAGGCTCATTCCCACTCCAACCCCAAAGGTGGTATTTGCCCTCTACACCTAGTCAGGCTCCCATGGGTTCCAGCTGTGCATGAAATGGGTCTAGACAGAGTCCCCCTTGGGCATGTGCTTTTCCCCTGCACTGTTAGTGCATGGCTTAGTGCATAGGGCTGCTCCCTGTGTGTTGTGTGCGCCAACGGTAGTGGTATTGCAGGCATTGACCATGTGTCTCCACTGTCTTTCCCCCCCTTTTTGTTTTGTCACCCTGTCCTTATGTGCATTAGCATCATCTGGTGGATGAGCATTGGTACCGGAGCAGGAGGGAGCTGCAACCCACATGGCCCTGGTGGGTGAAATAACAGAGTCAGGCGGCACCAGTGGGACGGAGGGCGAGGGGAGCTCCACGACGGGGACAGGAGCAGACACCAGCGACAGCGACTCCTCCTCTGATGAGAGCTCCCTTGCGGTGGTGGGCACCTCTGTGCCCACCGCAACAACAGGTACAGCCACCGCCCTCCCAGGAGCCCCTCATCGAGTTTCCCGTGTCCACTCACCCAGGAGGGTGGGCATCTCCTTCACCCCAGGCACCTCAGGCCCTGCCCCAGTCAGCCCTGCTGCCCTCAGTGAGGAGGCTATTGACCTCCTGAGATCCATCACTGTTGGGCAATCAACCATTTTGAATGCTATCCAGGGTGTTGAGAGGCGTTTGCAGCAAACAAATGCATACCTAGGGGCATTCAGTCTGGCGTGGCGGCCCAACAGAGAGCATTTCAGGCTCTGGCCTCAGCACTGATGGCAGCCATTGTCCCTGTGTCAAGCCTCCCCCTCCAACTTCCTCTACCCAGACCCAATCCCCTGTACCTCAGCCTATCCTAAGCACACCATCAGACCAGCATGCACACTCATCAACACACAAGAATGGACATGGCAAACATAAGCACCACACATCCCACAGGCACTCACACATGCACCATCCCCATGTAGACACAGTAACATCCACAGCCTCCACTGTGTCCCCCTATTCCACGTCCTCCTCCTCCCTCCCTGTCCCGTCTCCACTCACACCTGCATGCACTACATCTTCATCCAATACCTTCATCACCAGCATGCCCATCACTACACACCGCTCACGTGCAATCACCACCCCCACTACCATTCACACATCCCCTGTGTCCTCTCCCAGTGTGTCTGTGAGCCTTTCTCCCAAAGTACACAAACGCAGGCATACACCCACACAACAGCCATCCACCTCACAAAAGCCCCTGGTCCATGCACCTTCACCCAAATTCTGCAGACATACACCTCGTACAACCACTACCTCTTCCTCCACTCCCAAACCCCCTCCATCTTCCCGTCCCAGTTTGTCTAAGAAACTCTTCCTGGCTAACATTGACCTGCTCCCCCGTGCTTCCCCTAGGGCCAGGCAGTCTAGGTCCCAGCCCAGCACCTCAGCCACCAAATCCTCCAGCACTGTGGTCCCAGCAAGTCCGGTCACATCACGGGCTGCACCCATCAGGGCTGCCAGTGTCCCACCTAGCGAGGCCAAGGATCAGCCCATTCCATCACCTGCCAAGGTGAAGAAGGTGCCCACATGCGGAGGGAGCAGCTGCACCAACCACCCAGCAAGGGCTCCTCCAAGCCAAAAGGGGACAGTGCCAAGGGACCAGCAGCGACATCAAAGGTGGGGAAGGGACACAAGGCGAAGGGCAAGTCAGTACAGGGCACGGAGCCTCCGGCTGAGGGACCAGAGTCACCCCTTCTGGCAACCAGAACAGCAGCCTGTATGGCGGTGGACACCGCCACCGCCACCTGCACCTGCACCCGCACCGCCACCTGCACGTCTGTTGCCTCAGCAACAATCCCCAGCATCATCCCCAGTGGGCAGCCATATGAGGCTGCAGGAGACTTCCTGCTGTGTCCCTCCACAGGTGCTGACACATTCACCACCACCAGCATCCCCGCCACAGCCGCAACCACCGCCACCACCGCCACCAGCCCCGCGACGTGCTCAGACAGTGCCACCACAGCTGACATGACTATCATCCCCAGTGGCCAGCCATCCAAGGCTGCAGTAGACGTCCTGGACACTGCACAGCGTACATGAGGCACAACACCCAGCACTGCTTGTACCTGCAAGTGTGTCTCCGCCTCCATTGAGTGTGTCTCCGCCTCCATTGAGTATCATGCTACCTGTTCCCAGGCAGTCTTGTGGCACACACACCCAGGTGAGGGGATGGGACCTGCCACACTGCATGTGAAGAACTCTGAGTGATTCTCCAGAACCAGTGGAGAATCACATCCACTCCCCCAGTCCTTGGGAGGATGAAGCACTCTGGGCACAAAGCCCCCTCCAGAACCAGTGGAGAAAAGCAGCCACTCCCCCAGTCCTTGCAGGATGAAGCACTCTGGGCACAATGCCCCCCCCAGAACCAGTGGAGAAAAGCATCCACTACCCCAGTCCTTGGCAGGATGAAGCACTCTGGGCACAAAGCCCCCTCCAGAACCAGTGGAGAAAAGCATCCACTACCCCAGTCCTTGGTAGGATGAAGAACTGTGGGCACAATGCCCCCACCAGAACCAGTGGAGGAACACATCCACTTGAGAGACTGTGGCTTTGCACTCCCCAGGATAAAGCAGTGGGCAAACCACCCACGGGAGAGACTTGAGAGACTGTGGCATTGCACTCCCCAGGATAAATCAGTGGGCAAACCACCCACTGGAGAGACTTGAGAGACTGTGACTTTGCACTCCCCAGGATAAAGCAGTGGGCATGGAGCACCCTCGTGGAGCAGTGGCGTCGTCCGTTCATCCGGCTGAGGTGCCCCCTCCCACTCTCCCTGAGGTGCCTGTTTATTTTTTATCTGATGCCCCAGCAGTGTTCTCTCCGTTTCGAGTCAGGTATCATATGTGGGCTTCACTCATGCATTTTGGGACCACTGATCCACGGACAATGATTTCATTACTATCAGGACTTGTGTAGTGGGTGTACATATTTGTATATACTGATATTTTAATTTTGGCCTATCTGTTTTTTCAGTGATTACACTTGTTACAATCATTTCATTTTGTCCTTGCGTTCTTCCAAGGAGCGACAGGGGTAAATGTTATGTTGCTGCATGTATTTGTGTGTATGGTGTTGTGGGTGAGGGTGGGGGTGGAGGTGTTGCGTGTTGCGTGTGTGTGTCACTCTCTTTTCCTTCCTCCCCTCCCCTGTGTGCTAGGTGCAGTACTCACCATGGTCGTCACTGGCGTCTTTGCTGCTCCTGATACAAGAGGAGGTAAACCAACATGGGCAGGACCTGTAACTCGGGCTCCATGGCATCCTGGTTCTTTGTTGGGTGTTGAAAGGTGAGTGGTTTCCGTTCCACAGACTATTTCCGCCGTGCTTTTGATGGCTTTGGTACCACCTGGAAAAGGTGGCGGATAGGCCTCTTGTAATACAGTGGGCGGAACCTTGTGTTCCGCCTGGCTGTTGGCAGTTACCGCCGCAGTGTTTGTTTCTACCGCCCTGGTGGTCGGGGTGTTAATGTGGCTGTCTATGTTGGCGGTTTCTGACATGGTTGTGATCTTATTTTGTTTACAGCCAGCCTGTTGGCGGGATTACCGCCACTTTAACACGGATTGCCAGGGTTGTAATGAGGGCCTATATATCTATATAAAATAATTGCTATACAGTAGGAAAGAATACACTGAAAAACTCTATAACAGGAGGGAGCTTATACATTTTAAGAGTATATGTCTTCCTGTTCATCCTGAGGAGGCCAGAAGTTTAAAGTCCAAAATGTGTCCACATAACATTCTGGAGGAGTCCACTGAGAGGTTGAAATAAAAAGATGGAATCAAGCATAAGGCACACATTGCATACATACCAACGGGACATTGAATCCTATCATGATTCTGCCCCTAAGAGCTACTTCTAACACAGTCTGTGTGTATATGATAGAACAGCCTTCTTCCATTACTTTGGAAGACCTGACATTAATTGTTTTTTGTAATTTTGTTTGTATCTAATTGTTGGTAGTTGTAATGATGTGATATGTTCCCCCACTCATATGTTTTTAAATATCCTTACAATAAACTAACTGAGAAATGTGTACTATACTAATTTTCTTAACAAGTAAAGGTAATTGCTGGACAAAGTTTTTTAGTGGAGATAAGGAGCAAATAATAAACTCCTTCCTGTTATAGAGTCTTTTTAGTGAATTCTTTCCTCAAAAGATGCAGGATTGCTGCATGCGTGTTTAGGGGTAATGCAAGCACTGTCTTTGCTTCCAGTCCTGAATAACGGTAACAGCTTAGCCAGTGACAATGCTGCTCCACATAACATGAAATATCACAATATATGCTGCACAGGTCTCTTACATAGATCTGATGGCCTGTAAATTGTGACAGCAGTTCAATAAAGCTTGATGAAGTAACGCTGGGTTTAATCTTCATGTGGTGAATTCGGAGGGGTGTTGGGGGAAGGCTCCCTGCCCCTCATAGCTCTACTCTTCACCAATGTTAAGATGGTACACTGGCGAAAACTTTGGGTTCAACATCTCTATTCCATCAACAGCAGGCACAGTTCTCTTGCTTCATTCTCTACCAAAAGCTGTCCATTCTCCCCTCTACATTCTAACCAGTTACTTTGGCACCCTTGGAGCATCACTGGTAGAATACCTGGTCAACGACCTTACAAGAACAAACTACAACATGGACCTTGGCAGCTCTGGGCTAGAGAACTGCCTTTGGAACCTGCTGAAGGTTTCCTGAGAATTGGGTTGAATCTGAGCAATATATGGACACAGTACTTTCTCCACGTGCACGTGCATTGTATACTAGATTTAGGATAGGCTCTCTTCCTTTGCGCAGCCTAACACACAAATGGACAAATACTAGTTGTACTTCTAAGATGTGCCTGATGGGCTGTGCCAGGGAAGAATCCATAACCCACGTCCTCTTTCAATGTTCTGCATACCACAAACAGAGGGCTCGTTTGATTATTCCATTATGTAGAAAAATGGGTTTTAGGAATTATCTACTGGCTCTGAGAGTTCTCAAATCTGATCCATCTGTTTTAGTGGCTTGTTGTCTGACAAAATATTTAGATTCTATTTGGCATTGTAGATTGAACACGCTTCAAAAAATAGGGGAAAAATTTACAATAGACGTTGGAAGTGGTCACTGATTATCTCACTCGTGAATTTTAATGTATGCATTTATCAATTTTATTAATTTTATAAATTTTTTGTCTAAAGAATCTTTTACGTTCATATATTCTTATACTTTTTAAACAGAAATGTTTTACTCTTATTTTATTTATTGTGTCTTGTTAGGTATGTATTTGACTCCCGATACCGATCATGAAAAGTTATGCATTTTTGCATGATCCCATAATATGGTATGAATTTTCAGAGGGAAAATGTTTATGTTCAAAGTTTGTTATGTAGTTTAATATTTTACTTCCGAGTATTTTTATACATAGCTTGTTGTTCTGTAAATTATGAATCTGTGATTTCTGGTGTGCTTTTATGGTATTTATCTTTACCGAAATAAAGCAAACAAACGAACAAATTGGGTTGGCAAATGATTAACTTGTCCCTGGTCCCAGAGTTTGTAGCTTTGAAAGAGATGATATGACAAAATCCATGTAAAAACAATTCCATTACTGAGTGTAGTCAGGACTCTAAACTTCGTTGCCTTTTCCTGTTTCTTTTGCCAAGCTGAGAAGTTGATCTTAAAAAAAATGGTAGCATTCAATTCTGACTCAAATACTGTAGGTTTGAACCCCTTCTGGATTTTTTTTGTTAAAACATGACAAACACTTCATATTATAACCCATGAAGTCAAGTTTCACCCACAAAGTCAAATCATTCTATTTATGATGATGTCTTATATATACCACTTTCAGAATTAGAGCATCAGAAATATTCTTTAAACTAAATAGCCTTCAGTTTTTTCTACTTTGAAACCGCCACAAATTTCTTCACTTCCTCTGCCCATATTGTGATTCATTCAAATACGTTTGACTGCTCTGGCTCCTGTTTTGTTCTCAGAATTGAAACAAGCGTTGACAAAGCCAACAGGTATGGTTCAGAATTCTCAATCTCTGCACTTTCAATCCGTCACCACACATTATGCCATAAAACAGGATAGCTTAGAAAAAAAGGACTCAGTACAAGATTTGTATTATACTCATTTAATAATCATAGGATTTGCTATATTGTTCTGGATACTCAAACAAATAATTAGAGAACAAAATACCTTTTCCTTTTGGAGACTATCAATAAACAGTAATTTTGTAAATACTGAAGATTTCAGGCCCTGCCAAGGTCACATAAATGTCCAGTGTCATAAAGTGGGACTCCTAAAACCAGTTTCTGAAAAGGACATTCAGCAGTTAATAGGTAATGTGTTTCAACTTATGTAATGGATAAGTAAACATAATTGCAGGAGGTATTCATAAGGACTTACTTGATCCTCAAACAGCAGTCTTTTCCTAGTGATAATGAAAATTGTGTATGAGTTAGAAGTGGGGCAGGTAACAGCAGGGTGGTTTTAATTCCAACGTTTTTCAAAAATGTTTTTATAAAAAACTTAGTCCACTATTAGGAATAGATAAAGAGCCTGATTTATATATTGTCACAGAGGGTACTCCATTCCAACAGGGACAGGGTTCCCTCCCCGCCAATATAGTGGTCCGCCCACCACATTTACATGTAGGTGGACCTTAGAATACTCTGTCTCGACCATGATTAATCACCTCCAGTGGCCCTGGGGAGTAAGGGCCGTAGGAGAAATGGCTATATATCTGGCCACCCGATTTGAATAGGCAAACAAGTGGTCATTTTTTGCTGTTTTTTACCGCCAGGTAAAACCTGGCGGTAAGGAAGAGTAAAATCAATATAGTTCTGCCCCTTGCCATAGGAGAAGACGTCCATGATGAAGGAAGCATTATATTTTTTCTTTTCAAAAAGAGAATCCCATTTCAGGATTTTCCTTTTGAAAATAAAAATGAAATACTTTGTGCTACAGGCTGCGTCCTGCTGATGCAGCCTCGTAGCAGATAGTAAAATGCATTGATAGCAACTGTCATCACAGCGGTTCCTGGGAATGCTTTTATAAATGACTGCCTGCTTGGTGAGCATTTGCCAGACCCACGGGCCATCTACCAGGGTTTAAATTTGGTCAAAAGTCAAAGCATACCATTAGTCTAAATATTATGCAGAGAATTGGACATAAAGTATATCAGAATTGTTGGACCACTAGTTTGTTATATGCAAGTCAATAAGAGCTCATATCATAGAACTTGAGACAGCATAATTTGGCTTTGAAGCTTCTTTTCTTTTCCGATTTGCAAGTTGACAGTCGGGTAACCTGTGAGTGGTGGGAAAAGAGGGTGAAAAAAGGAGAGAAATAATGGGCAGATGAGTTGTCCCATTGTTATCTACCAAGATGTCTATGTGGGCAAAGATAGCCAAGAAGTGAAGGCCGGTATTATTCAACACAAATCCAGAATCTGATGCAAGCACATGACAACACCAACTGGCCGTGTTACAAAGGTGATCCTGGTCATGTCCAGGGATTATTAGGTATAACTAATGTCACTAGCAACTGCCTCCCTGGCCCTCCTTGACCACGTTACACTACATGCTGCACTCTATATCTAGAGGCAGGTGATAAATTCTTCTCCACAATGGAGTTGGTGGAATTTTGGCCACTCCACGTTACACTTGTAACTGACCGCATTCCGCCAACCGCCCCTTGGTGAAGTTTTTTCTTGTGCCTGGCTTGCCAACAGTAAGTTCACAAGCACAAATGAGAATTGGCATTGCCTAACAAGATTTTTGGTCGCTAAGAGGGCACCCGTAAGATTTGTCTAAGGTGGGCGGTCGTGACCGTTTGCAGTCAGAAAGCTGTCACTTGAGTAGAAAATCTACTCAACCAGCAGCAAAATCAACTCAAGAAGCAGCACTCTCTGGCCAGCCATGTGGTGCTGTTTGCACTGAATTTTCAGTGCGGAATGAGCTCCTGCCACTAAAAATCAGGGCCAGCAGCACGGTATGCATATTTCTGCCCATTTGAAGAACTCTGTGGAATCTCATAGAGATTTCCTTTAACTTTGTGGAATTCTGTGGAATTAAACTTTGTGCGGTCCGCTCACCCTATCTATATCCTGGCAATGGGTTCTTTTGATAACAATAATAACACTATGCAGCCACCTCACAGCCCATCAATCACAATATATGCATCATGATCTTGGATGCCTGCATTATAATGTAGAGCAGCATTTTACCGTTCCACAGTCTGTGCAGGATGGAAAATGTGTGACAGGGTAGTTTTATGCTGCAGCCAATTTCCAAACTGTTCCAGATATTTTAGACATATGATATATTTTAGGTATCATCTCCATTTGTTTCAAAGGAAGGGGACAGAGATACTTTATCATCCTGGCTATGCTGACCAGAACTATTTGTGAACTGCCTAACATATGAATCCTCCCTCTAAATCTCAGGATGACCCTCCTAGTGAAGCACAGGTTAGGTTTCTCTTTCTCTGACCTTCCTATTTAAAAATTAATTAACATATTCAGGGCATGTGTTCACTACCTGATGTTTAGGAAATGCCTAGACTTTAACATCAGGCACTGGGCCCTCCTCACAAGACAATTTTCATCTATCCATAGAACTCAACGTAAGAAGAGATCCTGTTAGAGTGTAATTTTAGGGCAATAATTTGTACTAAAAAGATGTATTTAGGATGGGGTGCACTCTGGAAGCCCTAGTTCTACTTTAAGTGATTCTGCTTGTGAATAGGCATATGGCTGTCTTTACTTTTGACTTTTTATAGAGTTTTGCAATTGTGAAGATTCATAGAGAGCTACCACTGAATTCACATGTCTATTTCAATGAACTTGTATTTTCCCCTAGCACAACGAAGTGGTGGTGCTCCAACTCAAACCTTTAGTTGTAAGTATTGAATCACTTGGTATTCTAATCAATAACTGCTGTGTTGTGTAATTTTGATTGTATTCTGGTATAATCTTAAATAGCATGGTGACAGAGCAAGCATTCTACTGCCAGGGCATTAGGGGAGATTTGTTGTGGCAGAGGAGCTGGTGGATCTGTTTCCTATGTGGAGTAGCGTGAATCATTTCTGTTGCTTCATTACGGACGTGAAGAGGAATACACAACAAACTGGTGACATGGTGAATTTTACTCAGATTGCTAACAAAGAACCATATTTAAATGGACCAAGCTATTGTATGTAATAAACTTGTTCGCTATGTTATAAGGAGAGTAGGAGTACCTGCTTAGAGAATAAGTTCAGGGTAAGTGTTAGAAATGAGGTCTTTTGTTGGCAGTCAGGTTACCCCCATCCAAGCAAGGACCCTCACTCCAGTCAGGGTAAGTCACACACAATCCAAATTATCCTGTGCCAACCCTCAGGAAGCTTGACATTGAGTAGCCCTGCTTAACGTAGAAGGCAATGCATCAAGTGTTTGTGCAATAAATCATACAGTAACACCATGTAGCACCACACAAATACACCACACAGTGTTTAGAAAGATATATAATATTTATCGGGATAAATGCAGATCAAAATGATTAAAATGCAATAAGTATATGTTTAGATAGCACAGAAAAGTGATATGAGGTGTCTTAAGTCTTTTAAAAACAAACAAAGGCCCTCATTACAATCTTGGCGGTCGGTGTTAAAGTGGGCGTAATACCACCAACAGGCCGGCCGTTAAAAAAATGGGACCACGACCACGGCGAAAACCACCAACACAGACAGCCACTTTTACACTCCAACCGCCACGGCAGTAGCAACAAACACCGCGGCAGTCACCGCCAACAGACAGGTGGAAGGCAATGTACCGCCCACACCATTACAAGGCACCAATCCGCCAGCTTTTCCGGTGCTGTACCAATGCTGTACCAATGCCATTAAAAGGAAAACCGCTCACCTTTCGACACCCAAGGAAGAACTAGGACACCATGGAGCCCGAATTGCAGATCCTACCCATGTTGGTGTATCTACTAATGCATCACAAAGTGGAAAGAAGGTGGCGGCGGCAACGACGACGGTGAGTACTGCAGCTAGCACACAGGGGAGGGGAGGAGGGAAAAGAGAGTGACAAACACACGCGCCACGCTACACCCCTACCCACAACAACACACACACATATCCAACAACATCACAGATACACCCTATAACCCCCTGGAAGAACGCAAGGACAAAACAAAATGAGTTTATCTAGTGTTATATTGGAACAATCAGATAGATCAAGAGAAAAGCAAATAATCAGTGTACACAAATATTTACTTCAAGCACACAAGTCCGTACACTGTCCCAAGAAATGTCCGTGGACCAGTGGTACCAAAAGCATGGGCGAAGCCCACACATTACACCTGCCTCAAAACGGAGAGAACACTGCAAGGGCATCAGGTCGAAAAAAAAACAGGCACCTTAGGGGGAAGGGGAGGGGGGCACCCCAGACGGATGATGGTACGACGCCACTGTTCCTCGCGGTGGCTCCATTCCCACTGCTTGGTCCTGGGGAGTGCAAAACCACAGTCTCTAAAGTCTCTCAAGTGGGTGCTTTGCCCAATGCTCGCTCCTGGGGAGTGCAAAGCCACAGTCTCTCAGGTTTCTCACTGGGTGGTTTGCCCACTGCTTGGTCCTTGGGAGTGCAAAGCCACAGTCTTTCAAGTTTCTCAAGTGGGTGGTTTGCCGACTGCTTGGTCCTGGGGAGTGCAAAGCCACAGTCTTTCAGGTTTCTCAAGTGGGTGGTTTGCCCACTGCTTGGTCCTGTGGAGTGCAAAGCCACAGTCTCTCAAGTGGGTGGTTTGCCCACATGCTCTGGAGGGGGATTTGTGCCCAGAGTGCTTCATCCTGCCAAGCATTAGGGGAGTGGATGCAGTTCTCCACTTGTTCTGGAGGGGGCTTTGTGTCCAGAGTGCTTCATCCTGCCAAGCATTAGGGGAGTGGATGCAGTTCTCCACTGGTTCTGGAGGGGGCTTTGTGCCCAGTGATGCTGCACCGGGGGGGGGGTGCCAGTTGACATCCTCTCACCTGGGTGTCTTAGCCACACGAAATAACTGGAACAGGTAGCATGATACTCCATGGAGTCAGAGCCACACTCCATCCTGCGGTGACTTAGGCTGCCAAATGCTGGTTTGTGTCAGTGCTAGAGGTGGTGTCTCAAGTGGCATGTCCAGGACGTCACCTGCAGACTCGGACGTCTGCCCACTGGAGATGGTGCTGATGTCCGACAGAGTGGTATCAGCTGTGCAGGTGGCGGTGCTGATGGTGGTGCAGGTGGCTGCGGCGGAGATGCTGTCAGTGCTGGCAGTGGTGCATGTTTCTGTTGTGGTGGATGGAGACACCATACCGTCTCCGGCAGCCTTGGATGGCTGATCCTTGGGGAGGATGCTGCAGCCTGACATTGTGGCAGCGGCGGTGCAGGTGGAAGTGCAGGTGGCAGTGCAGGTGGCGGTCGGAGCGGCGGTGGTGACTGTGGTGCAGGTGGCTGCCATCCCTGATGATATGGTGGTCACCAGCCCCTCACCTGGAGACATCGTGCCCTGAGGTGACATGCCCTTTGGCTTGTGGCCCTTCCCCACCTTGGCAGTCACTGTAGGGATCTTGGCACTGTCCTCTCGGTGTTTGGGCGAGGCCTCCCCTGCTGGAAGCCGGACCCTTTTTGACCTTTGCAGGTGGTGGAATAGGGTGGTCCTTCTTATCTGTCGGTGGCACACTGGCAGCTCTGACGGGTGCCCCCTTCGATCATACCGGACTAGCAGGGACCACGGCGGATACAGATTTGGTGGCTGAAGTGCTGGGCTGAGATCTAGACATCCTGGCTGTAGGGGAAGGACGGGGGGGGAGGTGTAGGAAAGTGTGAACATCAGGACGGTGCGCGCTCTACGGGCGACATAAATGCAAAAACCCAGTCCCTTATACAATATCTTGTCAGTGACATTTCAAGAGGAAGCCACAACACATCTCCCTCCTATGGAAATAAAAGATCAACCCACCACAGTTATGTACAAGTTGATAAGGGAATACAAGTCAAATTCCAGAGAAAATTAAAACAAGAATAGAGAAACAAAAGGAATAAAATAAATATACATATACTTGAAAACCATTGTATACAGTAAAATAAACAAGAATCTTGTCTTAGAATTCATTCTATACTTCTACATAACAACAAATTGCAATTGATACAGCACTGATTAAAATGTTCTGTTCTGCAGACTACCATTAGTCATCCAAATCATATTCCAATAAGTAGGAAGGTGCTTTCTTTGAAACCTGACTGTCACGGTTCTCTTCAACACCATCATTGACCTCCTCACCAGGTACGTTTACATTGTCACAATTCTTTCCTCTTCCATCACACTTTGCCAACCTGGTCATACTCCACACATTGCTATCACACAATAGAACCACATTCTTTTTTACATGAACAATGTATTTAGGGCCCCAGTATTTAGATATTCCTTTGGGTGTCTTCACTGTTTTTTTATACACACATAATAACCCACATGCCACTCCCACTCACATACATTGTTCTTATCATCAAAGAGCTGCTTATAATTTGCTTGATGTCTCTCCACCACATCTGAATCAACCACCTGCATCCTCTCCGCATTCTCCAACCAAGCTGGATTGAGTTTGGACCCAGCAAACCTTCCCCTCAAACATTAAAAAGGTGAAAGCTTGGTCACGATGTTAGGTGTATTGTGATGCGCCCACAGCTTCTCTCTGAGCACAGCTCTTAGTGGAACCCTGCTTTCCATCGCTAGCAGAGCAGACACTTTGACCAGTCTGTACATGCTCTCAATGATGCCAATGGCCTGCGGTGAGTACACTGCAGTGCATAAATGTGTTATGCCCAACTCCTTCTAAAACTCCTTCATCTCATTCAACACAAACTGAACTCCATTGTCTGTGACAATAGATTTGGGGATTCCTTTTGAAGCAAATACATCCCTTAAAAATTCCAACACCATTCTGACTGTCACTGTACTCACACTGTAGTGTAGCCATTTTGAGTATAGCTCCATGCACGTTAGTTTAACATACTAGGCCGCTATGCACTTTCCCTAGATATATTTTATTCAGCTTTGCACTGTTATTTTACAATAACCAGTTTTTATGGTCTTGTTTTAATTTCTTCTATCACGCTGTTTAGCTTAGTTCAACACTGTGTTCTCAAATAATGCATTCTTGATCGCCCTGTGCTTCAGTCAAGGCCATAGTCTGGTACATTGCCGGTAAACGTGGTAGAAGTTTAGTCTCCAGCATTCCTAGAATGCACATCCTTACGTAGGGACATTTTCTTAGAATATCTACGTGTTAGTTATAAAACCACTTTCTAGTCCTAATACACGTCAAGAGGTAGATTCCAGCCAGGGAACCCCAACTGTATGCTGAATGCCCTGTTGCAGATGCTGATGCAGATTACAGGCCTTTTCTCAGGTATGAGGGTCGATGTCCTCCTGGGGGAACCTGAAAGGCAGGCTTAGAGCTTAACATGCTGTGCTCGAAATATAACTTAGAGAGAGAATAATCTAGCTGCACTATGATAGCCTTATTCTTGTGGTTCACTCTTATCGTTACTATTTTAATATTATTGTGTTGTGTAGTTCTGGCTATTGCGGCTCACGCTTTGTTATCCAAAATGCAGTCGTTTTATTAAACCAATGCTTAAAACTTATACTGCCTCTATTGTCATTTATATATGAGACCGCACTGTGTATGAGAGAACCGGTTGTGACCTGAGTGACCACGACTTCCATGAGAAGTACTGAGATGTCATGCGCTCGGCTGCCCAATTATCTCTACCATTTGGGAGAGATGAGGCACTGCTAGTTAGCCGGAGCAAAACCTGATTTGGAGTGACAAGCGTCATCTACTGTGGGCTAGACTCAGTCCCCCACATCGTGGATGATCTTGTTGCTCAAAATCCAGTAGTCTCATTAAGATAATGAGAGCCTATGCGACAACACAACATGGTGCTACCCATGTTGATGTGTAGTCAAATAATACCAGGACAAACCTTTCTCCTTCTGGCAACAGGTCAAAGGGAACAACAATGTTCAGCCCCAACTTAATCCAGGGTTCCTCTGGAACAGTTACTGGTACAATGGTACAGTTCTGGTTATCTTAGATTTATCACTTGTTGCAAACAGACTGCAATCTTTCATCACGCCTTCAACCTTGCTATTTAATCTTGGCCAACAATGCCCCTTCTTTAGTCTAACATTGGTCAAATTTATTCCTAAATGACCCTTTTGTGCTAAATGTCCCTCATGTGCAGAATTCACAATTTTGTCTCACAATCCGACTGGCGGAATCACCCCAATTCGGTGGAAAAGATTTCAATCCTCAATACACAGCTGTTAATGAACATTCTGAAATGCCCTCGCCTCAGCCGCAAGATCCTTAAAAATTGGCCACCCTGACACCAGTAGATTTTTGACCAGTTGCCTTGCCTCATCTTTGGCAGCTTCACATTGCCACTCAGTCTTACCAATTTCTGTTTCTTAAACACATGACAGGGTCCATCATCACTTCCTCCCTGCCTGCCAGATCTATTGGTTAGCAACCATGACGAACAGTCCTCTCGGACATTCTTTTCCCCTGGAAGACACTTGAATGGAAAATTGAACTCCATTAACATTTCCACCCACCTTTTTATGTATGTATTGTCCACATTCCTGCACCCTAACAGCTGTGGAGAGATCTGTGATCCATCTTAAGTACAAACGGTAGAACCCACATGAAAAATGTGAAGTGTTGTATTGCCCAGGTGAAGGCCAGCACCTTATGCTCAATCAGTCAATCAGTTAATAAAGAGTGTGAGGCAAAGGCACCAACCTTTGTTTTCACCATCACCCACCTGGGACAACACTGAACCCATCAAACTGGAGTTGGGAAAGCTTTCTTTATAAGATGGAAGTGTGCTAGGATTGGCAGTTTTTCAATCTCACTCTTTATAATCTTAAAAGCCTTCTCAGCTTCATCAGTCCACTCAAAAAGTACTCCCTTCATAAGTTGTAATCAAATGGGCTGTACAACACTGACAAAAGTCCTGACAAATTTAGAGTAATACTCTGCCATGCCTACAAATTACCTGTTTCAATCAACCCAGATGCATTGGTTGAGATCTTTGAGATCAACACACATATGGATCTTGGCCCCATTGTCTTTCAGGGCCAGGACTACTGGGGATACCACTCAAATTGCTTTATTTCCTCAATTACCTCACTTTGCAACAATTTGTTCAATTCAATCTGTAAGGACTTAACCATAAGGTTGGGTACCCTCTTTGTATTGTGCACAACTGGCTTTCACATTTTTAAAAATTATTTTGTGCTGAAATCCTTTGAGAAGACCTTATTGGTTATTGAATACTCATGGAAACTCATTGACTCAGCTAATGTTTTTTTCAAAGGAAGCCACCATCATGACCTGATTGGGAGGACTGGGGTTCAAGACAATTCCACAATCCCTTTGATGTCTCCACCCCAGCAAGTTGTCTCCTCTCTTGGCCATGCATATTTCCCCACAGTCTTTGCCTTTTAATTTTATCACCATCACTGTGTAACCTACGAGATCTATCTTCATCCATCCATATCCTTCTGAACCATAATCAGCCTCCCACATTTTGTCTCCCACCAGTGTGAACTGAGATGCAGAATCTGCCAGTGAGGTTTTTCCCACCACTAAATTACATTCTGACTTTCCTCAGGCACGTCCAGCACCTCATGCACTTTTGCAGTTTTCAAACCTAGGTAAATTGGCCTCTTTTCACACAATTTTGACTCAGAGCAATTTGAGCAATACAATTAGGACTGTTTAAGACATAGTAGAAACTGCCACATTTAAATCTTTTAAATGTAGAGTCTTTTCCTGCATTGGAACCCCCCCACTGCACAATCCAACAGCACCTTCACCACCCATAGTTTTCTGAGGCATGTTCCTTTGATTGCTACTCTGCACTTTGTCAATTGGCAGCTTGTCAGCAGACACCTTGCCAGGGAGTGTAGACTCCCATTCCATTGAACAAGGTGCACTCCCCCGCATTTTCGTTACCCAACCAAAGGGATGCTCCATGCGCTCCACTTTCTCAATAGTCTGTTTAAGTGAAAAATAGTTCGGTAACAGTTTCTCTTGCACTCTCTGGTCATTTGTGCATCACAAAAATTGATCTCTAATGAGGGAATCAGTTTATTCACCAAATTCATAGGTACGTGCAAGGTTATTTAGAGGAGCTACGTAGTTGGCTAGTCGTTCATCTTTAGTCTGAGCCCTCATTAAAAACTTGTACTTTTCTATCACCACATTTATACATGGGATAAAATGATCTCCAGCATGGTAACAGACATTTCAAAAATATCTCTTGGCTCACGTTTCCCAGTGCCAGTTTCAATCTCTTGTAGATGTTGTGCCCCTTTCTGCCTAAATTATGCAACAGTATTCCATAAAGGGGTATGCCCATATAACCCTACTTTTCCTGGGTCATGAACACTATGGCCCTCATTACAACCCTGGCGGTAAATCCCGCTTACCGCCGTGCTGAAGTCCGCCAACTTAACATGGCAGTGGCGGAAATCCGATACAGGTATTATGACCCACATCTCGGAATCCGCCACAATACAGACACCCATACAAGTCAGCCACACCAAAGGTCAGTGATAAACTGGCGATACCAAAACCTACACCGTCACGCCAACAAGAATACACCCACACTATCATGACCCACTGTTAGACCTGACATGCCTTAGGGTGGTCACCCCTAACTTTTTGCCTGCCTCCCTCCACTTTTTGGACACTGTTTTTGCTGGCTTTTAGACTCTGCGCACTTTATCACTGCTAACCAGTGCTAAAGTGCATATGCTCTCTCCCTTTAAACATGGTAACCTTGGATCATACCTGATTGGACTATTTAATTTACTTATAAGTCCCTAGTATTGTGCACTATATGTGCCTATGGCCTGTAGATTAAATGCTACTGGTGGGCCTGCAGCACTGGTTGTACCACCCACTCTAGTAGCCCCTTTACCTTGTCTCAGGCCTCCCATTGCAGGGCCTGTGTGTGCAGTTTCACTGTCACCTCGACTTGGCATTTAAAAGTACTTGCCAAGCCTAAACCTCCCCTTTCTCCACATATAAGTCACCCCTAATGTGTGCCCTAGGTAACCCCCAGAGCAGGGTGCTGTGTGGGTGAAAGGCAGGACATGTACCGGTGTAGTTTACATGTCCTGGTAGTGTAAAACTCCTAAATTCGTTTTGCACTACTGTGAGGCCTGCTCCCTTAATAGGCTAACATTGGGGCTGCCCTCATATAGTATTGAATTGGTAGCTGCTGATCTGAAAGGAGTAGGAATGTCATATTTAGTATGGCCAGAATGGTAATACCAAATCCTGCTGACTGGTGAAGTTGGATTTAATATTACTATTCTAGAAATGCCACTTTTAGAAAGTAAGCATTTCTTTGCACTTAAATCTTTCTGTGCCTTACAATCCATGTCTGGCTGGGCTTAGTTGACAGCTCCTTGTGCATTCACTCAGACACACCCCAAAGACAGGGTACTCAGCCTCACTTGCATACATCTGCATTTTGAATGGGTCTTCCTGGGCTGGGATGGTGGAGGGCCTGCTCTCACAAAAAGGACTGCCACACCCCCTACTGGGACCCTGGCAGACAGGATTGAACTGAAAGGGGACCTGGTGCACTTCTTAGCCACTCTTTGAAGTCTCCCCCACTTCAAAGGCATGTTTGGGTATAAAACAGGGCCTCTGTCCTACTTCATCAGACACTTGCTGGAGAAAAAACCTGAACCAGAACCTGCATCCTGCCAAGAAGAACTGCCTGGCTGCCTAAAGGACTCAACTGACTGCTTTCTACAAAGGACTGCTGCCTTGCTGTTGCCCTGCTGCCTTCCTGAACTCTTGTCTGGCTGTAACAGTGGTCTCCAAGGGCTTGGATAGAGCTTGCCTCCTGTTCCCTGAAGTCTCAGGACCAAAGAGACTTCTCTTTTTCATTTGGACTCTTGGTGCGCCGAAAATTTTGACGCACAGCTTGCTCCGCGGTGAGAAAATCGCCGCACACCGACGCTGATCGACGCGACGCCTTCGGGGCGACAGGAACTTCGACGCACGGCCTCACAATGACAACGCTGTCTGAGGGGAAATCAATGCGACGCCCGCCGTGAGAGAAAAACTTTGACGCACAGCCCTGCGGAACGATGCGCAGCCGGAAAACAAGCAGGAGAATCCACGCACATACCCCAGTACATCTGGTAATCCTGCGACCCACAGAAAGAGACTGTCCGCGTGCCGGAAAATGATGCACGACTTCCCCGCGTGAACAATAACAACGCAAGTCCGTGTGTGCTGGGGAGGAATCGACTCACACACCATTTTTCCACGTATCTCTTCTTCTGCGGCCCTTTGCAGAGATTTTCCATTCCAAACCAGGTACTTTGTGCTTGAAAGAGACTTTGTTTGCTTTTTAAAGACTTAAGACACTATGGGGGTTATTCTAACTTTGGAGGAGTGTTAATCCGTCCCAAAAGTGACGGTAAAGTGACGGATATACCACCAGCCGTATTACGAGTTCCATAGGATATAATGGACTCGTAATACGGCTGGTGGTAAATCCGTCACTTTTCCGTCACTTTTGGGACGGATTAACACCTCCTCCAAAGTTAGAATAACCCCCTTTATATCACTTTTTAGTGATATCTCTACAATTTCACATTGCATCTTCATTCGTTTTGACCTGCAATTATCCAGATAATTTTTTTTTTTTTCTAAACACTGTGTGGTGTATTTTTGTGGTGTTATATGGTGTTATTGTATGATTTATTGCACAAATATTTTACACATTGCCTTCTAAGTTAAGCCTGACTGCTCGTGCCAAGCTACCAGAGGGTGGGCACAAGATAATTTTGGATTGTGTGTGACTTACCCTGACTAGAGTGAGGGTTTTTGCTTGGACAGAGGGTAATCTGACTGCCAACCAAAAACCCCATTTCTAACACCCACGAATCAACGTGGCGGTCTTTCAACCACGGTAATCCATTGGCGGTACACATCGCCTCGCTCAAAATACACACACTTTTTCAAAACACAACCACATTGGACAATTCGAAATATACTCACCTGATACACATACACACACCACTCCCACACACTCACACAACTATGAAACACACACCCACATTACCCACAAACCCATACAACAATTTTTTTTTGAAAAAGCTGAGAGAGAGAGAATAACAAACACAACATCACCATCCACAGACACTCATCACCATCACTCAAGCAACATCCACGCACCTCAAACAACACACCCCAGCACAACGCATCACACACCACAACAAACAGCACCTCACACATCATCCACACCACATTATGGCACCTGAAAGACACCCCAGGTTTTCTGAGGAGGAGCTCAGGGTCATGGTGGAGGAAATCGTCTGGGGGGTAGAGGCACAGCTATTCGGATCACATGTGCAGCACACCTCCATTGCTAGGAAGATGGAGCTATGGTGGAGAATAGTCGACAGGGTCAACGCAGTTGGACAGCATCCAAGAACAAGGAATGACATCAGGTAGAGGTTGAACGACCTATCGGGGAAGGTACGTTTAGTGGTATCCAGGCACCAGATTGTTGTACAGAGGACTGGTGGTGGACCCCCACGTCCTCCCCCACAACTAACAACATGGGAGGAGCAAGTCTTGGCAATACTGCATTCTGAGGGCCTCGCAGGAGTAGCAGGAGGACTGGACTCTGGTAAGTCATATCTTATTTACCATATCCCCCCACCCCACCTGCATGCCACCACATACCCCCACCCTCACCCCCACCACTCCAACACCTCACATATGCCCCACTATCACAACCCAGCCATCCCAATACCAAGACCCTGCATGCAACACCTAGGCATGGACCCCAATCACCAAAGCATGTCCAGTACAGATACCCACCCAGACCCCAAAACAACAATCACAAAAGGGCAAACGCAATAATGCAAGCACAGGAGTAGAGGGTAACTCACCCAATGTACAAGATGGCACACACAGATACTAAAACTATGCATTTACACCCCAACAGGACCCATACCCAACGTCACTGGACAGGAGGTGCCAGACATATCCAGTCCCCTCACAGAAGAGGCCCACAGTGATGATAGTAGCT
This sequence comes from Pleurodeles waltl, assembly GCF_031143425.1. Taxonomy (NCBI): domain Eukaryota; kingdom Metazoa; phylum Chordata; class Amphibia; order Caudata; family Salamandridae; genus Pleurodeles; species Pleurodeles waltl. The sequence continues at coordinate 122,346,986 of NC_090448.1, read as the reverse complement.
CTGCACGCCTGGATCAAGATAACCAGCCCGGCCCATCAGGGACCTCTGGACAGTCAGTTCCCCTGCCACTGTCCCAAACCACCACAGACCCTCCCCCCTCAGGAAACACCACCAACCCACCCAGCGGGCCCATGCCACTGTCCCCAGGACACATCAATCAGCAGTGTGTCCACCACTACAGGGACCCAAGGCAAACCCACCAACCCAAGACAATCAGGGATCTGGGGACAGTGGCAGGGGGCACACGGTTCAGGGGACAGAGGCACAGGACAACAGGGAAGCTGGGAGGACTGCTGTGCGACATGGGTAGGACAGGCCCAGAGAACCCACTCTCACGAGGCACTCTCCAACATCATGGAAGCATACCACCATTCCCAGGAGACCATGGGCACGGTACTGGCCAAGTTTCAGGAGACCCAGCGGCTCCAGTAGGAACACTACCTTGGGATCAGGGAGGACTTGAAGTCCATTAACTCCACCCTGGTCACCATTGCAGGGATGCTGGCAGACCTGGCCAACACCATGAGGGACACAGTGGCACACAAACGGGCCCCTGACACTACCCTGGACGATGAACAGCCCTCCACCTCGGCCGGCGCTTGTGGACAGGAGGCACCGCCACAGGACCAACAGGCCACCAGCACCCCACCCCCTGCAGAAGGAGAACCACCTCGCAAACGAACCCTGAGATCCAGGAACAAGACAGAGATTATTGCCAAGGCCCCCGCCAGGAAATAAGACCCTCCGGATTGACACCCTTCTGTCCCACTTTGTCACCCTGTCTACCTTAAATTGCCATTGCTCCCCTTCCTATGCCCCCCTGGACAATGCACCTGTGAGACCAAGAGACTGAACTCTACCATGGACATTCCTCCACCATCACCCAAGCCCATTGCACACCCCCCTCCACTTATTAGCACAGAAACAAACTCCCTTGAATCACAAATCAATCTGGAGTCAGTCTGTACTTTCACAAATGTGTAATAGCAACCTCTCAGAAATATAGCAATGTCAATGTACATGTTCACATACCAATGTTACACAGTTATTGGGCAGCAGTAAACATAGCAGAGGGCACAAAGTGGGACCCAGATCTGTGAAATGGAAAGGCAAAGTGACATGTCAGGGTCCATACACGGAGGTAAAAAGGCAGATTTATGCTATGTCCTACAGTAATAAGAGACGTGTGAAGCAGTGCCATCCTCTTACCGGTGTCTCACTGAAAGTATTGCATGATGATGTTGTTTCGGTTGTTTATATCTTCTTCTTCTGCCTCCTCTTCTTCACTGTCCACAGGCTCCACAGCTGCCACAAGACCAGCATCAGGCCCATCCTCCTGCAGAAAAGGCACCTGGAGTCGCAAAGCCAGGTTGTGCAACATACAGCATGCCACGATTATCTGGCACACCTTCTTTGGTGATTAGTATAGGGAGCCACCTGTCAGATGGAGGCACCAGAATCTGGCCTTTAGGAGGCCGAAGGTGCGCTCTATTATCCTCCTAGTTCTACCATGTGCCTCATTGTCCTGTTCCTCTGCCCTTGTAATGGGATTCCTCACTGGGGTCAGTAGCCATGACAGGTTGGGGTAACCTGAGTCACTTGCAGATATCGAGGGACAACTGTTAGACATCCTCCAAACATTAGGGAATCTCCCATACCCAGACACCTATTGAAACTGTGTGGGGACCTTGGGCTCACCTATTAGCCACACACGGTGCCTCTGGAGTTGCCCCATCACATAAGGGATGCTGCTATTCCTCAAAATGTAGGCGTCATGCATAGAGCCTGGATACTTGGCATTCACATGGGAGATGTACTGGTCTGCCAAACACACCATCTGCACATTCATTGAATGGTAGCTTTTCCGGTTTTTGTACACCTGTTCATCCCTGCGGGGGGGCACAAATGCCACATGTGTACCATCAATGGCACCAATGATATTGGGGATATGTCCCAGGGCATAAAAGTCAACTTTCACTGCGGGCAGATCCTCCACCTGATGGAAAACGATGTAGGTGTGCATGTGTTTCAGCAGGGCAGATAACACTCTGGACAACACGTTAAAGAACATTGGTTGTGACATCCCTGATGCCATGACCACTGTTGTTTGAAAGGACCCACCCAACGTGGAGGGGTGCCCGTCGCACCATGACCCCTCTGATGTACTGGATCCTGGCGGTGCATATCCTGAGTTGGATCACAGCAGCCACAAGAGGGTGAGTATACTCTCATTCAGCTGACTCTGCACCCTTTGACGAGGTATCTGGGTGGGGGAGGTGGGCTGTGGGTTCCCCTAGGCCAGGGCAGACACACAAAGGTAGATCCATTGATTTGCAGGCTCATTCCCACTCCAACCCCAAAGGTGGTATTTGCCCTCTACACCTAGTCAGGCTCCCATGGGTTCCAGCTGTGCATGAAATGGGTCTAGACAGAGTCCCCCTTGGGCATGTGCTTTTCCCCTGCACTGTTAGTGCATGGCTTAGTGCATAGGGCTGCTCCCTGTGTGTTGTGTCCGCCAACAGTAGTGGTATTGCAGGCATTGACCATGTGTCTCCACTGTCTTTCCCCCCCTTTTTGTTTTGTCACCCTGTCCTTATGTGCATTAGCATCATCTGGTGGATGAGCATTGGTACCGGAGCAGGAGGGAGCTGCAACCCACATGGCCCTGGTGGGTGAAGTAACGGAGTCAGGCGGCACCAGTGGGACGGAGGGCGAGGGGAGCTCCACGACGGGGACAGGAGCAGACACCAGCAACAGCGACTCCTCCTCTGATGGGAGCTCCCTTGCGGTGGTGGGCACCTCTGTGCCCACCGCAACAACAGGTACAGCCACCACCCACCGCCCTCCCAGGAGCCCCTCATCGAGGTTCCCGTGTCCACTCACCCAGGAGGGTGGGCATCTCCTTCGCCCCAGGCACCTCAGGCCCTGCCCCAGTCAGCCCTGCTGCCCTCAGTGAGGAGGCTATTGACCTCCTGAGATCCATCACTGTTGGGCAATCAACCATTTTGAATGCTATCCAGGGTGTTGAGAGGCATTTGCAGCAAACAAATGCATACCTAGGGGCATTCAGTCTGGTGTGGCGGCCCAACAGAGAGCATTTCAGGCTCTGGCCTCAGCACTGATGGCAGCCATTGTCCCTGTGTCAAGCCTCCCCCTCCAACTTCCTCTACCCAGACCCAATCCCCTGTACCTCAGCCTATCCCAAGCACACCATCAGACCAGCATGCACACTCATCAACACACAAGAGTGGACATGGCAAACATAAGCACCACACATCCCACAGGCACTCACACATGCACCATCCACATGTAGACACAGTAATATCGACTGCCTCCACTGTGTCCCGCTATTCCACGTCCTCCTCCTCCCTCCCTGTCCCGTCTCCACTCACACCTGCATGCACTACATCTTCATCCAATACCTCCATCACCAGCATGCCCATCACTACACACCGCTCACGTGCAATCACCACCCCCACTACCATTCACACATCCCCTGTGTCCTCTCCCAGTGTGTCTGTGAGCCCTCCTCCCAAAGTACACAAACGCAGGCACACACCCACACAACAGCCATCCACCTCACAACAGCCCCTGGTCCATGCACCTTCACCCAAATTCTGCAGACATATACCTCGTACAACCACTACCTCTTCCTCCACTCCCAAACCCCCTCCATCTTCCCGTCCCAGTTTGTCTAAGAAACTCTTCCTGGCTAACATTGACCTCTTCCCTACACCTCCCCCCGTGCTTCCCCTAGGGCAAGGCAGTCCAGGTCCCAGCCCAGCAACTCAGCCACCAAATCCTCCAGCACTGTGGTCCCAGCAAGTCCGGTCACATCACGGGCTGCACCCATCAGGGCTGCCAGTGTCCCACCTAGCGAGGCCAAGGATCAGCCCATTCCATCACCTGCCAAGGTGAAGAAGGTGCCCACATGTCGGAGGTAGCAGCTGCACCAACCACCCAGCAAGGGCTCCTCCAAGCCAAAAGGGGACAGTGCCAAGGGACCAGCAGCGACATCAAAGGTGGGGAAGGGACACAAGGCGAAGGGCAAGTCAGGACAGGGCACGGAGCCTCCGGCTGAGGGACCAGAGTCACCCCTTCTGGCAACCAGAACAGCAGCCTGTATGGCGGTGGACACCGCCACCTGCACCTGCACCCGCACCGCCACCTGCACGTCTGCTGCCTCAGCAACAATCCCCAGCATCATCCCCAGTGGGCAGCCATACGAGGCTGCAGGAGACTTCCTGCTGTGTCCCTCCACAGGTGCTGACACATTCACCACCACCAGCATCTCCGCCACCGCCGCAACCACCGCCACAACCGCCACCAGCCCCGCGACGTGCTCAGACAGTGCCACAACAGCTGACATGACTATCATCCCCAGTGGCCAGCCATCCAAGGCTGCAGGAGACGTCCTGGACACTGCACAGCGTACATGAGGCACAACACCCAGCACTGCTTGTACCTGCAAGTGTGTCTCCGCCTCCATTGAGTGTGTCTCCGCCTCCATTGAGTATCATGCTACCTGTTCCCAGGCTGTTTTGTGGCACACACACCCAGGTGAGGGAATGGGACCTGCCACACTGCATGTGAAGAACTCTGAGTGATTCTCCAGAACCAGTGGAGAATCACATCCACTCCCCCAGTCCTTGGCAGGATGAAGCACTCTGGGCACAAAGCCCACTCTAGAACCAGTGGAGAAAAGCATCCACTCGCCCAGTCCTTGGCAGGATGAAGCACTCTGGGCACATTGCCCCCTGCAGAACCAGTGGAGAAAAGCAGCCACTCCCCCAGTCCTTGCAGGATGAAGCACTCTGGGCACAATGCCCCCTCCAGAACCAGTGGAGAAAAGCATCCACTACCCCAGTCCTTGGCAGGATGAAGCACTCTGGGCACAAAGCCCCCTCCGGAACCAGTGGAGAAAAGCATCTACTACCCCAGTCCTTGGTAGGATGAAGCACTCTGGGCACAATGCCCCCACCAGAACCAGTGGAGGATCACATCCACTTGAGAGACTGTGGCTTTGCACTCCCCAGGATAAAGCAGTGGGCAAACCACCCACTGGAGAGACTTGAGAGACTGTGGCTTTGCACTCCCCAGGATAAATCAGTGGGCAAACCACCCACTGGAGAGACTTGAGAGACTGTGACTTTGCACTCCCCAGGATAAAGCAGTGGGCATGGAGCACCCTCGTGGAGCAGTGGCGTCGTCCGTTCATCCGGCTGAGGTGCCCCCTCCCACTCTCCCTGAGGTGGCTGTTTATTTTTGATCTGATGCCCCAGCAGTGTTCTCTCCGTTTCGAAACAGGTATCATATGTGAGCTTCACTCAAGCATTTTGGGACCACTGGTCCACGGACAATGATTTCATTACTATCAGGACTTGTGTGGTGGGTGTACATATTTGTATATACTGATATTTTAATTTTGGCCTATCTGTTTTTTCAGTGATTACACTTGTTACAATCATTTCATTTTGTCCTTGCGTTCTTCCAAGGAGCGACAGGGGTAAATGTTATGTTGCTGCATGTATTTGTGTGTATGGTGTTGTGGGTGAGGGGGGGGGGTGGAGGTGTTGCGTGTTGCGTGTTGCGTGTGTGTGTCACTCTCTTTTTCCTCCTCCCCTCCCCTGTGTGTTAGGTGCAGTACTCACCGTGGTCGTCACTGGCCTCTTTGCTGCTCCTGATACAAGAGGAGGTAAACCAACATGGGCAGGACCTGTAACTCGGGCTCCATGGCATCCTGGTTCTTCGTCGGGTGTTGAAAGGTGAGTAGTTTCCCTTCCACAGACTATTTCCGCCGTGCTTTTGATGGCTTTGGTACCACCTGGAAAAGGTGGCGGATAGGCCTCTTGTAATACAGTGGGCGGAACCTTGTGTTCCGCCTGGCTGTTGGCGGTTACCGCTGCAGTGTTTGTTTCTACCACCCTGGTGGTCGGGGTGTTAATGTGGCTGTCTATGTTGGCGGTTCCTGCCATGGTTGTGATCTCATTTTGTTTACCGCCAGCCTGTTGGCGGAATTACCGCCACTTTAACACGGACCGCCAGGGTTGTAATGAGGGCCTCTATATCTATAAAAAATAATTGCTATACAGTAGGAAAGAATACACTGAAAAACTCTATAACAGGAGGGAGCTTATAAATTTTCAGAGTATATGTCTTCCTGTTCATCCTGAGGAGGCCAGAAGTTTAAAGTCCAAAATGTGTCCACATAACATTCTGGAGGAGTCCACTGAGAGGTTGAAATAAAAAGATGGAATCAAGCATAAGGCACACATTGCATACATACCAACGGGACATTGAATCCTATCGTGATTCTGCCCCTAAGAGCTACTTCTAACACAGTCTGTGTGTATATGATAGAGCAGCCTTCTTCCATTACTTTGGAAGACCTGACATTAATTGTTTTTTAGTAATTTTGTTTGTATCTAATTGTTGGTAGTTGTAATGATGTGATATGTTCCCCCACTCATATGTTTTTAAATGTCCTTACAATAAACTAACTGAGAAATGTGTACTATACTCATTTTCTTAAGAAGTAAAGGTAATTGCTGGACAAAGTTTTTTAGTGAAGATAAGGAGCAAATAATAAGCTCCTTCCTGTTATAGAGTCTTTTTAGTGACTTCTTTCCTCAAAAGATGCAGGATTGCTGCATGCGTGTTTAGGGGTAATGCAAGCACTGTCTTTGCTTCCAGTCCTGAATAACGGTAACAGCTTAGACAGTGACAATGCTGCTCCACATAACATGAAATATCACAATATATGTTGCACAGGTCTCTTACATAGATCTGATGGCCTGTAAATTGTGACAGCAGTTCAAGAAAGCTTGATGAAGTTACGCTGGGTTTAATCTTCATGTGGTGAATTCGGAGGGGTGTTGGGGGAAGGCTCCCTGCCCCTCACAGCTCTACTATTCACCAATGTTAAGATGGTACACTGGACAAAAGCTTTGGGTTCAACATCTCTATTCCATCAACAGCAGGCACAGTTTTCTTGCTTCATTCTCTACCAAAAGCTGTCCATTCTCCCCTCTACATTCTACCCAGTTACTTTGACACCCTTGGAGCATCACTGGTAGAATACCTGGTCAACGACCTTACAAGAGCAAGCTACAACATGGACCTTGGCAGCTCTGGGCTAGAGAATTGCCTTTTGAACCTGCTGAAGGTTTCCTGAGAATTGGGTTGAATCTGAGCAATATATGGACACAATACTTTCTCCACATGCACGTGCATTGTATACTAGATTTAGGATAGGCTCTCTTCCTTTGCACAGCCTAACATACAAATGGACAAATACTAGTTGTACTTCTAAGATGTGCCCGATGGGCTGTGCCAGGGAAGAATCCATAACCCACGTCCTCTTTCAATGTTCTGCATACCACAAACAGAGGGCTCGTTGGATTATTCCATTATGTAGAAAAATGGGTTTTAGGAATTATCTACTGGCTCTGAGAGTTCTCAAATCTGATCCATCTGTTTTAGTGGCTTGTTGTCTGACAAAATATTTAGATTCTATTTGGCATTGTAGATTGAACACGCCTAAAAAAATAGGGGAAAAATTTACAATAGACGTTGGAAGTGGTCACTGATCATCTCACTCGTGAATTTTAATGTATGCATTTATAAATTTTATTAATTTTATAAATTTTTTGTCTAAAGAATCTTTTACGTTCATATATTCTTATACTTTTTAAACAGAAATGTTTTACTCTTATTTTACTTATTGTGTCTTGTTAGGTATGTATTTGACTCCCGATACCGATCATGAAAAATTATGCATTTTTGCATGATCTCATAATATGGTATGAATTTTCAGAGGGAAAATGTTTATGTTCAAAGTTTTTTATGTAGTTTAATATTTTACTTCCGGGTATTTTTATACATAGCTTGCTGTTCTGTAAATTATGAATCTGTGATTTCTGGTGTGCTTTTATGGTATTTATCTTTACCGAAATAAAGCTAACGAACGAACGAATTGGGTTGGCAAATGATTAACTTGTCCCTGGTCCCTGAGTTTGTAGCTTTGAAATCGATGATATGACAAAATCCATGTAAAAACAATTCCATTACTGAGTGTAGTCAGGACTCTAAACTTCGACTTACTTGATCCTCAAACAGCAGTCTTTTCCTAGTGATAATGAAACTTGTGTATGAGTTAGAAGTGGGGCAGGTAACAGCAGGGTGGTTTTAATTCCGTTTTTCAAAAATGTTTTCTTTTTTTTTTCCTGTTTCTTTTGCCAAGCTGAGAAGTTGATCTTAAAAAAAATGGTAGCATTCAATTCTGACTCAAATACTGTAGGTTTGAACCCCTTCTGGATTTTTTTTGTTAAAACATGACAAACACTTCATATTATAACCAAGTCAAGTATCACCCACAAAGTCAAATCATTCTATTTATGATGATGTCTTTTGTATACCACTTTCAGAATTAGAGCATCAGAAATATTCTTTAAACTAAATAGCCTTCAGTTTTTTCTACTTTGAAACCACCACAAATTTCTTCACTTCCTCTGCCCATATTGTGATTCATTCAAATACGTTGGACTGCTCTGGCTCCTGTTTTGTTCTCAGAGTTGAAACAAGCGTTGACAAAGCCAACAGGTATGGTTCAGAATTCTCAATCTCTGCACTTTCAATCCGTCACCACACATTATGCCATAAAACAGGATAGCTTAGAAAAAAAGGACTCAGTACAAGATTTGTATTATACTCATTTAATAATCATAGGATTTGCTATATTGTTCTGGATACTCAAACAAATAATTAGAGAACAAAATACCTTTTCCTTTTGGAGACTATCAATAAACAGTAATTTTGTAAATACTGAAGATTTCAGGCCCTGCCAAGGTCACATAAATGTCCAGTGTCATAAAGTGGGACTCCTAAAACCAGTTTCTGAAAAGGACATTCTGCAGTTAATAGGCAATGTGTTTCAACTTATGTAATGGATAAGTAAACATAATTGCAGGAGGTATTCATAAGGACTTACTTGATCCTCAAACAGCAGTCTTTTCCTAGTGATAATGAAAATTGTGTATGAGTTAGAAGTGGGGCAGGTAACAGCAGGGTGGTTTTAATTCCAACGTTTTTCAAAAATGTTTTTATAAAAAACTTAGTCCACTATTAGGAATATATAAAGGGACTGATTTATATATTGTCACAGAGGGTACTCCATTCCAACAGGGACAGGGTTCCCTCCCCGCCAATATAGTGGTCCGCCCACCACATTTACATGTAGGTGGACCTTAGAATACTCTGTCTCGACCATGATTAATCACCTCCAGTGGCCCTGGGGAGTAAGGGCCGTAGGAGAAATGGCTATATATCTGGCCACCCGATTTGAATAGGCAAACAAGTGGTCATTTTTTGCTGTTTTTTCCGCCAGGTAAAACCTGGCGGTAAGGAAGAGTAAAATCAATATAGTTCTGCCCCTTGCCATAGGAGAAGACGTCCATGATGAAGGAAGCATTATATTTTTTCTTTTCAAAAAGAGAATCCCATTTCAGGATTTTCTTTTTGAAAATAAAAATGAAATACGTTGTGCTACAGGCTGTGTCCTGCTGATGCAGCCTCGTAGCAGATAGTAAAATGCATTGATAGGAACTGTCATCACAGCGGTTCCTGGGAATGCTTTTATCAATGACTGCCTGCTTGGTGAGCATTTGGCAGACCCACAGGCCATCTACTAGGGTTTAAATTGGGTCAAAAGTCAAAGCATACCATTAGTCTAAATATTATGCAGAGAATTGGACATAAAGTATATCAGAATTGTTGGACCACTAGTGTGTTATATGCAAGTCAATAAGAGCTCATATCATAGAACTTGAGACAGCATAATTTGTCTTTGAAGCTTCTTTTCTTTGCCGATTTGCAAGTTGACAGTCGGGTAACCTGTGAGTGGTGGGAAAAGAGGCTGAAAAAAGGAGAGAAATAATGGGCAGGTGAGTTGTCCCATTGTTATCTACCAAGATGTCTATGTGGGCAAAGATAGCCAAGAAGTGAAGGCCGGTATTATTCAACACAAATCCATAATCTGATGCAAGCACATGACAACACCAACTGGCCGTGTTACAAAGGTGATCCTGGTCATGTCCAGGGATTATTAGGTATAACTAATGTCACTAGCAACTGCCTCCCTGGCCCTCCTTGACCACGTTACACTACATGCTGCACTCTATATCTAGAGGCAGGTGATAAATTCTTCTCTACAATGGAGTTGGTGGAATTTTGGCCACTCCACGTTACACTTGTAACTGACTGCATTCCGCCAACCGCCCCTTGGTGAAGTTTTTTCTTGTGCCTGGCTTGCCAACAGTAAGTTCACAAGCACAAGTGAGAATTGGCATTGCCTAACAAGATTTTTGGTCGCTAAGAGGGCACCCGTAAGATTTGTCTTAGGTGGGCAGACGTGACCGTTTGTAGTCAGAAAGCTGTCACTTGAGTAGAAAATCTACTCAAGCAGCAGCAAAATCAACTCAAGAAGCAGCACCCTCTGGCCAGCCATGTGGTGCTGTTTGCACTGAATTTTCAGTGCGGAATGAGCTCCTGGCACTAAAAATCAGGGCCAGCAGCACGGTATGCATATTTCTGCCCATTTGAAGAACTCTGTGGAATCTCATAGAGATTTCCTTTAACTCTGTGGAATTCTGTGGAATGAAACTTTGTGCGGTCCGCTCACCCCTATCTACATCCTGGCAATGGGTTCTTTTGATAACAATAATAACACTATGCAGCCACTTCACAGCCCATCAATCACAATATATGCATCATGATCTTGGATGCCTGCATTATAATGTAGAGCAGCATTTTACTGTTCCACAGTCTGTGCAGGATGGAAAATGTGTGACAGGGTAGTTTTATGCTGCAGCCAATTTCCAAACTATTCCAGATATTTTAGACATATGATATATTTTAGGTGTCATCTCCATTTGTTTCAAAGGAAGGGGACAGAGATACTTTATCATCCTGGCTATGCTGACTAGAACTATTTGTGAACTGCCTAACATATGAATCCTCCCTCTAAATCTCAGGATGACCCTCCTAGTGAAGCACAGGTTAGGTTTCTCTTTCTCTGACCTTCCTATTTAAAAATTAATTAACATATTCAGGGCATGTGTTCACTACCTGATGTTTAGGAAATGCCTAGACTTTAACATCAGGCACTGGGCCCTCCTCACAAGACAATTTTCATCTATCCATAGAACTCAACTTAAGAAGAGATCCTGTTAGAGTGTAATTTTGGGGCAATAATTTGTACTAAAAAGATGTATTTAGGATGTGGTGCACTCTGGAAGCCCTAGTTCAATGAACTTGTATTTTCCCCTAGCACAACGAAGTGGTGGTGCTCCAACTCAAACCTTTAGTTGTAAGTATTGAATCACTTGGTATTCTAATCAATAACTGCTGTGTTGTGTAATTTTGATTGTATTCTGGTATAATCTTAAATAGCATGGTGACAGAGCAAGCATTCTACTGCCAGGGCATTAGGGGAGATTTGTTGTGGCAGAGGAGCTGGTGGATCTGTTTCCTATGTGGAGTAGCGTGAATCATTTCTGTTGCTTCATTACGGACGTGAAGAGGAATACACAACAAACTGGTGACATGGTGAATTTTACTCAGATTACTAACAAAGAACCATATTTAAATGGACCAAGCTATTGTATGTAACAAACTTGTTCACTATGTTATGAAGAGAGTAGGAGTACCTGCTTAGTGAACAAGTTCAGGGTAAGTGTTAGAAATGGGGTCTTTTGTTGGCAGTCAGGTTACCCCCGTCCAAGCAAGGACCCTCACTCCAGTCAGGGTAAGTCACACACAATACAAATTATCCTGTGCCAACCCTCAGGAAGCTTGACATTGATTAGCCCTGCTTAACGTAGAAGGCAATGCATCAAGTGTTTGTGCAATAAATCATACAGTAACACCATGTAGCACCACACAAATCCACCACACAGTGTTTAGAAAGATATATGATATTTATCGGGATAAATGCAGGTCAAAATGATTAAAATGCAATAAGTATATGTTTAGATAGCACAGAAAAGTGATATGAAGTGTCTTAAGTCTTTTAAAAACAAACAAAGGCCCTCATTACAATCTTGGCGGTCGGTGTTAAAGTGGGCGTAATACCACCAACAGGCCGGCGGTTAAAAAAATGGGATCACGACCATGGCGAAAACCACCAACACAGACAGCCACTTTTACACTCCAACCGCCACCGCAGTAGCAACAAACACCGCGGTGGTCACCGTCAACAGACAGGTGGAAGGCAATGTACCGCCCACACCATTAGAAGGCACCAATCCGCCAGCTTTTCCGGTGCTGTACCAATGCCATCAAAAGGGAAACCGAATCATCTTTCGACACCCAAGGAAGAACTAGGACACCATGGAGCCCGAATTGCAGATCCTACCCATGTTGGTGTATCTACTAATGCACCACAAAGTGGAAAGAAGGCGTGGCGGCAACGACAACGGTGAGTACTGCAGCTAGCACACAGGGGAGGGGAGGAGGGAAAATAGAGTGACAAACACATGCGCCACGCTACACCCCTACCCACAACAACACACACACATATCCAACAACATCACAGATACACCGTATAACCCCCTGGATGAACGCAGGGACAAAACGAAATGAGTTTATCTAGTGTTATATTGGAACAATCAGATAGATCAAGAGAAAAGCAAATAATCAGTGCACACAAGTCCGTACACTGTCCCAAGAAATGTCCGTGGACCAGCGGTACCAAAAGCATGGGCGAAGCCCACACATGACACCTGCCTCAAAACGGAGAAAACACTGCAAGGGCATCAGGTCGAAAAAAAAACAGGCACCTCAGGGGGAAGGGGAGGGGGGCACCCCAGCCGGATGATGGTACGACGCCACTGTTCCTCGCGGGGGCTCCATGCCCACTGCTTGGTCCTGGGGAGTGCAAAACCACAGTCTCTATAGTCTCTCAAGTGGGTGGTTTGCCCAATGCTTGCTCCTGGGGAGTGCAAAGCCACAGTCTCTCAGGTTTCTCACATGGGTGGTTTGCCCACTGCTTGGTCCTGGGGAGTGCAAAGCCACAGTCTTTCAAGTTTCTCAAGTGGGTGGTTTGCCGACTGCTTGGTCCTGGGGAGTGCAAAGCCACAGTCTTTCACGTTTCTCAAGTGGGTGGTTTGCCCACTGCTTGGTCCTGGGGAGTGCAAAGCCACAGGCCCATATTTATACTTTTTGACGCTAAACTGCGCTAACGCAGTTTAGCGTCAAAAAATTTTGCGCCGTCTAACGCCATTCTGAAGCGCCATGCGGGCGCCGTATTTATGGAATGGCGTTAGCCTGCGCTAGCAGACCGGCGCTGCCTGGTGTGCGTGGAAAAAAACCACGTAGACCAGGCAGCGCCGGCGTAGGGGGAAAATGGCGTTAGGGCGTCTTAAAATGGGGCAAGTCAGGATGAGGCAAAAAAATCGCCTCAACCCGATTTACGCCATTTTTTTCGACGCCCAGACGCCATTTAAATGACTCCTGTCTTAGTAAAGACAGGAGTCATGCCCCCTTGCCCAATGGCCATGCCCAGGGGACTTATGTCCCCTGGGCATGGCCATTGGGCATAGTGGCATGTAGGGGGGCACAAATAAGGCCCCCCTATGCCACCAAAAAAAATAAAAAAATATAGAAAATTATACTTACCTGAACTTACCTGAATGTCCCTGGGGTGGGTCCCTCCATCCTTGGGTGTCCTCCTGGGGTGGGCAGGGGTGGCAGGGGGGGTCCCTGGGGGCAGGGGAGGGCACCTGTGGGCTCATTTTGAGCCCACAGGCCCCTTAACGCCTACCCTGACCCAGGCGTTAAATAGTGGCGCAAATGCGGGGTTTTTTGACCCGCCAACTCCCGGGCGTGATTTTTGCCCGGGAGTATAAATACGACGCATTTGCGTCGCCGTCATTTTTTTAGACGGGAACGCCTTCCTTGCATCTCATTAACGCAAGGAAGGCGTTCACGCAAAAAAATTACGCTATTTGCCCATACTTTGGCGCTAGACGCGTCTAACGCCAAAGTATAAATATGGCGTTAGTTTTGCGCCGAATTTCCGTCGAAAAAAACGACGCTAATTCGGCGCAAACGGAGTATAAATACGGGCCACAGTCTCTCAAGTGGGTGGTTTGCCCACATGCTCTGGAGGGGGATTTGTGCCCAGAGTGCTTCATCCTGCCAAGCATTAGGGGAGTGGATGCAGTTCTCCACTTGTTCTGGAGGGGGCATTGTGTCCAGAGTGCTTCATCCTGCCAAGCATTAGGGGAGTGGATGCAGTTCTCCACTGGTTCTGGAGGGGGCTTTGTGCCCAGTGATGCTGCACCGGGGGGGTGCCAGTTGACATCCTCTCATCTGGGTGTCTTAGCCACACGATGTAACTGGAATAGGTAGCATGATACTCCATGGAGTCAGAGCCACACTCCATCCGGCGGTGACTTAGGCTGCCAAATCCTAGTTTGTGTCAGTGCTGGAGGTGGTGTCTCAAGTGGCATGTCCAGGGTCCAGGACGTCACCTGCAGACTCAGACGTCTGCCCACTGGGGATGGTGCTGATGTCCGACAGAGTGGTATCAGCTGTGCAGGTGGCGGTGCTGATGGTGGTTCAGGTGGCGGTGGCTGCGGCGGAGATGCTGTCAGTGCTAGCAGTGGTGCATGTGTCTGTGGTGGTGGATGGAAACACCATACCGTCTCCGGCAGCCTTGGATGGCTGATCCTTGGGGAGGATGCTGCAGCCTGACATTGTGGCAGCGGCGGTGCAGGTGGAAGTGCAGGTGGCAGTGCAGGTGGCGGTCGGAGCGGCGGTGGTGACTGTGGTGCAGGTGGCTGCCATCCCTGATGATATGGTGGTCATCTGCCCCTCACCTGGAGACATCGTGCCCTGAGGTGACATGCCCTTTGGCTTGTGGCCCTTCCCCACCTTGGCAGTCACTGCAGGGATCTTGGCACTGTCCTCTCGGTGTTTGGGCGAGGCCTCCCCTGCTGGAAGCCGGACCCTTTTTGACCTTTGCAGGTGGTGGAATAGGGTGGTCCTTCTTATCTGTCGGTCACAATTCTTTCCTCTTCCATCACACTTTGCCAACCTGGTCATACTCCACACATTGCTATCACACAATAGAACCACATTCTTTTTTACATGAACAATGTATTTAGGGCCCCAGCATTTAGATATTCCTTTGGGTGTCTTCACTGTTTTTTTTATACACACATAATTACCCACATGCCACTCCCACTCACATACATTGTGCTTATCATCAAAGAGCTGCTTGTAATTTGCTTGATGCCTCTCCACCACATCTGAATTAACCACCTTCATCCTCTCCTCATTCTTCAACCAAGCTGGATTGAGTTTGAACCCAGCAAACCTTCCCCTCAAACATTAAAAAGGTGAAAGCTTGGTCACGATGTTAGGTGTATTGTGATGCGCCCACAGCTTCTCTCTGAACACAGATCTTAGTGGAACCCTGCTTTCCATCGCTAGCAGAGCAGACACTTTGACCAGTCTGCACATGCTCTCAATGATGCCAATGGCCTGCGGTGAGTACACTGCAGTGCATAAATGTGTAATGCCCAACTCCTTCTAAAACTCCTTCATCTCATTCAACACAAACTGAACTCCATTGTCTGTGACAATAGATTTGGGGATTCCTATTGAAGCAAATACATCCCTTAAAAATTCCAACACCATTCTGACTGTCACTGTACTCACACTGTAGTGTAGCCATTTTAAGTATAGCTCCATGCACGTTAGTTTAACATACTAGGCCGCTATGCACTTTCCCTAGATATATTTTATTCAGCTTCGCACTGTTATTTTACAATAACCAGTTTTTACGGTCTTGTTTTAATTTCTTCTATCACGCTGTTTAGCTTAGTTCAACACTGTGTTCTCAAATAATGCATTCTTGATCGCCCTGTGCTTCAGTCAAGGCTATAGTCTGGTACATTGCCGGTAAACGTGGTAGAAGTTTAGTCTCCAGCATTCCTAGAATGCACATCCTTACATAGGGACATTTTCTTAGAATATCTATGTGTTAGTTATAAAAACACTTTCTAGTCCTAGTACACGTCAAGAGGTAGATTCTAGCCAGGGAACCCCAACTGTATGCTGAATGCCCTGTTGCAGATGCTGATGCAGATTACAGGCCTTTTCTCAGGTATGAGGGTCGATGTCCTCCTGGGGGAACCTGAAAGGCAGGCTTAGAGCTTAACATGCTGTGCTCGAAATATAACTTAGAGAGAGAATAATCTAGCTGCACTATGATAGCCTTATTCTTGTGCTTCACTCTCATCGTTACTATTTTAATATTATTGTGTTGTGTAGTTCTGGTTATTGCGGCTCACGCTTTGTTATCCAAAATGCAGTCGTTTTATTAAACCAATGCTTAAAACTTATACTGCCTCTATTGTCATTTATATATGAGACCGCACTGTGTATGAGAGAACCGGTTGTGACCTGAGTGACCACGACTTCCATGAGAAGTACTGAGATGTCATGCGCTCGGCTGCCCAATTGTCTCTACCATTTGGGAGAGATGAGGCACTGCTAGTTAGCCGGAGCACAACCTGAATTTGGAGTGACAAGCGTCATCTACTGTGGGCTAGACTCAGTCCCCCACATTGTGGATGATCTTGTTGCTCAAAATCCAGTAGTCTCATTAAGATAATGAGAGCCTACGCGACAACACAACATGGTGCTACCCATGTTGATGTGTAGTCAAATAATACCAGGACAAACCTTTCTCCTTCTGGCAACAGGTCAAAGGGACCAACAATGTTCAGCCCCAACTTAATCCAGGGTTCCTCTGGAACAGTTACTGGTACAATGGTACAGTTCTGGTTATCTTAGATTTATCACTTGTTGCAAACAGACTGCAATCTTTCACCACGCCTTCAACCTTGCTATTTAATCTTGGCCAACAATGCCCCTTCTTTAATCGAACATTGGTCAAATTTATTCCTAAATGACCCTTTTGTGCTAAATGTCCCTCATGTGCAGAATTCACAATTTTGTCTCACAATCCGACTGGCGGAATCACCCCAATTCCGTGGAAAAGATTTCAATCCTCAATACACAGCTCTTAATGAACATTCTGAAATGCCCTCTCCTCAGCCGCAAGATCCTTAAAAATTGGCCACCCTGACACCAGTAGATTTTTGACCAGTTGCCTTGCCTCATCTTTGGCAGCTTCACATTGCCACTCAGTCTTACCAATTTCTGTTTCTTAAACACATGACAGGGTCCATCATCACTTCCTCCCTGCCAGATCTATTGGTTAGCAACCATGACGGACAGTCCTCTGGGACATTCTTTGCCCCTGGAAGACACTTGAATGGAAAATTGAACTCCATTAACATTTCCACCCACCTTTTTATGTATGTATTGTCCACATTCCTGCACCCTAACAGCTGTGGAGAGATCTGTGATCCATCTTAAGTACAAACGGTAGAACCCACATGAAAAATGTGAAGTGTTGTATTGCGCAGGTGAAGGCCAGCACCTTATGCTCAATCAGTCAATCAGTCAATAAAGAGTGTGAGGCAAAGGCACCAACCTTTGTTTCCACCATCACCCACCTGGGACAACACTGAACCCATCAAACTGGAGTTGGGAAAGCTTTCTTTATAATATGGAAGTGTGCTAGGATTGGCAGTTTTTCAATCTCACTCTTTATAATCTTAAAAGCCTTCTCAGCTTCATCAGTCCACTCAAACAGTCTTCCCTTCATAAGTTGTAATCAAATGGGCTGTACAACACTGACAAAAGTCCTGACAAATTTAGAGTAATACTCTGCCATGCCTACAAATGACCTGTTTCAATCAACCCAGATGCATTGGTTGAGCTCTTTGAGATCAACACACATATGGATCTTGGCCCCATTGGCCCCATTGTCTTTCAGGGCCAGGACTACTGGGGATACCACTCGAATTGCTTTATTTCCTCAATTACCTCACTTTGCAACAATTTGTTCAATTCAATCTGTAAGGACTTAACCATAAGGTTGGGTACCCTCTTTGTATTGTGCACAACTGGCTTTCACATTTTTAAAAATTATTTTGTGCTGAAATCCTTTGAGAAGACCTTATTGGTTATTGAATACTCATGGAAACTCATTGACTCAGCTAATGTTTTTTTCAAAGGAAGCCACCATCATGACCTGATTGGGAGGACTGGGGTTCAAGACAATTCCACAATCCCTTTGATGTCTCCACCCCAACAAGTTGTCTCCTCTCTTGGCCATGCATATTTCCCCACAGTCTCTGCCTTTTAATTTTATCACCATCACTGTGTAACCTACGAGATCTATCTTCATCCATCCATATCCTTCTGAACCATAATCAGCCTCCCACATTTTGTCTCCCACCAGTGTGAACTGAGATGCAGAATCTGCCAGTGAGGTTTTTCCCACCACAAAATGACATTCTGACTTTCCTCAGGCACGTCCAGCACCTCATGCACTTTTGCAGTTTTCGAACCTAGGTAAATCGCCCTCTTTTCACACAATTGTGACTCACAGCAATTTGAGCAATACAATTAGGACTGTTTAAGACATAGTAGAAACTGCCACATTTAAATCTTTTAAATTTAGAGTCTTTTCCTGCATTGGAACCCCCCCACTGCACAATCCAACAGCACCTTCACCACCCATAGTTTTCTGAGGCATGTTCCTTTGATTGCTACTCTGCACTTTGTCAATTGGCAGCTTGTCAGCAGACACCTTGCCAGGGAGTGCAGACTCCCAATCCACTGAACAAGGTGCACTCCCCCGCATTTTCGTTACCCAACCAAAGGGATGCTCCATGCCCTCCACTTTCTCAATAGTCTGTTTAAGTGAAAGATAGTTTGGTAACAGTTTCTCTTGCACTCTCTGGTCATTTGTGCATCACAAAAATTGATCTCTAATGAGGGAATCAGTTAATTAACCAAATTCATAGGTACGTGCAAGGTTATTTAGAGAAGCTACGTAGTTGGCTAGTCGTTCATCTTTAGTCTGAGCCCTCATTAAAAACTTGTACCTTTCTTTCACCACATTTATATATGGGCTAAAATGATCTCCAGCATGGTAACAGACATTTCAAAAACATCTCTTGGCTCACGTTTCCCAGTGCCAGTTTCAATCTCTTGTAGATGTTGTGCCCTTTTCTGCCTAAATTATGCAACAGTATTCCATAAAGGGGTATGCCCATATAACCCTACTTTTCCTGGGTCATGAACACTATGGCCCTCATTACAACTCTGGCGGTAAATCCCGCTTACCACCGTGCTGAAGTCTGCGAACATAACATGGCAGCGGCGGAAATCCGATACAGGTATTATGACCCACATCTCTGAATCCGCAACAATACAGACACCCATACAAGTCAGCCACACCAAAGGTCAGTGATAAACTGGTGATACCAAAACCTACACCGTCATGCCAACAAGAATACGCCCACACTATCATGACTCTCTGTTAGACCTGACATGCCTTAGGGTGGTCACCCCTAACTTTTTGCCTGCCTCCCTCCACTTTTTGGACACTGTTTTTGCTGGCTTTTAGACTCTGCGCACTTTATCACTGCTAACCAGTGCTAAAGTGCATATGCTCTCTCCCTTTAAACATGGTAACCTTGGATCATACCTGATTGGACTATTTAATTTACTTATAAGTCCCTAGTATTGTGCACTATATGTGCCTAGGGCCTGTAGATTAAATGCTACTAGTGGGCCTGCATCATTGGTTGTGCAACCCACTCAAGTAGCCCCTTTACCTTGTCTCAGGCCTGCCATTGCAGGGCCTGTGTGCGCAGTTTCACTGTCACCTCGACCTGGCATTTAAAAGAACTTGCCAAGCCTAAACCTCCCCTTTCTCAACATATAAGTCACCCCTAATGTTTGCCCTAGGTAACCCCCAGAGCAGGGTGCTGTGTGGGTGAAAGGCAGGACATGT
Organism: Pleurodeles waltl; assembly: GCF_031143425.1. NCBI lineage: Eukaryota > Metazoa > Chordata > Amphibia > Caudata > Salamandridae > Pleurodeles > Pleurodeles waltl. The sequence continues at coordinate 122,327,041 of NC_090448.1, read as the reverse complement.
ACCGGTGTAGTTTACATGTCCTGGTAGTGTAAAACTCCTAAATTCGTTTTGCACTACTATGAGGCCTGCTCCCTTAAAAGGCTAACATTGGGACTGCCCTCATACAGTATTGAAGTGGTAGCTGCTGATCTGAAAGGAATAGGAAGGTAATATTTAGTATGGCCAGAATGGTAATACCAAATCCTGCTGACTGGTGAAGTTGGATTTAATATTACTATTCTAGAAATGCCACTTTTAGAAAGTGAGCATTTCTTTGCACTTAAATCTTTCTGTGCCTTACAATCCACGTCTGGCTGGGCTTAGTTGACAGCTCCTTGTGCATTCACTCAGACACACCCCAAACACAGGGTACTCAGCCTCACTTGCATACATCTGCATTTTGAATGGGTCTTCCTGGGCTGGGAGGGTGGAGGGCCTGCTGTCACACAAAGGACTGACACACCCCCTACTGGGACCCTGGCAGACAGGATTGAACTGAAAGGGGACCTGGTGCACTTCTTAGCCACTCTTTGAAGTCTCCCCCACTTCAAAGGCACGTTTGGGTATAAAACAGGGCCTCTGCCCTACTTCATCAGACACTTGCTGGAGAAGAAACCTGAACCAGAACCTGCATCCTGCCAAGAAGAACTGCCTGGCTGCCCAAAGGACTCAACTGACTGCTTTTTACAAAGGACTGCTGCCTTGCTGTTGCCCTGCTGCCTTCCTGAACTCTTGTCTGGCTGTAACAGTGTTCTCCAAGGTCTTGGATAGAGCTTGCCTCCTGTTTCCTGAAGTCTCAGGACCAAAAAGACTTCTCTTTTTCATTTGGACGTTTTGTGCAGATCGCTGCGACGCCTTCGGGGCGATCGGAACTTCGACGCACGGGCTCACAAGGACAACGCAGCCCGACTTCCTGAGGTGAAATCGATGCGACGCCTGCTGTGAGAGCGAAACTTTGATGCACAGCCCTGCGGAATGACGCACAGCCGGAAAACAAGCAGGAGAATCCACGCACAGACCCCGGTATCTGGTAATCCCGCGACCCACAGAAGAGACTGTCCACGCGCCGGAAAACGATGCACGACTTCCCCGCGTGAAAAATAACAACGCAAGTCCGTGTGTGCTGGAGAGAAATCGGCGCGCACATCATTTTTCCACGTATCTCTTCTTCTGCGGCCCTTTGCGCAGATTTTCCATTCCAAACCAGGTACTTTGTGCTTGAAAGAGACTTTGGGGGTCATTCTGACCCTGGCGGTCAGTGTTAATGCGGCGGCCAACCTGCCAACAGGCTGGCGGTCAAAAAAAGTGAATTCTGACCCTGGCGGGAACCGCCAACACAGGCCGCCGCATTAACACTCCGACCGCCACAGCGGTACAAACAAACAGGTTGGCGGTCCCCGCCAACAGGCAGGCGGCAGACAATGTACCGCCCACACTATCACGACTCACCAATCCGCCACCTTTTCCGGGGCGGGAGCCCCGCCGATAAAAACACGGCGGAAACAGACATCTCAATTGGAAAACGCTTACCTCGACACACTCCACGCGGAATCGGAAGAGCATGGAACCCGAACTCCACATCCTCCCAGCCATTGCCTTCCTGCTCTTCTTCCAGGATCACGAACCTCGCCACAGAGGACAACAGTGAGTACTGCACCTACGACACAGGGGAGGGGGGAGGAGGAAAGGTTACGGGCACACACATACGCCACACACCCACCCCCACCCTCACCCCCACCGAAATACCTACACACCTATGCAGATAAAAAAGTCAGAGTGACACCCCCATGGCCCCCCCCCCAAAAGCAAAGACAAAAGGCAATGAATGTAAAAGTAGAACTATATTATTGCAACAATAAAGTATAGCGATCTTAGCAATATATGAAGAATTAATACACATCTAGAACTATATCCATACAAGTGGCAAAAGTACGGCCCAGTCTTTCAAAGTCCAAATGTCCATGGGCCAATGTGCAGCAACACATGGGCAAAGCCCACACACGAGATCGAGTCCACTGGAGAGAACACTGCTGGAGCATCACAAAAATGTAAAAACAGGCACCTCAGGGGGAAGGGAAGGGGGGGCACCTCAGCCACATGAGTCCACGATGCCAGATCGACGAAGGGCCTCCATGCCCACTGTGCCATCCTGGGGAGTGCAAAGCCACAGTCTCACAAGTCTCTACAGTGGGTGGGTTGCCCACTGTGCCATCCTGGGGAGTGCAAAGCCACAGTCTCACAAGTCTCTACAGTGGGTGGGTTGCCCACTGTGCCATCCTGGGGAGTGCAAAGCCACAGTCTCACAAGTCTCTACTGTGGGTGGGTTGCCCACTGTTACATCCTGGGGAGTGCAAAGCCACAGTCCATCAGGTGGATTACAGAGACCACTGGTCATGGAGGAGGCATGGTGGGCAGAGTGCGTCGTGAAGGCCTGCCCGACACAGAACCGGGACTGCCAATGGGCCAGCGGTGCTTGACAGGAAGGGCCCAGCGGAGCGGTGCTTGACAGGAAGGGCCCAGCGGAGCGGTGCTTGAGACGGCGGTGCCCAGTTCAGCGGTGCTTGACAGGAAGGGCCCAGCGGAGTGGTGCTTGACAGGAAGGGCCCAGCGGAGCGATGCTTGACAGGAAGGGCCCAGCGGAGCGATGCTTGACAGGAAGGGCCCAGCGGAGCGGTGCTTGACAGGAAGGGCCCAGCGGAGCGGTGCTTGACAGGAAGGGCCCAGCGGAGCGGTGCTTGAGACGGTGGTGCCCAGTTCAGCGGTGCTTGACAGGAAGGGCCCAGCGGAGCGGTGCTTGAGACGGCGGTGCCCAGTTCAGCGGTGCCTGTCTTGGCGGTGCCCTGTTCAGCGGTGCTTCTCATGGCGGGGCCCTGTTCAGCGGTGCCTGTCTTGGCGGGGCCCTGTTCAGCGGTGCTTCTCACGGCGGGGCCCTGTTCAGCGGTGCCTGTCTTGGCGGGGCCCTGTTCAGCGGTGCCTGTCTTGTGTTTCCAGTGAACCACACCTGGCCAATACTTGCCGCTCAGTCTGCATCGGACCTTTCCGTTGCGGGGCCCTCCTGTGATGGAGCCCTGGGGCCCTGGGTCTCCTCCGATACCCCCGGAATGGGGCTAGTGGGGCCCTCATGGCCAGGTCGGCTGCTCCCTGCCTTTTGCTCCTTGCTACCCTTGCCCTCCTTGGCAGACTGTCCGTGGCCCTTGGCTCCCTTACCCGATGTGGCAGGTGACGGTGCAAGGCTACCCTCCTTGGGGGCAGGCGTATCAGGCCTGTCGCGCCTGCCCTTGAGTTTTTTGCTCCTCTTCCCAGGGGGGGGGCTGGCTGTGCCTTTGCTGCTGGTCGATGTACCAGACCAAGGAAAGGGCGGACTCCAAAAACCAGGCACGACGTGCTTGGGAGTTGCTGGGCTGGTAGTGGCTGAGGTGTTTGTGGAACTCTCACGGGACGGAGGGGGTGGGTCAGGTGAGGAAAAGAGGTCAAGTTTAGAGAGGAAAAATTTCTTTGGAGCCATGGAAACGGTAGCTGGAGTGGGTATGGGAGTGGAGGAAGAGGATGTGGTTGTAAGAGAGTCAAGTGTGCTGTCTTTGGGTGCAGGTGCTTGGGCTGGAGGCTGACGTGAGGTGGATGGCTGTTGTTTGGGTGCCTGCCTGCGTTTGTGTGGTTGGGAAGCGGTGGTGACAGACACAGTGGGAGAGGACACAGGGGACGTGTACATGGCAGTGGGGGTGGTGACTGCACGTGTGCGGACTGGTCTGGAGGGTCTGCTGGTGATGGGTGCAATGGCTGATGGTGGTGTGCTTGCAGGTGTGTGTGGAGACGTCACAGGGAGGGACGAGGGAGACGAGGAGGTGGGGGACACAGAGGAGGTAGGGACTGTTGGCATGTCCGCATCTGGATGTTGCTTGGGTGAATGCTTGTGTGTTCTGTGGTGCTTATGTTTGGATGAGCTGCCCTTGGGTGTTGAGGTATGTGCAGGCTGGTCTGTAGGTGTGGATGGGATAGGCAGAGGAACAGGGGAGTGGGACTGGGTGGAGGAAGTCAGAAGAGGGAGGCTGGAGACAGGGACAATCGCTGCCGTCAGTGCTGAGGCCAGAGCTTTGAACGATCGTTGATGGGCAGCCTGACCCGAATGAAGGCCCTCCAGGTATGCATTGCTTTGATGCACCTCCCTCTCCACACCCTGGATGGCATTCAGAAGGGTAGACTGCCCAACAATGATGGTCCTCAGGAGGTCAATGACCTCCTCACTGAGGGCAGCAGGGGTGACTGGGGCAGGGCCTGAGGTGCCTTGGGCGAAGGAGATGGCCGGCTTCCTGGCCTTGCGGGCACGGGCCAAAGTCCGAGGGGCTGCTGGGAGGGCGGAGCTGGTGCGCTGGGTGGCGGCTGTACCTGTGGGATCGGTGGGCACGGATGTTGCCGCCACCGCAAGGGAGCTCCCTTCCGAGGACGTGTCGGTGTCGCTGACGTCTCCACGGGTCCCCGTGGTGGAGCCCCCCTCTCCCTCCGTCTCACTGGTCATGTCGGAGTCCGTTGCATGACCCTCCGGGGCCATGTGAGATGCAGCTCCATCTTGCGCCGATGCCACTTCTCCTCCGCCTGATGATGCTAATGCACACATTCACAGAAAAACAAAGAAATTGGGGGGGGGGGTGGAAAACATAAAGACAGGTTGAGTGCATGCATTGGGGACACCGTTGGCGGAGAGGACAGACACAGAAGCCCCCTGCACTACGCTGTGCACTTGGGGTACACTACTCATTCACTGGGACATGGCCTACAAGCCTATGGGCGACAACTGCCCACACAGTATACACTGGTCCATGAATTGCGTCACTAGGCACCCTACAGAGGTGGGGGGTGGGGGCACAGGACCATAGCTCACGGACGGGCCTATCCTACAGAAATCGCCTTGGCCTAGGGATACCCACAGCCCTCCTCCCCCACCCAGGCACCTCCACTGCGCGCAAAATAGCTGAATGTGCTTGTACTCACCACCTTGTGTCTGCTGTGATGTCCTCAAGCGCCCATCTAAATCGGGGTAGGCCACCGCCAGGATCCGGGACATCAGGGGGTCAAGGTCCGACTGGCACCCCTCCTAGGTTGGGAGGCCATCCCCAGCAGAGCCTCAGCGGTCTTCCTGCTCCCGCGGCGGATGTCCTCCCACCTCTTGCGGCAGTGGGTGCCCCTTCTGTTGTGGACCCCCAGGGCCCGGACATCCTTGGCGATGGCACGCCAAATGTCGATCTTCTGATGGGCGCTGACCTATGTGACATGTACAGGGGGGGAAGAGAAACATCATCACTTTTCTGCATGCTCGATGTGAGTGGCCCCCCCTCCCCAACCTTGCCATGTGGCACATGCTCTCATCTGTCATGCCATGCATTCGTCATTCGCTGCCCTCCCCTCCATCATACATCCTCCCCACTCAACCCAGGCATTGGGCAATATGCATTGCCCCCCGTGTACTCACCTGTTGGTCTGGAGGACCGTAGAGTAGCGCATACTGGGGCAGGACCCCGTCCACGAGCTTCTCCAACTCCTCGGAACTGAAGGCAGGGGCCCTTTCCCCAGTCGCAGCAGCCATTGTCACTTCCAGACCGAGGTCACAGCAGCACTTGCAGTATAGGTCCTCTCCTGTGGATGCTCAGGTCTCGTGTGATTAAGCATAGAGAAAATGGCGGTTACGGCCGCGGCGGTGCGTACCGCGGCGGTGCGTACCGCGACCGCCGGCGCTCACCGCCATTGGTTCCTGAAACCCATAGGGTTCAATGTTGTCCAATGCGGCTCTGCGCCGTGGACTGCGACCGCCTACCGCCACGGTGTGCCACGCCAGCGCAATGACCTCACTTCACATTGTCACACTTCACAGGTCAGGCAGCCGCCATTTCAAGGGCCCACATGGCTTAATTCCTACTGCGTCACACATGGCTAGGCCTTGCACCGACATTCATACTGGCCATTCAATCCCGAGAGATTTGTGTACTGTGCATGCTGTGGGCACTTACCTGTGGGTTGCTTGACTCTGTGCTCCATGTTGTCCTTCCTAGGCACCGTCCGGTGGGACTTGCGAGGAGAACGAGGAATCTTCCCGTGTACAGACCGCTGGTGGACCTGTCGGCAATGGAAGAAAGACACGTCATACTCACCTACAGACTCAACCGTGCCACTATACAGGAACTGTGTGCCCAGCTGGAGCCAGACCTGATGTCACCCATCCACCAACCCACAGGGATTCCGCCTCTAGTGCAGGTGCTGTCAGTACTCCATTTTTTTGCCAGTGGATCATTTCAAACTACAGTGGCCATTTCATCAGGGATGTCTCAGCCTATGTTTTCAAAGGTGTTGTCCAGAGTGTTGTCTGCCCTGATGAAATACATGCGGAGCTACATCATTTTCCCTGAGGTGGGTGACTTGCCTACAGTGAAGGGTGATTTCTATGCCCTTGGACACATTCCCAATATCATTGGTGCCATTGATGGGACCCATGTGGCTTTGGTTCCCCCAAAAGACAATGAACAGGTGTACAGGAACCGAAAAAATTATCATTCGATGAATGTCCAGGTGGTCTGTTTGGCTGACCAGTACATCTCCCATTTAAATGCCAAGTTCCCAGGGTCAGTGCATGACGCGTACATCATGCGAAACAGCAGCATCCCTTATGTGATGGAACAGCTACAGAGACAGCGTGTGTGGCTAATTGGTGACTCAGGTTACCCCAACCTGCCTTGGCTATTGACCCCAGTGAGGAATCCCAGGACCAGGGCAGAGGAACGGTACAATGAGGCCCATGGGCGTACTAGGAGGGTGATTGAGCGGACCTTCGGCCTCCTGAAGGCCAGGTTTAGGTGCCTGCATATGACTGGTGGATCCCTAATGTACTCACCAAAGAAGGTGCGTCATATCATCGTGGCCTGCTGCATTCTTCACAACCTGGCTTTGCGACGCCAGGTGCCTTTCCTGCAGGAGGATGGTCCAGATGGTGGTGTTGTGGCCGCTGTGGAGCCTGCGGAGAGTGAAGAGGAGGAAGACGAAGAGGACGACACAGACAACAGGGACAGAGTCATACTGCAGTATTTCCAGTGACACACAGGTAAGAATCTACTCCTGCATTGTATTATATCTGTAACTGTAGAGGCTCTCTACTGTCTGACTTTTCACCCCAATGTATGGTAACTTAGTTGTGTATTTCACTTCCTATTTCAGTGATCTGATCCCCACCGAGTGCCCTCTGGTTTTTTTCCCCATCGACTACCGCTGTGTGACACTGGTATGTTGTCATCACAATGTTAATAGAAATGTTTTGTTGGTTATCTCGAATACATTTGGTTTAAATAAATAGATAGCAGAATCCAGTTGGTTTTGGTGCAATAATTGTGTTTATTAAAGTTTTAAAATAGGTGTATAGTTCAAAAAGGGTGATGGGTGATTGTGGAGGCATGTCCATGGCAGTGTCCAGACTGTCGTTCCTACAGGTCCATTGTCCATATGCCTGTGGAA